>NW_023994192.1:52500-578310 GCF_015586225.1 Lucilia sericata
ATAGATAGATAGATAGAGAGATCGATGATAGATAGATAAGATAGATAGATATTTTTCGATAGGTAGCTAGATAGATAGATAGATAGATAGATAGATAGTAGATAGATAGATAGATAGATAGATAGATAGATAGATAGATAGATAGATAGATAGATAGAATAGAGAGGATAGATAATAGATAGATATATATATAGATGCAAGATTTTGTGAAATATTTCACTATTTTGGTAACTTTGTAAAGACAATCGTTTGTTAAAATTCGAAGATTATGTGAAATATGTCTCCATTCAGTTGACGTTTTAGAAATTTGCAAGATATTTCTACTTTTGTGAAATATTTCTCTATTCAGTTGACTTTTTTAGAAATTTGCAAGATATTTCTACTTTTGTGAAATATTTTACTATTCAGTTGACTTTTTAGAAATTTGCAAGATATTTCTACTTTTGTGAAATATTTTACTATTCAGTTGACTTTTTAGAAATTTGCAAGATATTTCAGCTTTTTATAGAGATTTTGAGAAATCTTTGCATTTTATTAAATTTTGTATCTGAATGTAAGATAGTTTGTAGAATATCAACTATTCAGTAAATTGCAAGATTTTGTGAAATATTTCACTACTTGGGTGACTTTCCAGAAAAAATCTTCGACAAACATAGAAGATTTTATGAAATATATCTCTATTCAGTTGGCTTTTTAGAAATTTGCAAGATATTTCTACTTTTGTTTCTAAAAAATCAACTGTTCAGAACACTGGAAGATTTTGTGAAATATTTCACTATCTAGTTGACTTTTCATAAATTTCGCAAGATATTTCTACTTTTGTGAAATATTTTACTATTCAGTTGAGTTTTTAGAAATTATTATAGAAATTTTGAGAAATCTTTGTTTTTTTTTTAATTTCCATGAATGATAGATTTTGTGAATTTATAGTAAATTGCAAGATTTTGTGAAATATTTCACTATTTGGTTAACTTTGTAAAACAAATCGTTGGTAAAATTCGAAGATTTTGTGAAATATGTCTCTATTCAGTTGACTTTTTAGAAATTAGCAAGATATTTCAACTTTTTATAAATTTTGAGAAATCTTTGTTTTTTATTTGCATGAATGATAGACTTTTTTTAGAATATCAATATTCAGTAACTTGCAAGATTTTGTGAAATATTTCACTATTTGTGGACTTTCTAAAATGAATCGTTGACAAAATTCGAAGATTTTGTGAAAAATGTCTCTATTCAGATGACGTTTTAGAAATTAGCAAGATATTTCTATTTTTTTTTTTTTCAAAAAAATCAGCTGTTCAGTACATTGCAAGATTTTGTGAAATATTTCAAAAAAATCGTTGACAACATTAGAAGATTTTGTGAAATATATCACTATTCAGTTGGCTTTATAGAAATTAGCAAGATATCTTTTCTTTTGTGAAATATATAATTATTTAATTGACTTTTTAGAAATTTGCACTACTTTTATAAAAAGTTTAATCTGTAAAGTTCAAGATTGTGTGAAATATTTCACTTTTCAGTTGACTTCTTAGAAATTAGCAAGATAATACAACCTTTTATACATATTCTGAGAAATTTTTATATTTTTAAAATTGGTAACTGAATGTAAGACCGTTTCTACAATATCAATTATTCAGTAAATTGCAAGATTTTGTGAAATATTTCATTATTTGGTTAACTTTGTAAAACAAGTCGTTGGTAAAATTCGAAGATTTTGTGAAATATGTCTCTATTCAGTTGACTTTTTAGAAATTTGCAAGATATTTCTAATTTTGTTTCAAGAAAATCAACTGTTCAGTACATTGCAAGATTTTGTGAAATATTTCACTATTCGGTTGACCTTCTAGAAAGAATCGTTGACAACATTAAAGGATTTTGTGAAATATTTCTCTATTTAGTGGACTTTTTTAGAAATTTGCAAGATATTTATACTTTTGTGAAATATTTTACTATTCAGTTGACTTTTTAGAAATTTGCAAGATATTTCAACTTTTTATAGATATTTTGAGAAATCTTTGTATTTTTAAAATTTGTAACTGAATGTAAAACTTTTTCTAAAATATCAACTATTCAGTAAGTTGCAAGATTTTGTGAAATATTTAAATATTTGGTTAACTTTGTAAAACAATTCGTTGGTAAAATTCGAAGATTTTGTGAAATATGTCTCTATTCAATTGACTTTTTAGAAATTAGCAAGATATTTCAACTTTTTATTGATATTTTGAGAAATCTTTGTATTTTTAAAATTTGTAACTGAATGTAAGACTGTTTCTAAAATATCAACTATTTAGTAAATTGCAAGTTTTTGTGAAATATTTCACTATCCAGTTGACTTTTCATAAATTTGCAAGATATTTCTAGTTTTTTAATACTCAGTTGAGTTTTTAGAAATTTGAAAGATATTATATTATACTTTTTATAGAAATTTTGTGAAATCTTTGCATTTCTTTTAATTTGTATCTGAATGTAAGACTATTTCTAGAAAATCAACTCTTCAGTAAACTGTAAGATTTTGTGAAATATTTCTCTATTTGGGTGACTTTCTAGAAAAAATCGTTGACAAAAGAAAAAGATTTTATGAAATATATCTCTATTCAGTTGGCTTTTTATAAATTTGGAAGACATTTCTACTTTTGTTTCTAAAAAATCAACTGTTCAGTACATTGCAAGATTTTGTGAAATATTTCACTATTTGGTTGACTTTCTAGAAAAAATCGTTGACAAACTTAGAAGATTTTGTGAAATATTTCACTATCCAGTTGACTTTTCATAAATTTCGCAAGATATTTCTACTTTTGTGTAATATTTTACTATTCAGTTGAGTTTTTAGAAATTATTATAGAAATTTTGAGAAATCTTTGTTTTTTTTATTTGCATGAATGATAGACTGTTTCTAGAATATCAGTGTCCAGTAACTTGCAAGATTTTGTGAAATATTTCACTATTTGTGGACTTTCTAAAATAAATCGTTGACAAAATTCGAAGATTTTGTGAAAAATGTCTCTATTCAGATGACGTTTTAGAAATTAGCAAGATATTTCTATTTTTTTTTTTTTTTTTTTCTAGAAAATCAACTGTTCAGTAAATTGCAAGATTTTGTGAAATATTTCACTATTCGGTTGACCTTCTAGAAAGAATCGTTGACAACATTAAAGGATTTTGTGAAATATTTCTCTATTTAGTTGACTTTTTTAGAAATTTGTAAGATATTTTTACTTTTGAGAAATATTTTACTATTCAGTTGACTTTTTAGAAATTTGCAAGATATTTCAACTTTTTATAGATATTTTGAGAAATCTTTGTATTTTTAAAAATTGTAACTGAATGTAAAACTGTTTCTAGAAAATCAGCTCTTCAGTAAATTGTAAGATTTTGTGAAACATATCAATATCTGGCTGACTTTCTAGAAAAAATCGTTGACAAACATAGACGATTTTATGAAATATATCTCTAATCAGTTGGCTTTTCAGAAATTTGCAAGATATTTCTACTTTTGTTTCTAAAAAATCAACAGTTCAGAACATTGCAAGATTTTGTGAAATATTTCACTATTTGGTTGACTTTCTAGAAAAAATCGTTGACAAACTTAGAAGATTTTGTGAAATATTTCACTATCCAGTTGACTTTTCATAAATTTCGCAAGATATTTCTACTTTTGTGAAATATTTTACTATTCAGTTGAGTTTTTTTAGAAATTGTTATAGAAATTTTGAGAAATCTTTGTTTTTTTTATTTGCATGAATGATAGACTGTTTCTAGAATATCAGTGTCCAGTAACTTGCAAGATTTTGTGAAATATTTCACTATTTGTGTGACTTTCTAAAATAAATCGTTGACAAAATTCGAAGATTTTGTGAAATATGTCTCTATTCAGATGACGTTTTAGAAATTGGCAACATATTTTTTTTGTTTCTAGAAAATCAACTGTTTCACTATTTGTGTGACTTTCTAGAAAAAATCGTAGAAAAATGTGCCAAAAATCGACTGTTCAGTAATGTTCAAGATTTTGTGAAATATTTCACTATTCAGTTGACTTTTTAGAAATTAGCAAGATATTTCAACTTTTTATAGATATTTTGAGAAATCTTTGTATTTTTAAAATTTGTAACTGAATGTAAAACTGTTTCTAAAATATCAACTATTCAGTAAATTGCAAGATTTTGTGAAATATTTCACTATTTGGTTAACTTTGTAAAACAAATCTCTATTCAGTTGACTTTTTAGAAATTTGCAAGAGATTTCTATTTTTTTCTAGAAAATCAACTGTTCAGTACATTGCAAGATTTTGTGAAATATTTCACTATTCGGTTGACCTTCTAGAAAAAATCGTAGAAAAATGTCCTAAAATCGACTGTTCAGTAATGTTCAAGATTTTGTGAAATATTTCACTATTCAGTTGACTTTTTAGAAATTAGCAAGATATTTCAACTTTTTTAGTAACTGAATGTAAAACTGTTTCTAAAATATCAACTATTCAGTAAATTGCAAGATTTTGTGAAATATTTCACTATTTGGTTAACTTTGTAAAACAAATCTCTATTCAGTTGACTTTTTAGAAATTTGCAAGATATATCTATTTTTTTTTTTTTTCTAGAAAATCAACTGTTCAGTACATTGCAAGATTTTGTGAAATATGTCTCTATTCAGATGACGTTTTAGAAATTGGCAACATATTTTTTTTTGTTTCTAGAAAATCAACTGTTTCACTATTTGTGTGACTTTCTAGAAAAAATCGTAGAAAAATGTCCTAAAATCGACTGTTCAATAATGTTCAAGATTTTGTGAAATATTTCACTATTCAGTTGAATTTTTAGAAATGAGCAAGATAATTCAACCTTTTATACATATTTTGAGAAATCTTTGTATTTTTAAAATTGGTAACTGAATGTAAGACCGTTTCTAAAATATCAGCTATTCAGTAAATTGCAAGATTTTGTGAAATATTTCACTATTTGGGTAACTTTGTAAAACAAATCGTTGGCAAAATTCGAAGATTTTGTGAAATATGTCTCTATTCGGTTGACTTTTTAGAAATTTGCAAGATATTTATATTTTTGTTTCAAGAAAATCAACCGTTCAGTACATTGCAAGATTTTGTGAAATATTTCACTATTCGGTTGACCTTCTAGAAAAAATCTTTGACAACATTAGAAGATTTTGTGAAATAGTTCACTATCCAGTTGACTTTTCATAAATTTGCAAGATATTTCTACTTTTGTTTCTAAAATATCAACTATTCAGTAAATTACAAGATTTTGTGAAATATTTCACTATCCAGTTGACTTTTCATAAATTTGCAAGATATTTCTACTTTTGTAAAACATTTTACTACTCAGTTGAGTTTTTATACCCTACACCACTTTAGTGGGGAGGGTATATTGGATTTGTGCTGATGTTTGTAACATACAAAAATATTGGATATATTGGATGAAATTTGGCACGCACGTTTTATTTGACCCAAGGACGAAGCCTGTTGAAAATGGTTAAAATCGGTCTATTATTTCACTTAGTCCCCATAGAACAGAACCCCCCGAAAAGGGCTTCTGAGCTCATAATTATGTTAAATATACAGATATATCGATAAAATACGGCACAACTAAGTTTTATAGAAGATGACCCTGCCAACTGTTTCACTATTTGTGTGACTTTCTAGAAAAAATCGTAGGAAAATGTCCTAAAATCGATTGTTCAGTAATGTTCAAGATTTTGTGAAATATTTCACTATTCAGTTGACTTTTTAGAAATTAGCAAGATATTTCAACTTTTTATAGATATTTTGAGAAATCTTTGTATTTTTAAAATTTGTAACTGAATGTAAAACTGTTTCTAAAATATCAACTATTCAGTAAATTGCAAGATTTTGTGAAATATTTCACTATTTGGTTAACTTTGTAAAACAAATCTCTATTCAGTTGACTTTTTAGAAATTTGCAAGATATATCTATTTTTTTCTAGAAAATCAACTGTTCAGTACATTGCAAGATTTTGTGAAATATATCACTATTCAGTTGACTTTATAGAAATTTGCAAGATATTTCTTCTTTTGTGAAATATATCATCATTTAATTGACTTTTTAGAAATTTGCACTACTTTTGTGAAATGTGTAATCAGTAATGTTCAAGATTGTGTGAAATATTTCACGTTTCAGTTGACTTTTTAGAAATTAGCAAGATAATTCAACCTTTTATACATATTTTGAGAAATCTTTGTAGTTTTAAAATTGGTAACTGAATATAAGACCGTTTCTAAAATATCAACTATTCTGCTAGGTAGCTATTTTCTGCATGACTTAGCGGATCTATCGGAGGTTGATATCCGAAAAATAGATTCCTATATTCGTGCGACAAACTGGTTCGGTGGAAACCAGAGTGATTAGGTTGAAGTGTACTAATACGCCGACCGTTCTCTCTCGTTTCAGGTATCACAAAGGGATCAAAATACTGGACCAAAGTGTGTCCCCAGTGATGACATCGCGGGACGACCTGCCTACCTAACCTAACTTAACTATTCAGTAAATTACAAGATTTTGTGAAATATTTCACTATTTTAATGACTATGTAAAACAAATCTTTGGCAAACTTAGAAGATTTTGTGAAATATTTCACTATCCAGTTGACTTATCATAAATTTGCAAGATATTTCTACTTTTGTAAAACATTTTACAACTCAGTTGAGTTTTTAGAAATTATCAACTATTCAGTAAATTGCAAGATTTTGTGAAATATTTTACTATTTGGTTAAATATGTAAAACAAATAGTTGGCAAAATTCGAAGATTTTGTGAAATATGTCTATTCATTTGACTTTTAGAAATTTGCAAGATATTTCTACTTTTGTGAAATATTTACTATTCAGTTGACTTTTTGAAATTTGCAAGATATTTCAACTTTTTATAGAGATTTTGAGAAATCTTTGCATTTTTTTAAAATTTGTAACTGAATGTAAGATTTTGCGAAATATTTCACTATTTGGTTAACTTTGTAAAACAAATCGTTGGTAAAATTCGAAGATTTTGTGAAATATGTCTCTATTCAGTTGACTTTTTAGAAATTTGCAAGATATTTCTAATTTTGTTTCTAGAAAATCAACTGTTCAGTACATTGCAAGATTTTGTGAAATATTTCACTATTGGGTTGACCTTCTAGAAAAAATCGTTGACAGATTAAAGGATTTTGTGAAATATTTCTCTATTCAGTTGACTTTTCATAAATTTCGCAAGTTATTTCTACTTTTGTGAAATATTTTACTATTCAGTTGAGTTTTTTTAGAAATTGTTATAGAAATTTTGAGAAATCTTTTTTTTTCTAGAATATCAATATCCAGTAACTTGCAAGATTTTGTGAAATATTTCACTATTTGGTTAACTTTGTAAAACAAATCTCTATTCAGTTGACTTTTTAGAAATTTGCAAGATATATCTATTTTTTTTCTAGAAAATCAACTGTTCAGTACATTGCAAGATTTTGTGAAATATTTCACTATTCGGTTGACTTTCTAGAAAAAATGTCCTAAAATCGACTGTTCAGTAATGTTCAAGATTTTGTGAAATATTTCACTATTCAGTTGACTTTTTAGAAATTAGCAAGATATTTCAACTTTTTATAGATATTTTGAGAAATCTTTGTATTTTTAGAATTTGTAACTGAATGTAAAACTGTTTCTAAAATATCAACTATTCAGTAAATTGCAAGATTTTGTGAAATATTTCACTATTTGGTTAACTTTGTAAAAGAAATCTCTATTCAGTTGACTTTTTAGAAATTTGCAAGATATATCTATTTTTTTCTAGAAAATCAACTGTTCAGTACATTGCAAGATTTTGTGAAATATATCACTATTCAGTTGACTTTATAGAAATTTGCAAGATATTTCTTCTTTTGTGAAATATATCATCATTTAATTGACTTTTTAGAAATTTGCACTACTTTTGTGAAATGTGTAATCAGTAATGTTCAAGATTGTGTGAAATATTTCACGTTTCAGTTGACTTTTTAGAAATTAGCAAGATAATTCAACCTTTTATACATATTTTGCGAAATCTTTGTAGTTTTAAAATTGGTAACTGAATGTAAGACCGTTTCTAAAATATCAAATATTCAGTAAATTACAAGATTTTGTGAAATATTTCACTATTTGGATGACTATGTAAAACAAATCGTTGGCAAACTTAGAAGATTTTGTGAAAAATTTCACTATCCAGTTGACTTTTCATAAATTTGCAAGATATTTCTACTTTTGTAAAACATTTTACAACTCAGTTGAGTTTTTAGAAATTATCAACTATTCAGTAAATTGCAAGATTTTGTGAAATATTTTACTATTTGGTTAAATATGTAAAACAAATCGTTGGCAAAATTCGAAGATTTTGTGAAATATGTCTATTCAGTTGACTTTTAGAAATTTGCAAGATATTTCTACTTTTGTGAAATATTTACTATTCAGTTGACTTTTTGAAATTTGCAAGATATTTCAACTTTTTATAGAGATTTTGAGAAATCTTTGCATTTTTTTTTAAATTTGAATGTAAGACTGTTTCTAATATATCAACTATACAGTAAATTGCAAGATTTTGTGAAATATTTCACTATTTGTGTGACTTTCTAAATAAATCAGTTGACTTTTTAGAAATGTGCATGTTATTTCTACTTTTGTGAAATAAGTCACTATTCAGTTGACTTTTTAGAAATTAGCAAGATATTTCAACATTTTATACATTTCTTAGACTGTTTCTAAATTATCAACTATTCAGTAAGTAGCAAGATTTTGTGTAATATTTCACTATTTGTGGAATTTCTAAAATAAATCGTTGACAAAATTCGAAAATTTTGTGAAATATGTCTCTATTCAGATGACGTTTTAGAAATTGGCAACATATTTTTTTTTTTTGTTTCTAGAAAATCACTGTTTCACTATTTGTGTGACTTTCTAGAAAAAATCGTAGAAAAATGTCCTAAAATCGACTGTTCAGTAATGTTCAAGATTTTGTGAAATATTTCACTATTCAGTTGACTTTTTAGAAATTAGCAAGATATTTCAACTTTTTATAGATATTTTGAGAAATCTTTGTATTTTTAAAATTTGTAACTGAATGTAAAACTGTTTCTAAAATATCAACTATTCAGTAAATTGCAAGATTTTGTGAAATATTTCACTATTTGATTAACTTTGTAAAACAAATCTCTATTCAGTTGACTTTTTAGAAATTTGCAAGATATATCTATTTTTTTCCAGAAAATCAACTGTTCAATACATTGCAAGATTTTGTGAAATATATCACTATTCAGTTGACTTTATAGAAATTTGCAAGATATTTCTTCTCTTGTGAAATATATCATCATTTAATTGACTTTTTAGAAATTTGAACTACTTTTGTAAAATGTGTAATCAGTAATGTTCAAGATTGTGTGAAATATTTCTCGTTTCAGTTGACTTTTTAGAAATTAGCAAGATAATTCAACCTTTTATAAATATTTTGAGAAATCTTTGTAGTTTTAAAATTGGTAACTGAATGTAAGACCGTTTCTAAAATATCAACTATTCAGTAAATTACAAGATTTTGTGATATATTTCACTATTTGGATGACTATGTAAAACAAATCGTTGGCAAACTTAGAAGATTTTGTGAAATATTTCACTATCCAGTTGACTTTTCATAAATTTGCAAGATATTTCTACTTTTGTAAAACATTTTACTACTCAGTTGAGTTTTTAGAAATTATCAACTATTCAGTAAATTGCAAGATTTTGTGAAATATTTTACTATTTGGTTAGATATGTAAAACAAATCGTTGGCAAATTCGAATGTTTTGTGAAATATGTCTATTCAGTTGACTTTTAGAAATTTGCAAGATATTTCTACTTTTGTGAAATATTTACTATTCAGTTGACTTTTTGAAATTTGCAAGATATTTCAACTTTTTATAGAGATTTTGAGAAATCTTTGCATTTTTTTAAAATTTGTAACTGAATGTAAGATTTTGTGAAATATTTCACTATTTGGTTAACTTTGTAAAACAAATCGTTGGTAAAATTCGTAGATTTTGTGAAATATGTCTCTATTCAGTTGACTTTTTAGAAATTTGCAAGATATTTCTAATTTTGTTTCTAGAAAATCAACTGTTCAGCACATTGCAAGATTTTGTGAAATATTTCACTATTCGGTTGACCTTCTAGAAAAAATCGTTGACAGCATTAAAGGATTTTGTGAAATATTTCTCTATTCACTTGACTTTACATAAATTTCGCAAGTTATTTCTACTTTTGTGAAATATTTTACTATATCCAGTAACTTGCAAGATTTTGTGAAATATTTCACTATTTGTGGACTTACTAAAATAAATCGTTGACAAAATTCGAAGATTTTGTGAAATATGTATCTATTCAGATGACGTTTTAGAAATTGGCAATATATTTTTTTTTGTTTCTAGAAAATCAACTGTTTCACTACTTAAATTTGCAAGATATGTAATTCTACTTTTGTGAAATATTTTACTATTCAGTTGACTTTTGCAAGATATTTCAACTTTTTATAGATATTTTGAGAAATCTTTGTATTTTTAAAATTTGCAACTGAATGTATTTCTAGAAAATCAACTCTTCAGTAAATTGTAAGATTTTGTGAAATATTTCAATATCTGGGTGACTTTCTAGAAAAAATCGTTGACAAACATGGAAGATTTTATGAAATATATCTCCATTCAGTTGGCTTTTTAGAAATTGGCAAGATATTTCTACTTTTGTTTCTAAAAAATCAACAGTTCAGAACATTGCAAGATTTTGTGAAATATTTCACTATTTGGTTGAATTTCTAGAAAAAATCGTTGACAAACTTAGAAGATTTTGTGAAATATGTATATATTCAGATGACATTTTAGAAATTGGCAAGATATTTTTTTTTTTGTTCCTAGAAAATCAACTGCTTCACTATTTGTGTGACTTTCTAGAAAAAATCGTAGAAAAATGTCCTAAAATCGACTGTTCAATAATGTTCAAGATTTTGTGAAATATTTCACTATTCAGTTCACTTTTTAGAAATTAGCAAGATATTTTAACTTTTTATAGATATTTTGAGAAATCTTTGTATTTTTAAAATTTGTAACTGAATGTAAAACTGTTTCTAAAATATCAACTATTCAGTAAATTGCAAGATTTTGTGAAATATTTCACTATTTGGTTAACTTTGTAAAACAAATCTCTATTCAGTTGACTTTTTAGAAATTTGCAAGATATATCTATTTTTTTTTCTAGAAAATCAGCTGTTCAGTACATTGCAAGATTTTGTGAAATATGTCGCTATTCAGATGACGTTTTAGAAATTGGCAACATATTTTTTTTTTTTTGTTTCTAGAAAATCAACTGTTTCACTATTTGTGTGACTTTCTAGAAAAATCGTAGAAAAATGTCCTAAAATCGACTGTTCAATAAAATAAATATTTCACTATTTGGTTAACTGTGTAAAACAAATCTCTATTCAGTTGACTTTTTAGAAATTTGCAAGATATATGTATTTTTTTCTATAAAATCAACTGTTCAGTACATTGCAAGATTTTGTGAAATATATCACTATTCAGTTGACTTTATAGAAATTAGCAAGATATATCTTCTTTTGTGAAATATATCATTATTTAATTGACTTTTTATAAATTTGCACTACTTTTGTGAAAGTAGTAATGTTTCAGTTGACTTTTTAGAAATTAGCAAGATAATTCAACTTTTTATAGATATTTTGAAAAATCTTTGTAGTTTTAAAATTGGTAACTGAATATAAGACCGTTTCTAAAATATCAACTATTCAGTAAATTACAAGATTTTGTGATATATTTCACTATTTGGATGACTATGTAAAACAAATCGTTGGCAAACTTAGAAGATTTTGTGAAATATTTCACTATCCAATTGACTTTTCATAAATTTGCAAGATATTTCTACTTTTGTAAAACATTTTACTACTCAGTTGAGTTTTTAGAAATTATCAACTATTCAGTAAATTGCAAGATTTTGTGAAATATTTTACTATTTGGTTAGATATGTAAAACAAATCGTTGGCAAAATTCGAATGTTTTGTGAAATATGTCTATTCAGTTGACTTTTAGAAATTTGCAAGATATTTCTACTTTTGTGAAATATTTACTATTCAGTTGACTTTTTGAAATTTGCAAGATATTTCAACTTTTTATAAAGATTTTGAGAAATCTTTGCATTTTTTTAAAATTTGTAACTGAATGTAAGATTTTGTGAAATATTTCACTATTTGGTTAACTTTGTAAAACAAATCGTTGGTAAAATTCGAAGATTTTGTGAAATATGTCTCTATTCAGTTGACTTTTTAGAAATTTGCAAGATATTTCTAATTTTGTTTCTAGAAAATCAACTGTTCAGCACATTGCAAGATTTTGTGAAATATTTCACTATTCGGTTGACCTTCTAGAAAAAATCGTTGACAAACTTAGAAGATTTTGTGAAATATTTCTCTATTCAGTTGACTTTACATAAATTTCGCAAGTTATTTCTACTTTTGTGAAATATTTTACTATTCAGTTGAGTTTTTTTAGAAATTGTTATAGAAATTTTGAGAAATCTTTGTTTTTTTTTTTTTATTTGCATGAATGATGGACTGTTGAAATATTTGTGAAATATTTCACTATTTGTGGACTTTCTAAAATAAATCGTTGACAAAATTCGAAGATTTTGTGAAATATGTATCTATTCAGATGACGTTTTAGAAATTGGCAACATATTTTTTTTTTGTTTCTAGAAAATCAACTGTTTCACTATTTAAATTTGCAAGATATGTAATTCTACTTTTGTGAAATATTTTACTATTCAGTTGACTTTTTAGAAATTTGCAAGATATTTCAACTTTTTATAGATATTTTGAGAAATCTTTGTATTTTTAAAATTTGTAACTGAATGTATTTCTAGAAAATCAACTCTTCAGTAAATTGTAAGATTTTGTGAAATATTTCAATATCTGGGTGACTTTCTAGAAAAAATCGTTGACAAACATGGAAGATTTTATGAAATATATCTCTATTCAGTTGGCTTTTTAGAAATTTGCAAGATATTTCTACTTTTGTTTTTAAAAAATCAACAGTTCAGAACATTGCAAGATTTTGTGAAATATTTCACTATTTGGTTGACTTTCTAGAAAAAATCGTTGACAAACTTAGAAGATTTTGTGAAATATGAATATATTCAGATGACATTTTAGAAATTGGCAAGATATTTTTTTTTGTTTCTAGAAAATCAACTGTTTCACTAATTGTGTGACTTTCTAGAAAAAATCGTAGAAAAATGTCCTAAAATCGACTGTTCAATAATGTTCAAGATTTTGTGAAATATTTCACTATTCAGTTGACTTTTTAGAAATTAGCAAGATATTTCAACTTTTTATAGATATTTTGAGAAATCTTTGTATTTTTAAAATTTGTAACTGAATGTAAAACTGTTTCTAAAATATCAACTATTCAGCAAATTGCAAGATTTTGTGAAATATTTCACTATTTGGTTAACTGTGTAAAACAAATCTCTATTCAGTTGACTTTTTAGAAATTTGCAAGATATATCTATTTTTTTTTCTAGAAAATCAACTGTTCAGTACATTGCAAGATTTTGTGAAATATATCACTATTCAGTTGACTTTATAGAAATTAGCAAGATATATCTTCTTTTGTGAAATATATCATTATTTAATTGACTTTTTAGAAATTTGCACTACTTTTGTGAAAGTAGTAATGTTTCAGTTGACTTTTTAGAAATTAGCAAGATAATTCAACTTTTTATAGATATTTTGAGAAATCTTTGTAGTTTTAAAATTGGTAACTGAATGTAAGACCGTTTCTAAAATATCAACTATTCAGTAAATTACAAGATTTTGTGAAATATTTCACTATTTGGATGACTATGTAAAACAAATCGTTGGCAAACTTAGAAGATTTTGTGAAATATTTGACTATCCAGTTGACTTTTCATAAATTTGCAAGATATTTCTACTTTTGTAAAACATTTTACTACTCAGTTGAGTTTTCAGGAATTATCAACTATTCAGTAAATTGCAAGATTTTGTGAATATTTCACTATTTGGTTAACTTTGTAAAACAAATCTCTATTCAGTTGACTTTTTAAAAATTTGCAAGATATATCTATTTTTTTCTAGAAAATCAACTGTTCAGTACATTGCAAGATTTTGTGAAATATATCACTATTCATTTGACTTTATAGAAATTTGCAAGATATTTCTTCTTTTGTGAAATATATCATCATTTAATTGACTTTTTAGAAATTTGAACTACTTTTGTGAAATGTGTAATCAGTAATGTTCAAGATTGTGTGAAATATTTCACGTTTCAGTTGACTTTTTAGAAATTAGCAAGATAATTCAATCTTTTATACATATTTTGAGAAATCTTTGTAGTTTTAAAATTGCTAACTGAATGTAAGACCGTTTCTAAAATATCAACTATTCAGTAAATTACAAGATTTTGTGAAATATTTCACTATTTGGATGACTATGTAAAACAATCGTTGGCAAACTTAGAAGATTTTGTGAAATATTTCACTATCCAGTTGACTTTTCATAAATTTGCAAGATATTTCTTCTTTTGTAAAACATTTTACTACTCAGTTGAGTTTTTAGAAATTATCAACTATTCAGTAAATTGCAAGATTTTGTGAAATATTTTACTATTTGGTTAGATATGTAAAACAAATCGTTGGCAAAATTCAAATGTTTTGTGAAATATGTCTATTCAGTTGACTTTTAGAAATTTGCAAGATATTTCTACTTTTGTGAAATATTTACTATTCAGTTGACTTTTTGAAATTTGCAAGATATTTCAACTTTTTATAGAGACTTTGAGAAATCTTTGCATTTTTTTAAAATTTGTAACTGAATGTAAGATTTTGTGAAATATTTCACTATTTGGTTAACTTTGTAAAACAAATCGTTGGTAAAATTCGAAGATTTTGTGAAATATGTCTCTATTCAGTTGACTTTTTAGAAATTTGCAAGATATTTCTAATTTTGTTTCTAGAAAATCAACTGTTCAGCACATTGCAAGATTTTGTGAAATATTTCACTATTCGGTTGACCTTCTAGAAAAAATCGTTGACAGCATTAAAGGATTTTGTGAAATATTTCTCTATTCACTTGACTTTACATAAATTTCGCAAGTTATTTCTACTTTTGTGAAATATTTTACTATTCAGTTGAGTTTTTTTCGAAATTGTTATAGAAATTTTGAGAAATCTTTGTTTTTTTATTTGCATGACTGTTTCTAGAATATCAATATCCAGTAACTTGCAAGATTTTGTGAAATATTTCACTATTTGTGGACTTACTAAAATAAATCGTTGACAAAATTCGAAGATTTTGTGAAATATGTATCTATTCAGATGACGTTTTAGAAATTGGCAACATATTTTTTTTTGTTTCTAGAAAATCAACTGTTTCACTACTTAAATTTGCAAGATATGTAATTCTACTTTTGTGAAATATTTTACTATTCAGTTGACTTTTTAGAAATTTGCAAGATATTTCAACTTTTTATAGATATTTTGAGAAATCTTTGTATTTTTAAAATTTGTAACTGAATGTATTTCTAGAAAATCAACTCTTCAGTAAATTGTAAGATTTTGTGAAATATTTCAATATCTGGGTGACTTTCTAGAAAAAATCGTTGACAAACATGGAAGATTTTATGAAATATATCTCTATTCAGTTGGCTTTTTAGAAATTTGCAAGATATTTCTACTTTTGTTTCTAAAAAATCAACAGTTCAGAAAATTGCAAGATTTTGTGAAATATTTCACTATTTGGTTGACTTTCTAGAAAAAATCGTTGACAAACTTAGAAGATTTTGTGAAATATGTATATATTCAGATGACATTTTAGAAATTGGCAAGATATTTTTTTTTTTGTTTCTAGAAAATCAACTGTTTCACTAATTGTGTGACTTTCTAGAAAAAATCGTAGAAAAATGTCCTAAAATCGACTGTTCAATAATGTTCAAGATTTTGTGAAATATTTCACTATTCAGTTGACTTTTTAGAAATTAGCAAGATATTTCAACTTTTTATAGATATTTTGAGAAATCTTTGTATTTTTAAAATTTGTAACTGAATGTAAAACTGTTTCTAAAATATCAACTATTCAGCAAATTGCAAGATTTTGTGAAATATTTCACTATTTGGTTAACTGTGTAAAACAAATCTCTATTCAGTTGACTTTTTAGAAATTTGCAAGATATATCTATTTTTTTTTTTCTAGAAAATCAACTGTTCAGTACATTGCAAGATTTTGTGAAATATATCACTATTCAGTTGACTTTATAGAAATTAGCAAGATATAACTTCTTTTGTGAAATATATCATTATTTAATTGACTTTTTAGAAATTTGCACTACTTTTGTGAAAGTAGTAATGTTTCAGTTGACTTTTTAGAAATTAGCAAGATAATTCAACTTTTTATAGATATTTTGAGAAATCTTTGTAGTTTTAAAATTGGTAACTGAATGTAAGACCGTTTCTAAAATATCAACTATTCAGTAAATTACAAGATTTTGTGAAATATTTCACTATTTGGATGACTATGTAAAACAAATCGTTGGCAAACTTAGAAGATTTTGTGAAATATTTCACTATCCAGTTGACTTTTCATAAATTTGCAAGATATTTCTATTTTTGTAAAACATTTTACTACTCAGTTGAGTTTTCAGGAATTATCAACTATTTAGTAAATTGCAAGATTTTGTGAAATATTTCACTATTTGGTTAACTTTGTAAAACAAATCTCTATTCAGTTGACTTTTTAGAAATTGCAAGATATATCTATTTTTTTCTAGAAAATCAACTGTTCAGTACATTGCAAGATTTTGTGAAATATATCACTATTCATTTGACTTTATAGAAATTTGCAAGATATTTCTTCTTTTGTGAAATATATCATCATTTAATTGACTTTTTAGAAATTTGAACTACTTTTGTGAAATGTGTAATCAGTAATGTTCAAGATTGTGTGAAATATTTCACGTTTCAGTTGACTTTTTAGAAATTAGCAAGATAATTCAATCTTTTATACATATTTTGAGAAATCTTTGTAGTTTTAAAATTGCTAACTGAATGTAAGACCGTTTCTAAAATATCAACTATTCAGTAAATTACAAGATTTTGTGAAATATTTCACTATTTGGATGACTATGTAAAACAATCGTTGGCAAACTTAGAAGATTTTGTGAAATATTTCACTATCCAGTTGACTTTTCATAAATTTGCAAGATATTTCTACTTTTGTAAAACATTTTACTACTCAGTTGAGTTTTTAGAAATTATCAACTATTCAGTAAATTGCAAGATTTTGTGAAATATTTTACTATTTGGTTAGATATGTAAAACAAATCGTTGGCAAAATTCAAATGTTTTGTGAAATATGCCTATTCAGTTGACTTTTAGAAATTTGCAAGATATTTCTACTTTTGTGAAATATTTACTATTCAGTTGACTTTTTGGAATTTGCAAGATATTTCAACTTTTTATAGAGATTTTGAGAAATCTTTGCATTTTTTTAAAATTTGTAACTGAATGTAAGATTTTGTGAAATATTTCACTATTTGGTTAACTTTGTAAAACAAATCGTTGGTAAAATTCGAAGATTTTGTGAAATATGTCTCTATTCAGTTGACTTTTTAGAAATTTGCAAGATATTCTAATTTTGTTTCTAGAAAATCAACTGTTCAGCACATTGCAAGATTTTGTGAAATATTTCACTATTCGGTTGACCTTCTAGAAAAAATCGTTGACAGCATTAAAGGATTTTGTGAAATATTTCTCTATTCAGTTGACTTTTCATAAATTTCGCAAGTTATTTCTACTTTGTGAAATATTTTACTATTCAGTTGAGTTTTTTTCGAAATTGTTATAGAAATTTTGAGAAATCTTTGTTTTTTTTATTTGCATGACTGTTTCTAGAATATCAATATCCAGTAACTTGCAAGATTTTGTGAAATATTTCACTATTTGTGGACTTTCTAAAATAAATCGTTGACAAAATTCGAAGATTTTGTGAAATATGTATCTATTCAGATGACGTTTTAGAAATTGGCAACATATTTTTTTTTTTGTTTCTAGAAAATCAACTGTTTCACTATTTAAATTTGCAAGATAATTCCACTTTTGTGAAATATTTTACTATTCAGTCGACTTTTTAGAAATTTGCAAGATATTTCAACTTTTTATAGATATTTTGAGAAATCTTTGTATTTTTAAAATTTGTAACTGAATGTAAAACAGTTTCTAAAATATCAACTATTCAGTAAATTGCAAGATTTTGTGAAATATTTCACTATTTGTGTGACTTTCTAAAATAAATCGTTGACAAAATTAGAAGATTTTCTGAAAAATGTCTCTATTCAGATGGTTTTTTAGAAATTTGCAAGATATTTCAACTTTTTATAGAGATTTCGAGAAATCTTTGTTTGTTTTTAAATTTGTATGAATGATAGCCTGTTTCAAGAAAATGAAATATTTAGTAAATTGCAAGATTTTGGGAAATATTTCACTATTTGTGTGACTTTCTAAAATAAATCGTTGACAGAATTAGAAGATGTTGTTAAATATGTCTCTATTCACTTGGTTTTTTAGAAACTTTTTTCTAGAAAATCAACTGTTCAGAACATTGCTAGATTTTATGAAATATTTCACTATTTGGTTGACTTTATAGTTTTTTTAATTTGCACCTGAATGTAAGACTATTTCTAAAAAATCAACTCTTCAGTAAATTGTAAGATTTTGTGATATTTTTCAGTACTGGGTGATTTTCAAGAAAAAATCGTAGAAAAATGTCCTAAAATTGACTGCATTCACTTTTCAGTTGACTTTTCATAAATTTGCAAGTTATTTCAACTTTTTATAGAGATTTTGAGATATCTTTGCATTTTTTTAAAATTTGTAAAACAAATCGTTGGCAAAATTCGAAGATCTTGTGAAATATATCTCTATTCAGTTGACTCTTTAGAAATTTGCAAGATATTTCCAATTTTGTTTCAAGAAAATCAACTGTTCAGTACATTGCAAGATTATGTGAAATATTTCACTATTCGGTTGACCTTCTAGAAAAAATCGTTGACAACATTAGAAGATTTTGAGAAATATATCACTATAAAATTGACTTTATAGAAATTTGCAAGATATCTCTTCTTTTGTGTAAATATAACATTATTTAATTGAATTTTTACAAATTTGCACTAATTTTGTGAAATGTGTCTCTATTCAGTTGACTTTTTAGAAATTTGCACGATATTTCAACTTTTTATAGAGATTTCGAGAAATCTTTGTTCGTTTTTTAAATTTGTATGAATAATAGACTGTTTCTAGAAAATCAACTGTTCAGAACATTGCTAGATTTTATGAAATATTTCACTATTTGGTTGACTTTAGATTTTTTTATTTGTATCTGAATGTAATACTATTTCTAGAAAATCAACTCTTCAGTAAATTGTAAGATTTTGTGATATTTTTCACTACTGGGTGATTTCCAGAAAAAATCGTAGAAAAATGTCCTAAAATTGACTGCTCAGTAATGTTCAAGATTGTGTGAAATATTTCACTTTTCAGTTGATTTTTTAGAAATTAGCAAGATATTTCAACTTTTTATAGATATTTTCTTTCTTTATTTGTATTTTTAAAATTTGTAACTGTATGTAAGACTGTTTCCAAAATATCAACTATTTAGTAAATTGCAAGATTTTGTGAAATATTTCACTATTTGGGTAACTTTGTAACACAAATCGTTGACAAACTTAGAAGATTTTGTGAAATATTTCACTATCCAGTTGACTTTTCATAAATTTCGCAAGATATTTCTACTTTTGTGAAATATTTTACTACTCAGTTGAGTTTTTTAGAAATTGTTATAGAAATTTTGAGAAATCTTTGTTTTTTTTATTTGCATGAATGATAGACTGTTTCTAGAATATCAATATCCAGTAACTTGCAAGATTTTGTGAAATATTTCACTATTTGTGGAATTTCTAAAATAAATCGTTGACAAAATTCGAAGATTTTGTGAAATATGTCTCTATTCAGATGACGTTTTAGAAATTGGCAACATATTTTTTTTGTTTCTAGAAAATCAACTGTTTCACTACTTGTGTGACTTTCTAGAAAAAATCGTAGAAAAATGTCCTAAAATCGACTGTAATGTTCAAGATTTTGTGAAATATTTCACTATTCAGTTGACTTTTTAGAAATTAGCAAGATATTTCAACTTTTTATAGACATTTTGAGAAGTCTTTGTATTTTTAAAATTTGTAACTGAATGTAAAACTGTTTCGAAAATATCAACTATTCAGTAAATTGCAAGATTTTGTGAAATATTTCACTATTTGTGTGACTTTCTAAAATAAATCGTTGACAAAATTAGAAGATTTTGTGAAAAATGTCTCTATTCAGATGGTTTTTTAGAAATTTGCAAGATATTTCAACTTTTTATAGAGATTTCGACAAATCTTTGTTTGTTTTTTAAATTTGTATGAATGATAGCCTGTTTCAAGAAAATCAAATATTTAGTAAATTGCAAGATTTTGGGAAATATTTCACTATTTGTGTGACTTTCTAAAATAAATCGTTGACAGAATTAGAAGATGTTGTGAAATATCTCTCTATTCAGTTGGTTTTTTAGAAACTTTTTTCTAGAAAATCAACTGTTCAGAACATTGCTAGACTTTATGAAATATTTAACTATTTGGTTGACTTTTTTTTTAATTTGTACCTGAATGTAAGACTATTTCTAGAAAATCAACTCTCCAGTAAATTGTAAGATTTTGTGATATTTTTCAGTACTGGGTGATTTTCAAGAAAAAATCGTAGAAAAATGTCCTAAAATTGACTGCATTCACTTTTCAGTTGACTTTTCATAAATTTGCAAGTTATTTCAACTTTTTATAGAGATTTTGAGATATCTTTGCATTTTTTTAAAATTTGTAAAACAAATCGTTGGCAAAATTCGAAGATCTTGTGAAATATGTCTCTATTCAGTTGACTCTTTAGAAATTTGCAAAATATTTCCAATTTTGTTTCAAGAAAATCAACTGTTCAGTACATTGCAAGATTATGTGAAATATTTCACTATTCGGTTGACCTTCTAGAAAAAATCGTTGACAACATTAGAAGATTTTGAAAAATATATCACTATAAAATTGACTTTATAGAAATTTGCAAGATATCTCTTCTTTTGTGTAAATATAACATTATTTAATTGAATTTTTACAAATTTGCACTAATTTTGTGAAATGTGTCTCTATTCAGTTGACTTTTTTAGAAATTTGCACGATATTTCAACTTTTTATAGAGATTTCGAGAAATCTTTGTTCGTTTTTTAAATTTGTATGAATAATAGACTGTTTCTAGAAAATCAACTGTTCAGAACATTGCTAGATTTTATGAAATATTTCACTATTTGGTTGACTTTAGATTTTTTTATTTGTATCTGAATGTAATACTATTTCTAGAAAATCAACTCTTCAGTAAATTGTAAGATTTTGTGATATTTTTCACTACTGGGTGATTTTCCAGAAAAAATCGTAGAAAAATGTCCTAAAATTGATTGCTCAGTAATGTTCAAGATTTTGTGAAATATTTCACTATTCAGTTGACTTTTTAGAAATTAGCAAGATATTTCAACTTTTTATAGATATTTTGAGAAATCTTTGTATTTTTAAAATTTGTAACTGAATGTAAAACTGTTTCGAAAATATCAACTATTCAGTAAATTGCAAGATTTTGTGAAATATTTCACTATTTGTGTGACTTTCTAAAATAAATCGTTGACAAAATTAGAAGATTTTGTGAAAAATGTCTCTATTCAGATGGTTTTTTAGAAATTTGCAAGATATTTCAACTTTTTATAGAGATTTCGACAAATCTTTGTTTGTTTTTTAAATTTGTATGAATGATAGCCTGTTTCAAGAAAATCAAATATTTAGTAAATTGCAAGATTTTGGGAAATATTTCACTATTTATGTGACTTTCTAAAATAAATCGTTGACAGAATTAGAAGATGTTGTGAAATATCTCTCTATTCAGTTGGTTTTTTAGAAACTTTTTTCTAGAAAATCAACTGTTCAGAACATTGCTAGACTTTATGAAATATTTAACTATTTGGTTGACTTTATAGTTTTTTTAATTTGTACCTGAATGTAAGACTATTTCTAGAAAATCAACTCTTCAGTAAATTGTAAGATTTTGTGATATTTTTCAGTACTGGGTGATTTTCAAGAAAAAATCGTAGAAAAATGTCCTAAAATTGACTGCATTCACTTTTCAGTTGACTTTTCATAAATTTGCAAGTTATTTCAACTTTTTATAGAGATTTTGAGATATCTTTGCATTTTTTTAAAATTTGTAAAACAAATCGTTGGCAAAATTCGAAGATCTTGTGAAATATGTCTCTATTCAGTTGACTCTTTAGAAATTTGCAAAATATTTCCAATTTTGTTTCAAGAAAATCAACTGTTCAGTACATTGCAAGATTATGTGAAATATTTCACTATTCGGTTGACCTTCTAGAAAAAATCGTTGACAACATTAGAAGATTTTGAAAAATATATCACTATAAAATTGACTTTATAGAAATTTGCAAGATATCTCTTCTTTTGTGTAAATATAACATTATTTAATTGAATTTTTACAAATTTGCACTAATTTTGTGAAATGTGTCTATATTCAGTTGACTTTTTTAGAAATTTGCACGATATTTCAACTTTTTATAGAGATTTCGAGAAATCTTTGTTCGTTTTTTAAATTTGTATGAATAATAGACTGTTTCTAGAAAATCAACTGTTCAGAACATTGCTAGATTTTATGAAATATTTCACTATTTGGTTGACTTTAGATTTTTTTATTTGTATCTGAATGTAATACTATTTCTAGAAAATCAACTCTTCAGTAAATTGTAAGATTTTGTGATATTTTTCACTACTGGGTGATTTTCCAGAAAAAATCGTAGAAAAATGTCCTAAAATTGATTGCTCAGTAATGTTCAAGATTGTGTGAAATATTTCACTTTTCAGTTGATTTTTTAGAAATTAGCAAGATATTTCAACTTTTTATAGATATTTTCTTTCTTTATTTGTATTTTTAAAATTTGTAACTGAATGTAAGACTGTTTCCAAAATATCAACTATTCAGTAAATTGCAAGATTTTGTGAAATATTTCACTATTTGGGTAACTTTGTAACACAAATCGTTGACAAACTTAGAAGATTTTGTGAAATATTTCACTATCCAGTTGACTTTTCATAAATTTCGCAAGATATTTCTACTTTTGTGAAATATTTTACTACTCAGTTGAGTTTTTTAGAAATTGTTATAGAAATTTTGAGAAATCTTTGTTTTTTTTATTTGCATGAATGATAGACTGTTTCTAGAATATCAATATCCAGTAACTTGCAAGATTTTGTGAAATATTTCACTATTTGTGGAATTTCTAAAATAAATCGTTGACAAAATTCGAAGATTTTGTGAAATATGTCTCTATTCAGATGACGTTTTAGAAATTGGCAACATATTTTTTTTTTGTTTCTAGAAAATCAACTGTTTCACTACTTGTGTGACTTTCTAGAAAAAATCGTAGAAAAATGTCCTAAAATCGACTGTAATGTTCAAGATTTTGTGAAATATTTCACTATTCAGTTGACTTTTTAGAAATTAGCAAGATATTTCAACTTTTTATAGATATTTTGAGAAATCTTTGTATTTTTAAAATTTGTAACTGAATGTAAAACCGTTTCGAAAATATCAACTATTCAGTAAATTGCAAGATTTTGTGAAATATTTCACTATTTGTGTGACTTTCTAAAATAAATCGTTGACAAAATTAGAAGATTTTGTGAAAAATGTCTCTATTCAGATGGTTTTTTAGAAATTTGCAAGATATTTCAACTTTTTATAGAGATTTCGACAAATCTTTGTTTGTTTTTTAAATTTGTATGAATGATAGCCTGTTTCAAGAAAATCAAATATTTAGTAAATTGCAAGATTTTGGGAAATATTTCACTATTTGTGTGACTTTCTAAAATAAATCGTTGACAGAATTAGAAGATGTTGTGAAATATCTCTCTGTTCAGTTGGTTTTTTAGAAACTTTTTTCTAGAAAATCAACTGTTCAGAACATTGCTAGACTTTATGAAATATTTAACTATTTGGTTGACTTTTTTTTTAATTTGTACCTGAATGTAAGACTATTTCTAGAAAATCAACTCTTCAGTAAATTGTAAGATTTTGTGATATTTTTCAGTACTGGCTGATTTTCAAGAAAAAATCGTAGAAAAATGTCCTAAAATTGACTGCATTCACTTTTCAGTTGACTTTTCATAAATTTGCTAGATATTTCTACTTTTGTGAAATATTTTACTATTCAGTTGACTTTTTAGAAATTTGCAAGATATTTCAACTTTTTATAGAGATTTTGAGAAATCTTTGCATTTTTTAATATTTTTTATCTGAATGTAAGACAGCTATTCAGTAAATTGCAATGTAAGACAACTATTCAGTAAATTGCAAGATTTTGTGAAAATTTCACTATTTGGTTGACTTTCTAGAAAAAATCGTTTACAAACTTTGAAGATTTTGTGAAATATTTCACTATCCAGTTGACTTTTCATAAATTTGCAAGATATTACTACTTTTGTGAAATATTTTACTACTCAGTTGACTTTTCATAGAAATTTTGTGAAATCTTTGCATTTTTTTTTTTTAATTTGTATCTGAATGTAAGATTATTTCTAGAAAATCAACTCTTCAGTAAATTGTAAGATTTTGTGAAATATTTCAATATCTGGGTGACTTTCTAGAAAAAATCGTTGACAAACATAGACGATTTTATGAAATATATCTCTATTCAGTTGGATTTTTATAAATTTGCAAGATATTTCTACTTTTGTTTCTAAAAAATTAACTGTTCAGAACATTGCAAGGTTTTGTGAAATATTTCACTATTTGGTTGACTTTCTAGAAAAAATCTTTGACAAACTTAGAAGATTTTGTGAAATATTTCACTATCCAGTTGACTTTTCATAAATTTCGCAAGATATTTCTACTTTTGTGAAATATTTTACTATTCAGTTGAGTTTTTAGAAATTGTTATAGAAATTTTGAGAAATCTTTGTTTTTTTTTATTTGCATGAATGATATACTGTTTCTAGAATATCAAAAGAAATCTTTGTATTTTTAAAATTTGTAACTGAATGTAAGACTGTTTCTAAAATATCAACTATTCAGTAAATTGCAAGATTTTGTGAAATATTTCACTATTTGGGTAACTTTGTAAAACAAATCGTTGGCAAAATTCGAAGATTTTGTGAAATATGTCTCTATTCAGTTGAAATTTTTAGAAATTTGCATGATATTTCAACTTTTTAGAAAGATTTTGAAAAATCTTTGCATGTTTTTAAATTTTTAATCTGAATTTAAGACAGTTTGTAGAATATCTACTATTCAGTAAATTTCAAGATTTTGTGAAATATTTCACTATTTGGGTGAAAAACAAATCGTTGACAAAATTCGAAGATTTTGTGAAATATGTCTCTATTGAGTTGACTTTTAGAAATTTGCAAGATATTTCTACTTTTGTGAAATATTTTACTATTCAGTTGACTTTTTAGAAATTTGCAAGATATTTCAACTTTTTATAGAGATTTTGAAAAATCTTTGCATGTTTTTAATTATACCCTACACCACTATAGTGGGGAGGGTATTATGCGTTTGTGCTGATGTTTGTAACACCCAAAAATATTGGTCCTACCCCCACCTTAAAGTATACCAATCGACTCAGAATCACTTCCTGAGTCGATTAAGCTATGTCCGTCTGTCCGTCCGTCCGTCCGTCTGTCTGTCTGTCTGTCTGTGTGTCCATGTAAACCTTGTGCGCACTCTACAGGTCGCAATTTTTGAGATAATTTGATGAAATTTGGAACATACACTTCTCTTGGTCCAAGGACGAACGCTATTGAAAATGGTTGAAATCGGTCCATTATTTCACCTAGCCCCCATACAACCGGACCCCCCGAATAGGGCTTTTGACCTCATAATTATGTTAAATGATCTGCTATCTCTACAAAAATTGGAAAAGTTTAGTTTTATATATGTCTTAATAATTCTAGTGATTTTCGTAAAGATCGGGCATTATTTGACCCTAGCCCCCATACAAAGTCCCCCTCAGAAAATGACTTGAATGTCCACAATTCACTTATAAACAGTAGTATCACGATGAAATTTGGCACAAATGAGTTTTATATAAACATAATTCCCAACAATAAATTTTATAGGGATCGGACCAAGTTTTACTCCAGCCCCCATATAAGCGGACCTTCCGATTTGGGCCTTTTAGCTCATAACTTTGTCAAATATATGATATATATATGACCCTAGCCCTATACAAAGTCCCCCTCAGAAAATGACTTGAATGTCCACAATTCACTTATAAACACTAGTATCAATATGAAATTTTCCACAAATAGATTTTATATAAACATTTTATATAAAATGTCGACATTAAATTTTATAAGGATCGGACCAATTTTTGCCATAGCCCCCATACAACCGGACCTACCGATTAGGGCCTCTTAGCTTATAACTACGATAAATATACTACTATCTTCTCAAAAATTGGCACAACTAAGTTTGATATGTAATTATAAATAACACTGTCATTTTTCGCCATGATCGGAAATAAAAAGTAGCCTATTATCACACATACGAATGTGCTGTGAAAATTTGAAGAAAATCGGTTTAGCCGTTTAGTAGTCTATAACGTTCAAACATACAAACATATAAACACACAAACATACAAAGATATAAACATACAAACAAACACACATTCATTTTTATATATGTATATAGATAATTCCCAATAATACATTTTATAAGGATCGGCTCAATTTCTGCCTTAGCCTCCATACATCCGGACCTTCCGATTTCGGTCGTTTATCTTTTAACTACGTCTAATATACTACTATCTATCCAAAAGTCGGCACAATGTGGTGATGTTTGTAACACTCAAAAATATTTGTCCTTATTAAGCTATGTCCGTCTTTGTGACCGTGTAAACCTTGTGTGCACGCAACAGATCGCAATTTTGAATATAATTTGTTAAAATGTGTCACATACTATTCTCTGGATCCACTACCTGGATCAGCATACAACCGAACATGAACAGACATTATTTGGAACCTATATGAGATTAACAGAAATGCTTCATTATTGAAATTAATCACATTTAATATTCGCAATTGGTGTAGGGTATCATATGGTCGGCCACGCCCGACTATAATTTCTTACTTGTTTTTTTATCTGAAGGTAAGACAGTTTGTAGAATATCTACTATTCAGTAAATTTCAAGATTTTGTGAAATATTTCACTATTGGGTGAAAAACAAATCGTTGACAAAATTCGAAGATTTTGTGAAATATGTCTCTATTGAGTTGACTTTTAGAAATTTGCAAGATATTTCTACTTTTGTGAAATATTTTACTATTCAGTTGACTTTTTAGAAATTTGCAAGATATTTCAACTTTTTATAGAGATTTTGAAAAATCTTTGCATGTTTTTAATTATACCCTACACCACTATAGTGGGGAGGGTATTATGCGTTTGTGCTGATGTTTGTAACACCCAAAAATATTGGTCCTACCCCCACCTTAAAGTATACCAATCGACTCAGAATCACTTCCTGAGTCGATTAAGCTATGTCCGTCTGTCCGTCCGTCCGTCCGTCTGTCTGTCTGTCTGTCTGTGTGTCCATGTAAACCTTGTGCGCACTCTACAGGTCGCAATTTTTGAGATAATTTGATGAAATTTGGAACATACACTTCTCTTGGTCCAAGGACGAACGCTATTGAAAATGGTTGAAATCGGTCCATTATTTCACCTAGCCCCCATACAACCGGACCCCCCGAATAGGGCTTTTGACCTCATAATTATGTTAAATGATCTGCTATCTCTACAAAAATTGGAAAAGTTTAGTTTTATATATGTCTTAATAATTCTAGTGATTTTCGTAAAGATCGGGCATTATTTGACCCTAGCCCCCATACAAAGTCCCCCTCAGAAAATGACTTGAATGTCCACAATTCACTTATAAACAGTAGTATCACGATGAAATTTGGCACAAATGAGTTTTATATAAACATAATTCCCAACAATAAATTTTATAGGGATCGGACCAAGTTTTACTCCAGCCCCCATATAAGCGGACCTTCCGATTTGGGCCTTTTAGCTCATAACTTTGTCAAATATATGATATATATATGACCCTAGCCCTATACAAAGTCCCCCTCAGAAAATGACTTGAATGTCCACAATTCACTTATAAACACTAGTATCAATATGAAATTTTCCACAAATAGATTTTATATAAACATTTTATATAAAATGTCGACATTAAATTTTATAAGGATCGGACCAATTTTTGCCATAGCCCCCATACAACCGGACCTACCGATTAGGGCCTCTTAGCTTATAACTACGATAAATATACTACTATCTTCTCAAAAATTGGCACAACTAAGTTTGATATGTAATTATAAATAACACTGTCATTTTTCGCCATGATCGGAAATAAAAAGTAGCCTATTATCACACATACGAATGTGCTGTGAAAATTTGAAGAAAATCGGTTTAGCCGTTTAGTAGTCTATAACGTTCAAACATACAAACATATAAACACACAAACATACAAAGATATAAACATACAAACAAACACACATTCATTTTTATATATGTATATAGATAATTCCCAATAATACATTTTATAAGGATCGGCTCAATTTCTGCCTTAGCCTCCATACATCCGGACCTTCCGATTTCGGTCGTTTATCTTTTAACTACGTCTAATATACTACTATCTATCCAAAAGTCGGCACAATGTGGTGATGTTTGTAACACTCAAAAATATTTGTCCTTATTAAGCTATGTCCGTCTTTGTGACCGTGTAAACCTTGTGTGCACGCAACAGATCGCAATTTTGAATATAATTTGTTAAAATGTGTCACATACTATTCTCTGGATCCACTACCTGGATCAGCATACAACCGAACATGAACAGACATTATTTGGAACCTATATGAGATTAACAGAAATGCTTCATTATTGAAATTAATCACATTTAATATTCGCAATTGGTGTAGGGTATCATATGGTCGGCCACGCCCGACTATAATTTCTTACTTGTTTTTTTATCTGAAGGTAAGACAGTTTGTAGAATATCTACTATTCAGTAAATTTCAAGATTTTGTGAAATATTTCACTATTTGGGTGAAAAACAAATCGTTGACAAAATTCGAAGATTTTGTGAAATATGTCTCTATTGAGTTGACGTTTTAGAAATTTGCAAGTTATTTCTACTTTTGTTTCAAGAAAATCAACTGTTCAGTACATTACAAGATTTTGTGAAATATTTCACTATTCGGTTGACCTTCTAGAAGAAATCGTTGACAACATTAGAAGATTTTGTGACTTTTTAGAAATTTGCACAACTTTTGTGTAATGTGTCTCTATTCAGTTGACTTTTTAAAGATTTTCAAGATATTTCTACTTTTGTACAAAATCAACTCTTCAGTAAATTGTAAGATTTTGTGAAATATTTCACTATTTGTGTGACTTTCTAAGAGAAATAGTTGACAAAATTAGAAGACTTTGTGAAATATGTCTCTATTCAGTTTTTAGAAACTTTTAAGAAACTTGTTTCTAGAAAATCAACTGTTCAGAACATTGCAAGATTTTATGAAACCTTTCACTATTTGGTTGACTTGGCATTTTTTTAATTTGTATCTGAATGTAAGACTATTTCTAGAAAATCAACTCTTCAGTAAATTGTAAGATTTTGTGATATTTTTCACTACTGCGTGATTTTCTGGATAAAATCGTAGAAAAATGTTCTAAAATTGACTGCTCAGTAATGTTCAAGATTTTGTGAAATATTTCACTATTCAGTTGACTTTTTAGAAATTAGCAAGATATTTCAACTTTTGTTTCTAAAATATCAACTATTCAGTAAATTACAAGATTTTGTGAAATATTTCACTATTTGGGTAACTTTGTAAAACAAATCGTTGGCAAAATTCGAAGATTTTGTGAAATATGTCTCTATTCAGTTGACTTTTTAGAAATTTGCAAGATATTTCTACTTTTGTGAAATATTTCACTATTCAGTTGACTTTTTATAAATTCGCAAGATATTTCAACTTTTTATAGAGATTTTGAGAAAATTTTGTATATTTGTTTAATTTGTTTCTAAAATATGAACTTTTCAGTAAATTGCAAGATTTTGTGAAATATTTCCATATTTGGTTGACTTTGTAAAACAAATCGTGGGCAAAATTCGAAGATTTTGTGATATATGTCTCTCTTCAGTTGAGTTTTTAGAAATTTGCAAGATATTTCAACTTTTTATAGAGATTTTGAGAAATATTTGCATTTTTTTAAATTTTTGATCTGAATGTAAAACAGCTATTCAGTATATTGCAATGTAAGACAACTATTCAGTAAATTGCAAGATTTTGTGAAAATTTCACTATTTGGCTGACCTTCTAGAAAAAATCGTTTACAAACTTAGAAGATTTTGTGAAAGTGACACTATCCAGTTGACTTTTCATAAATTTGCAAGATATTTATACTTTTGTGAAATATTTTACTACTCAGTTGAGTTTTTTGAAATTTGACAGATATTTCTACTTTTTATAGAAATTTTGTGAAATCTTTGCATTTTTTTTTAATTTGTATCTGAATGTAAGACTATTTCTAGAAAATCAACTCTTCAGTAAATTGTAAGATCCTGTGAAATATTTCACTATTTGGGTGACTCTCTAGAAAAAATCGTTAACAAACATAGAAGATTGTATGAAATATATCTCTATTCAGTTGGCTTCTTAGAAATTTGCAAGATATTTCTACTTTTGTTTCTAAAAAATCAACTGTTCAGAACATTGCAAAATTTTGTGAAATATTTCACTATCCAGTTGACTTTTCATAAATTTCGCAACTTTTGTGAAATATTTTACTATTCAGTTGAGTTTTTAGAAATAGTTATAGAAATTTTGAGAAATCTTTGGTCTTTTTTATTTGCATGAATGATAGACTGTTTCTAGAGTATCAAATATTCAGTAACTTGCAAGATTTTGTGAAATATTTCATTATTTGTGTGACTTTCTAAAATAAATCGTTGACAAAATTAGACGATTTTGTGAAATATGACTTTTAGAAATTTGCAAGATATTTTTACTTTTGATTCTAGAAAATCAAATGTTTCACTATATGTGTGACTTTCTAGAAAAAATCGTAGAAAAATGTCCTAAAAATCGACTGTTCTGTAATGTTCAAGATTTTGTGAAATATTTCACTATTCAGTTGACCTTTTAGAAATTATCAAGATATTTCAACTTTTTATAGATATTTTGGGAAATCTTTGTATTTTTAAAATTTGTAACTGAATGTAAAACTGTTTCTAAAATATCAATTATTCAATAAATTGCCAGATTTTGTGAAATATTTCACTATTTGGGTAACTTTGTAAAACAAATCGTTGGAAAAATTCGAAGATTTTGTGAAATATGTCTCTGTTCAGTTGACTTTTTAGAAATTTGCAAGATATTTCAACTTTTTATAGAGATTTTTAAAAATCTTTGCATGTTTTTAAATTTTTCATTTGAATGTAAGACAGTTTGTAGAATATCCACTATTCAGTAAATTGCAAGATTTTGTGAAATATTTCACTATTTGGGTGAAAAACAAATCGTTGACAAAATTCGAAGATTTTGTGAAATATGTCTCAATTGAGTTGACGTTTTAGAAATTTGCAAGATATTTCTACTTCTGTTTCTAGAAAATCAACTGTTCAGTGCATTGCAAGGTTTTGTGAAATATTTCACCTCCTAGAAAAAATCGTTGACAACGTTAGAAGATTTTGTGACTTTTTAGAAATTTACACAACTTTTGTGTAATGTGTCTCTATTCAGTTGACTTTTTAAACATTTTTAAGATATTTCTACTTTTGTACAAAATCAACTCTTCAGTGAATTGCAAGATTTTGTGAAATATTTCACTATTTGTGGACTTTCTAAAATAAATCGTTGACAAAATTAGAAGATTTTGTGAAATATGTCTCTATTCAGTTTTTAGAAACTTGTTTCTAGAAAATCAACTGTTCAGAACATTGCAAGATTTTATGAAATATTTCACTATTTGGTTGACTTTGCATTTTTTTAATTTGTATCTGAATGTAAGACTATTTCTAGAAAATCAAGTCTTCAGTAAATTGTAAGATTTTGTGATATTTTTCCCTACTGCGTGATTTTCTAGAAAAAATCGTATAAAAATGTTCTAAAATTGACTGCTCAGTAATGTTCAAGATTTTGTGAAATATTTCACTATTCAGTTGACTTTTTAGAAATTAGCAAGATATTTCAACTTTTTATAGAGATTTTGAGAAATCTTTCTTTTTATACCCTACACCACTATAGTGGGGAGGGTATTATGCGTTTGTGCTGATGTTTGTAACACCCAAAAATATTGGTCCTACACCCACCTTAAAGTATACCAATCGACTCAGAATCACTTCCTGAGTCGATTAAGCTATGTCCGTCTGTCCGTCCGTCCGTCCGTCTGTCTGTCTGTCTGTGTGTCCATGTAAACCTTGTGCGCACTCTACAGGTCGCAATTTTTGAAATAATTTGATGAAATTTGGAACATACACTTCTCTTGGTCCAAGGACGAACGCTATTGAAAATGGTTGAAATCGGTCCATTATTTCACCTAGCCCCCATACAACCGGACCCCCCGAATAGGGCTTTTGACCTCATAATTATGTTAAATGATCTGCTATCTCTACAAAAATTGGAAAAGTTTAGTTATATATATGTCTTAATAATTCTAGTGATTTTCGTAAAGATCGGGCATTATTTGACCCTAGCCCCCATACAAAGTCCCCCTCAGAAAATGACTTGAATGTCCACAATTCACTTATAAACAGTAGTATCACGATGAAATTTGGCACAAATGAGTTTTATATAAACATAATTCCCAACAATAAATTTTATAGGGATCGGACCAAGTTTTACTCCAGCCCCCATATAAGCGGACCTTCCGATTTGGGCCTTTTAGCTCATAACTTTGTCAAATATATGATATATATATGACCCTAGCCCCCATACAAAGTCCCCCTCAGAAAATGACTTGAATGTCCACAATTCACTTATAAACACTAGTATCAATATGAAATTTACCACAAATAGATTTTATATAAACATTTTATATAAAATGTCGACATTAAATTTTATAAGGATCGGACCAATTTTTGCCATAGCCCCCATACAACCGGACCTACCGATTAGGGCCTCTTAGCTCATAACTACGATAAATATACTACTATCTTCTCAAAAATTGGCACAACTAAGTTTGATATGTAATTATAAATAACACTGTCATTTTTCGCCATGATCGGAAATAAAAAGTAGCCTATTATCACACATACGAATGTGCTGTGAAAATTTGAAGAAAATCGGTTTAGCCGTTTAGTAGTCTATAACGTTCAAACATACAAACATATAAACACACAAACATACAAAGATATAAACATACAAACAAACACACATTCATTTTTATACCCTACACCACTATAGTGGGGAGGGTATTATGCGTTTGTGCTGATGTTTGTAACACCCAAAAATATTGGTCCTACACCCACCTTAAAGTATACCAATCGACTCAGAATCACTTCCTGAGTCGATTAAGCTATGTCCGTCTGTCCGTCCGTCCGTCTGTCTGTCTGTCTGTGTGTCCATGTAAACCTTGTGCGCACTCTACAGGTCGCAATTTTTGAGATAATTTGATGAAATTTGGAACATACACTTCTCTTGGTCCAAGGACGCTATTGAAAATGGTTGAAATCGGTCCATTATTTCACCTAGCCCCCATACAACCGGACCCCCCGAATAGGGCTTTTGACCTCATAATTATGTTAAATGATCTGCTATCTCTACAAAAATTGGAAAAGTTTAGTTTTATATATGTCTTAATAATTCTAGTGATTTTCGTAAAGATCGGGCATTATTTGACCCTAGCCCCCATACAAAGTCCCCCTCAGAAAATGACTTGAATGTCCACAATTCACTTATAAACAGTAGTATCACGATGAAATTTGGCACAAATGAGTTTTATATAAACATAATTCCCAACAATAAATTTTATAGGGATCGGACCAAGTTTTACTCCAGCCCCCATATAAGCGGACCTTCCGATTTGGGCCTTTTAGCTCATAACTTTGTCAAATATATGATATATATATGACCCTAGCCCCCATACAAAGTCCCCCTCAGAAAATGACTTGAATGTCCACAATTCACTTATAAACACTAGTATCAATATGAAATTTACCACAAATAGATTTTATATAAACATTTTATATAAAATGTCGACATTAAATTTTATAAGGATCGGACCAATTTTTGCCATAGCCCCCATACAACCGGACCTACCGATTAGGGCCTCTTAGCTCATAACTACGATAAATATACTACTATCTTCTCAAAAATTGGCACAACTAAGTTTGATATGTAATTATAAATAACACTGTCATTTTTCGCCATGATCGGAAATAAAAAGTAGCCTATTATCACACATACGAATGTGCTGTGAAAATTTGAAGAAAATCGGTTTAGCCGTTTAGTAGTCTATAACGTTCAAACATACAAACATATAAACACACAAACATACAAAGATATAAACATACAAACAAACACACATTCATTTTTATATATGTATATAGATAATTCCCAATAATACATTTTATAAGGATCGGCTCAATTTCTGCCTTAGCCTCCATACATCCGGACCTTCCGATTTCGGTCGTTTATCTTTTAACTACGTCTAATATACTACTATCTATCCAAAAGTCGGCACAATGTGGTGATGTTTGTAACACTCAAAAATATTTGTCCTTATTAAGCTATGTCCGTCTTTGTGACCGTGTAAACCTTGTGTGCACGCAACAGATCGCAATTTTGAATATAATTTGTTAAAATGTGTCACATACTATTCTCTGGATCCACTACCTGGATCAGCATACAACCGAACATGAACAGACATTATTTGGAACCTATATGAGATTAACAGAAATGCTTCATTATTGAAATTAATCACATTTAATATTCGCAATTGGTGTAGGGTATCATATGGTCGGCCACGCCCGACTATAATTTCTTACTTGTTTTTTGTTTAATTTGTATGAATGATAGACTGTTTCTAAAATATGAACTTTTTAGTAAATTGCAAGATTTTGTGAAATATTTCCATATTTGGTTGACTTTGTGAACGAATCGTGGTCAAAATTCGAAGATTTTGTGAAATATGTCTCTATTCAGTTGACTTTTTAGAAATTTGCAAGATATTTCTACTTTTCTGAAATAGTTTACTATTCAGTTGACTTTTTAAAAATTTGCAAGATATTTCAACTTATTATAGAGATTTTGAGAAATCTTTTAATTTTTTTCAAATTTTTTATCGGAATGTAAGGCAGTTTGTAGAATATCAATAATTTAGTAAATTGCAAGATTTTGTAAAATATTTCCATATTTCTTTCTAGAAAAAATCGTAGAAAAATTTCCGAAAAATCGACTGTTCAGTAATGTTCAAGATTTTGTAAAACATTTCACTATACAGTTGCCTTTTTAGAAATTTGCAAGGTATTTTCACTTTTTATAGAGATTTTGAGAAATATTTGTATTTTTAAAATTTGTAACTGAATGTAAGACTGTTTCTAAAATATCAACTATTCAGTAAATTGCAAGATTTTGTGAAAATTTTCATTATTTGTGTGACTTTCTAAAAGAAATCGTTAACAAAATTAGAAGATTTTGTGAAATATGTCTCTATTCAGTTGACTTTTCATAAATTTGCAAAAAATTTCTACTTTTGTGAAATATTTTACTACTCAGTTGAGTTTTTAGAAATTTGAAAGATATTTCTACTTTTTATAGAAATTTTGTGAAATCTTTGCACTTTTTTTTAATTTGTATCTGAATGTAAGAATATTTCTAGAAAATCAACTCTTCAGTACATTGTAAGATTTTGTGAAGTATTTCACTATTTGGGTGACTTTCTAGAAAAAATCGTTGACAAACATATAAGATTTTATGAAATATATCTCTATTCAGTTGGCTTTTTAGAAATTTGTAAGATATTTCTACTTTTGTTTCTAAAAAATCAACTGTTCAGCACATTGCAAGACTTTGTGAAATATTTCACTATTTGGTTGACTTTCTAGAAAAAATCGTAGACAAATGTCCTAAAAATTGACTGTTCTGTAATGTTCAAGATTTTGGAAATATGTCTCTATTCACTCTCTTTTTAGAAATTTGCAAGATATTTCAACTTTTTATAGAGATTTTGAAAAATCTTTGAATGTTTTTAAATTTTTAATCTGAATGTAAGACAGTTTTTAGAATATCTATGCAAGATATTTCTACTTTTGTGAAATATTTTATTATTCAGTCGACTTTTTAGAAATTTGCAAGATATTTCAACTTTTTATAGAGATTTTGAAAAATCTTTACATTTTGTATCTGAATGTAAGATAGTTTCTAGAATATCAATTATTCAGTAAATTGCTAGATTTTGTGAAATATTACCATATTTGGGTGACTTTCTAAAATAAATCGCTGACAAAATTCGAAGATTTTGTAAAATATGTCTCTATTCAGATGACGATTTAGAAATTAGCAAGATATTTTTACTTTTGTGAAATATTTTACTAATCAGTTGACTTTTTAGAAATTTGAAAGATATTTCTACTTTTTATAGAAATTTTGTGAAATCTTTGCATTTTTTTCAATGTGTATGTTCTAGAAAATCAGCTCTTCAGTAAATTGCAAGATTTTGTGAAATATTTCATTATTTGGGTAACTTTGTAAAACAAATCGTTGGCAAAATTCGTAGATTTTGTGAAATATGTCTCTCTTCAGTTGACTTTTTAGAAATTTGCATGATATTTCTACTTGTGTTTCAAGAAAATCAACTGTTCAGTACATTGCAAGATTTTGTGAAATATTTCACTATTTGTGTGACTTTCTAAAAGAAATCGTTGACAAAATTAGAAGATCTTGTGAAATATGTCTCTATTCAGTTGGTTTTTTAGAAACTTACTCAGTAATGTTCAAGATTGTGTGAAATATTTCACTATTTGGATAACTTTGTAAAACAAATCGTTGGCAAAATTCGAAGATTTTGTGAAATATGTAACTGAATGTAAAACTCTTTCTAAAATATCAACTATTCAGTAAATTACTGGATTTTGTGAAATAGTTCACTATTTTAGTAATTTTGTAAAACAAATCGTTGACAAAATTCGAAGGTTTTGTGAATATGTCTCTATTGAGTTGACTTTTAGAAATTTGCAAGATATTTCTACTTTTGTGAAATATTTTACTATTCAGTTGACTTTTTAGAATTTGCAAGATATTTCAACTTTTTATAGAGATTTTGAAAAATCTTTGCATGTTTTATACCCTTCACCTTCGTGAGAAGGGTATATATAAGTTTGTCATACCGTTTGTAATTTCCAAAATATAATTTTCCGACCCTATAAAGTATATATATTCTGAATCCTTGTAGATAGCGGAGTCGATTAAGCCATGTCCGTCTGTCTGTCTGTCCGTCTGTTTGTCTGTTGAAATCAGTTTTCTGAAGACCCCAGATATCTTCGAGATCCAAGTCTTCAATGATTCTATCAGACATGCTTTCGAGAAGTTTCCTATTTAAAATCAGAAAAATCCGTCCATAAACAACGGAGATATAAGCAAAAATCCGATACAACCTCTGAAATTTTCATAAAAAATAAGCAACAACAACACTGCTTATTCATTGCGTTGTGTATTTTGTTTTTTTTTTGAGTATTTCGTTTCATATGTTTGGAGGGCTGTGTGTTTCATTGCCTTGTGTATGTTGTTTTTGTTTCTTTGTGTATTCAGTTTCGTACGTTTGGATGGCTGTGTGTTTCATTGCCTTGTGTATGTTGTTTTTGTTTCTTTGTGTATTCAGTTTCGTACGTTTGGATGGCTGTGTATTTCATTGCCTTGTGTATGTTGTTTTTGTTTCTTAGTGTATTCAGTTTCCTATGTTTGGATGGCTGTGTGTTTCATTGCCTGTTGTATATTGGTTTTGTTTCTAGGTGAATTCAGTTCCGTATGTTTGGATGTCTGTTGGTTTCATTGCGTTGTGTATTTTGTTTTTGTTTTTTTGTGTATTTCTTTTCGTATATTTGGATGTCTGTTGGTTTGCCTGCCTTGTGTATTTTGTTTTTTGTGTGTTTATTTCGTTTAGCGTTGTTGTTGTTCATTATGTTTTGCTATTGCTATAATGATGATATAGTCCGGAAAATGAAATATGTAAATTAAAATTTTATAAAATTTATATTTTTTAAATACACTATGGTGAAGGGTATATAAGATTCGGCACAGCCGAATATAGCACTCTTACTTGTTTTAATTTTTTTTATCTGAAGGTAAGACAGTTTGTAGAATATCTACTGTTCAGTAAATTGCAAGATTTTGTGAAATATTTCACTATTTGGGTAACTTTGTAAAACAAATCGTTGGCAAAATTCGAAGATTTTGTGAAATATGTCTCTATTCAGTTGACTTTTTAGAAATTTGCAAGATATTTCTACTTTTGTTTCAAGAAAATCAACTGTTCAGTACATTGCAAGATTTTGTGAAATATTTAACTATTCTGTTGACCTTCTAGAAAATATCGTTGACAACATTAGAAGATTTTGTGACTTTTTAGAAATTTGAACCACTTTTGTGTAATGTGTCTCTATTCAGTTGACCTTTTAAAGATTTTCAATATATTTCTACTTTTGTACAAAATCAACTCTTCAGTAAATTGTAAGATTTTGTGAAATATTTCACTATTTGTGTGACTTTCTAAAAGAAATAGTTGACAAAATTAGAAGATTTTGTGAAATATGTCTCTATTCAGTTTTTAGAAACTTTTTAGAAACTTGTTTCTAGAAAACCAACTGCTCAGAACATTGCAAGATTTTATGAAATGTAGTGGTGTGGTGGTCAGCTGTTTGTTTAAAATAAGACAAACAGAAAACAAAATAAACAGAAAGGGACAGAATGGCCAGATTGCTAGCGGCGCTGGTATGCCCGCGTATTGCGCGGCTAAAGCTCGCCGGATGGGGTGGTTCTTGCCGGCAATCTGGACCATAAACACACACTAACACAAAAATTCATACCAGCATTTGGGGTATTATTTGAAAAAGGGGCCAAAAGTAGTCCTGCATCTCCCTGCGGTCATACCTATACACATTATTGTCCTCCCACTAGAGGATTCAACCTCACCATGACGTCCTCTTCCTTGACGTCCCCCAAATCTTCCCTGCGAACATTCACTTCCCCTACTTACCGCCGCTTTTCAAACAAATTACCAAATCATATTAATGACACAACTTTTCAAAATTTCTTTAAAACGTTATAAACATAATTTTTTTTATTAATTATTAGAATTTTTCTTAGCTTACGGCAAAATTTAAATTTTACAAAAATTTTTTTATGGACAATATCAAAAAAAATGAGTTTAAGGGAGATATTTATTATTACAAAAAAAATTTTTATATATAAATTATCGGTTTAACACATTTAGCTTTTAGATTAACAAATTTTCTTTAGTTTCCCATTTTAAGTTTTTGTAGATTCTAAGCTTTAGATTTAAGTAGATTTAGGCTTTAGTAGTATGATTTCACAATATAATCTCTTAGTTTTAAAGCAGTATATTTTAAATTTTAGGTTTTAAGTTTTAAATAGATTTAAGAATTTAGCTTTTGACAAATTGTTTTCAGCTTTTAGTTTTATCAAATTTTTAAATTTTAAGTATTTTTAGATTTCAGCTTTTAAGTATTTTTATCTTTTAGCTTTTAAGTATCTTTAGATTTTAGCTTTTAAGTATTTTTAGATTTTAAGTATCTTTAGATTTTAGCTTTTAAGTATTTTTAGATTTTAAGTATCTTTAGATTTTAGCTTTTAAGTATCTTTATATTTTAGCTTTTAAGTATTTTTAGATTTTAAGTATCTTTAGATTTTAGCTTTTAAGTATCTTTATATTTTAGCTTTTAAGTATTTTTTCTTTACTTTCTCCTCTTTCTTCTACAGGTCCTACGGCTATGGAGTTGGCAGGTGTTGCAGTGGGGTTTCCGTCGTCCGTATTCTGTCCAGGTTCGGGTAATTCAGGTCAGTTTGCAAAAATTTTAAATATCTTTTAAATAATTATTTATATATATTTATTTTTTTTTTTTTTTTACATATATATACGTATAAAAATACTGAGCTACTGGGTGCAAATCTGCCGCAAATTCTTCTAAAAAAACTAGGCCTGAGCTCAACCCTAACGTCGCGCACGCTTGGCGGTAATTTTTGGCCAGCGGTCTGGTCCGATTCTAACCAATGGTAAGCTTGTTATTTTATATATATATAAATTTTTTTATTTATTATTTTCCCTTTTTTTTTATTAATTATTTAAAAGGTACTGTCAGTCCGTCTTGTCGTTCAGGGTCAAAAATCTTTATGGTCGAAACCTTTGGTATACCTGCGCACCTCAGGATTGGCAGTGCGGAGCCGATGTTCCCAAATGAAAGATCCCACGTTGGAAGTCGGCAGAGGTGGCGTTGAAATATTTGTATAACCTTTTTTTTTTTTTCGGTGTTCAATTTATATAATTTATATTATATTGTTTGATTTAAATAAAGACTTTAAAAATGCTTAGGCGACTTTTATTGTGCGCACTTGCCACTTGCTGCTTCGTTGAATCTCAAAGAAAAAAAGGCCGACATTTTGCACATTAGGGTCCGAGAAACCTCGGATCCCATAATGGCTTCCTACTGTTTCAATTCCTTTCAGCTATTCAATCTACTGTTTCAAATAATTTTCCTAGTGTTTGTTTTTGTTTACTTTCATTTTTTTTTTTCCTCAAAAATGTCAAACGACGCGTTGCCAACTTTATTTTTCCCTTCTTCTTATTTCTACAACCATTCACACATTTACCTACAGGGTGCACACGACAAACCCCACCATTTCTGTCATCCATTTATGGAGACAAAATGGGAGGGAAAAATACGCGCCCTGATTTTTATGAATTACCCTAATAAAATAAAAATTTAAAATTTTGGGCATTTTTTAATCCCCATATAAAAAAATGCAGTCTGGCAACCCTTATTCGTTCGAGAACGAAAGTACAACTCTGTGCCGCCGTTAAAAATTGGACGGTCGGCGACGAACTCTGAACAGCTGCTTGAATGAATGGAACGGGAGGAGGCAACATAGGAAAAATACGCATGTGTAAATGCGTACGATCATTTTTCAATGGCGGTGAACAAGAATGGTAAGTATTTGTTAATGAGTTTTTATTTTTCGAAAATATTTATTTCTAATTGGAAATTTTAATATGAAAATGTAGCAAAATACTAATAAAATTTTTCTTATATTTTCTTTTCAGGAATAGACGAAGGATGCTGCGGATTCTGGTGGAATTTTGGTAAGTAAAAAAAAATTATTAAAAATATTCAAGGTCAACAAATTTTTTAATGCATTTTTTTTTTTTGTTTACTCTTTTCAGGAATGTGACTACAGTTATTTATCGTGTGTGTGCAGACGTAATTTCTGGATTTGGACAAAAACAAAAAGGTAAGTAATATGAATTTAAAGTGAATTTAATTAAATAAAAGGGTGGTGGTAAAATAAAAATAAAAGTGCAGTTAGGAATTTGTGGACAAAAAAAAATTTTAATACAGTGATGGTAAAAAGTGCGCGGACGGACAAAAAAAAAATGAAAACGAAAAATTAAAATTTCTTTCAAAATAAAAAGTGAAAAATTTATTGCCGGTATGCAATAACAATTAAAAAATTATTTTCCAGAAATTACAGTGCGGGACAAAAGTGAATCAAAGAAAATTAAAATAAAAAAAATTAAATGAAAATTTTAAATAAAAAAAAATCGGATTTGTGTCGGCAAACAAATAAAATTAAAACGGAATCTACAGTGTGTAACAAAAGTGTACGCCAAAAAAAATTACAACAAAAAAAATTGAATGAAAATTTACAATAAAAAATTGTGTCGATACAAAAAAAAATAAAAATGAAATTTACAGTGAGTGACAAAAGTGTAATAAAAAAAATAAATTGAAAAGAGAACAAAAAAAAATTAAAAGTGATACGGAAACTAAAGTGATAAAGAAAATTAAACCGGTAAAAAAAAAATTAATTACAGTGGATAACAAAAGTGAAATGAAAATAAAATCATAAAAAATTAAAATTAATTTGAAAGTGGTTGTGAAAATAATGGGTGATGAATCAAAAATAAAAAAAAATTTTAATACAGTGACAATCAAAAGTGGTATACAAAAAATTTTATATAAACTAAATTGAAAATCGACGCGAAATTAAATAAATTTTTTCGAATATTTTTTTTGTGGAAAATACAGTGGCGGAGAAAAGTGGCAGTGATAAAAAGAAAATCTAAAATAAATTAAATCCTAATCTGTGGTGAAGTGTTAAAACCGAAAAACTGAGAATAAAAATTACAGTGGTGTGCAAAAGTGGTGTGACAGTGAAAATTAAAAATAAAAAAATTTAGAAAATTAAAAATTAGAAAAATTAGTGAAAATTAACAAAAAAAATAAAATAAAACGGAGTGGTAAATTAAAAAGGTCGTGAAAACAAAATAATGAAATCGGTAAACAAAACAATTAAAATGAAAACTATGGCAAAAAAAAAGAAAGGTGTTCACTAAAAGTGTGCTGTGAACGAAACGAACTTAAATTCAAAATAAATAATAAAAAAAATTCTACTAATTCAAAATTCAAATTTTTTTTTGTGATTTTTTTTGTGTTTTATATATTTTTTTTTTGTGGTTTTTGTGTTTTGTATTTTTGTATTTTTTTTTTTAATTTTTGTTTTTATATATTTTTTTTTTTGTGATTTTTTTTTTTTGTTTTGGAATTTTTATATAATTTTATTAGAACTTCTTTCTAACATTTTTCACTTTCTTTTCAGATTATCCATTCATTGGAGTAAGAAGACTAGACGACCTGGACTTCAAATAAGACTCAGGTAAGTCTTTTGTTAAAGGTGGGAAATGCAAGGACTAGATTCACCAAAGATTTCAGGATAAATCCTTTGATCCTTGGCGAGAAATACCCCTTGACATTTCCACATGAAAATATAAAAACAAAATTAATTTCTTAGAATAAGTGTTGTTGAGATTAGAAAATATCCTAAAATTAAAGATTTCCTCTAGCAAATTCATTATATTATTTCTTTAGGAATTTTCATTCTCAACAAATAATTGAAAATAACTAATATCTTGTTTTCTACAGGTTCCTTGGGGAATTCAAGTGCCCTCGTGAAGGACGAACCCTATGAAGCCAATTTAATTCAGGGGAATTGGCAAGTATATACTAAAATATATTAAATTTATATTTAAACTATGGGAATCCCTACTAAAGTCTTCCGAACTTTATTTCAGGTTACAACAACAACAGAAACAACTACTAAACAACAATTAAAGCAACAAATACAACAGAAGCAGATATTTGCAGAAAGGCGTAGAAATATCAGAGTGAGTGTAAAACCAAAAATTTAATAAAGTAGTATAAGTTGAATAGTCTTAAGTCGGACTGGATAGGAACCATATCTTTTTATAATTAAAGCAGAATTCGGTAGTAATAACAAGATAAAGTTTAGAAAAACTATGAAGCAAGGTCCTAAACTACTTGTTATTACTACTGACTTCAAATGAATTGTGTTTAGTATAGTTACTGATTATATCCTGGACAAAACCGATGATTCTGTACTATTGATCATTTATATCCCAGCCAGTGACAATCTGCTTACGGAATGAACAAATACCTGTTGGTCTGCCAATATGTATTGTCCCAATTGTTTCCTTTGGTATCGGCTCGCTGTAAGATCGGACTCAGAATTGTGTCATTGCCCTAGGTGACTAATAACCCTTACGCTTTTAATGGCACGGTACCGGAAGGCTTTGATGGGGTTGCACCTTCTAATAGGGTAATGACCGGTTACACATGTAACCAGCTAAGAAACGTTGGCTTTAAGTCGAACCAAACAAATAATTATTCATTCCAAAGAAGCTATGGATCTCACTGGACTACGATATAAATGAACGATATGTACAGATCTCAATACTGCTCAGGATACAACAACAACTATACCAAACAGAAATTCACTGCGAGAGATAGATTTTCAATTAATAACAAAACTCAAAAGACTTTATCCAATTATAGTTACCTATCGAGTACAAATTAGATAAGGCTGACTACTAGACACGACAGGCGAAAGATAAGCAGGAGAACATGTTGGGACTAGAACCACCAAAGATTCTAAAGCTATTGCTTTAAATCTTTGGCGTGAAAAACCCCCAACGATCTTCCCTGCATATCCTCGACCTCGTACAGACTGTTTCCGACTGGTCGTACAATTCGGCATTTTAGAAATTTTCGAGCGAATTTGGCATTAAAATTGTTTTTGAAATCACTCTGCTGGAAGTTACGTCGGTAGACTTCCTGACCGGGAATGAACTTAATTGGACGACACCGCGTGTTATACGATTTTTCGTTGCGAGCGTAAGCTTTGTGTAAATTCTCGCGAATTTTCTGACGGATCAGATCCAATCTAGCAGCATTCGGAATGACGTTAATTTCTGGATCATTTAAGATTTTCAGTTTTCGTGCCAACTGGTAAACGCTACCATGGCCAATCATATTCATTCCGAACAAGGCGAAGTAAGGCGTAACTCCGATGGACGACTGCACGGAAGACCTTAAGGAAAATTCAATTTCGGACAAATGCTTGTCCCATTCTGTGTGGTCTTCCTGCAGATACGACCTTACAGCTGCCAGAATGGACTGATTAACACGCTCGGACGCATTGGCTTGCGGCGAGTGGATCGCGGTTCGGACGTGTTTAATACCGAAATTGTTTGTCACGTCGGCAAATTCCTTGCTTATAAATTGCTTTCCGTTGTCGGAGACAATTGTCTCGGGTGTTCCAAATTTATGGAAAATTTCTGAAATTAAAAATTTCACTACGTTTTTAGTGTCGGCTTTCGGCAAAGCTTTCAGGAACACAAATTTGGTTAGGTGATCTAATACAATAAAAATACAAACGTTGTTATTTTTAGACCGCGGGTACGGACCGAGAAAATCTATAAAGATTCTTTGGAAGGGGCGTTCCGTTTGGACTTCGGCTCCCATCGGTGGTCTGAGCGTAGTATTTGCTGGCTTAGCTTCTTTGCAAGTTTGGCACCTTCTGACATAGTTTCTAATTTGGACATTTTGATTTGGCCAGTAAAAATATTCCTTTACTCTATAGAGAGTTTTACCGACACCTCCATGAGACGCTTGTGGGGAATCATGACACGCTTTTATGATGTCCTCTGTCAGATCTAACGGTACCCATAATTTCCACGCGAAATCTTCATTCGTTTCCAAACCGTCGTAAGGTTTAGTACGCTTGTAAACGAAACCGTCGATTACTTTCAAATCGGGCAATTGTTCGGCATTTTTCTCGACTGTGTCTATGAGGTTACGATAATCTTCTGACCGGAAAGAAACTGAAGTTAGATCGATCAGCTTAGGAACGTTTAACGAGATTTCGTCCATATCATAGCGTGATAGGGTATCGGGTACAACATTTTGCTTCCCCTGCCTATGCTCAATCGTAAAATCATACGACTGTAGATGTAGACTCCACCTCGCTAAACGACCAGTCAGATCTTTATGGCTCATCAGCCACTTTAGGCTACTATGATCCGTAATGACGGTAAATGGCATTAGTTCTATATAGGGCCTAAACTTCTTAATCGCCAGAACTACAGCTAAACATTCACGTTCAGTTACCGAATAGTTTTTCTGCGCCGATGTTAGTTTGTGTGAAAAATATGCAATTGGGTGCTCTCCGTCGGAATCATCCTTCTGGAAAAGCACTGCCCCAATGCCTACATCAGACGCATCGCACTGAACGTAGAAATGTTTGCTGAAATCCGGGTGATTAAGTAGTGGACTCGAAATCAGAGCTTCCTTGAGACGATCAAAAGCAGCTTTAGCTTCCTCAGTAAACTTGAATTGCTTACCCTTCTTCAGCGTTTCAAAGATTGGGGCAGCAATGGTAGCATAGTCTGGTATGAATTTTCGATACCAGCCTGTTGCTCCCATGAAGCTCCGCACCTGTCTTGCTGACTTAGGATAAGCAAAACGAGTTATGGTCTCCACTTTAGCTGGGTCAGGTTTAAGTTTGCCGCCTCCTACTATGTAACCCAGATACCTTAGCTCTTTGAAGCAGAATTTAGATTTAGCCACATTGATGGTCAGACCTGCGTTTGCTAAACAAATAGATACACGTTTCAGCAATTCCAGATGTGTCTCGAATTCTGGAGATACAATCAAAAGGTCGTCTAGGTAGACAAAAACCCTATCACGAAGTGCCCCGGATCACTTTATCCATCAAACGGCATAACCTTTGGGCTGCATTGCACAACCCGAAAGGCATAACCGTAAAATGATAAAGTGGTCGTCCTGGCAACGTGAAAGCGGTTTTCTCTTTACTAGACGATTCTAGTGGTATCTGCCAGAACGCGTCTTTAAGGTCGACACTAGAGATGTATATCGTGTCTCCCAAACGACTGAGCAAACCTTCAATGTGCGGCAATGGATAGGCATCCTTGACTGTCAGTGCATTGAGCTTGCGTGCGTCCAGGCATAGCCGGTTTTTCTCGCCCCTTCGGACTAGAGTAACCGGATGACTCCATGGACTCTCACTAAGCTCAATGACACCGAGGTCAAGCATCCTATCCAGCTCCGCATACATCAACTTTTGCACGGCCGGGGAGACAGGATAGTGACGATCCTTAACTGGAATTGCATCACGAGTATCTATCGAATGCCTTTCCAAATCTGTCTTACCTAAACCTTTTCTACTATAACAGGGGAACATCGATATCACTAAATCTAATTTCTGCTGCTGATCTGGCGTCAGCTTGTGAGTCACGACATCTGGATTACTATCTGCCTCTTCGCAGAGACTAATCCCGTTGGTCGTGAGACTCTCAAGGCTGGCAAACATTTTAAAAACCTTCATGAAATCGACCCCCAAGAATAGTTCTCGATTCAAACTAGGCACTAAATAGAATGTAATAACATTTACCGCATCACGGAACCTAACTTCAGCCCTGACGCGACCGACTATCGGATGATTAGTACCATCCGCTGTTTTTATAATATTTCTAAATTCGTAAACCTCAAGACCGGCGTCCTTTACGAACTTCAGGCAATTTTTCCCGAGACAGGTGACCGTTGCACCGCTATCAAGCAAACCGACTATTTCCTGACCGCCTATCCGTAACCGGGTATATAATCGCGAGTCTTCACCCTCATAGAGTGAAGCGGACGAAATCTCGTGTCTCAACCGTTTCCTCACCTTATATCGCTCTCTTGCTTTTCTAATTTTGTTCGACACTCTACCGAAAATTCTATTTTTTGCTTCGTTGTATTGTTGAATCCGAATATGTAGGGGTTTGAGTTCTCGGAGCCGAGGCTCAGGTTTTAACTCAAACTCCGACCTATTCGGATTCTTTAAAATTGTTATTTGTAGCTGCTGATGTTGTTGTTCCCTACTCTCTACTGGGCCTACACCTCGGTCGACCTCGCCTCCCCAGTTCGAGACGGGTTCCGGGATCTGTTTCCCTGACATTTGGGACATTTTGGGGCCACTACATTATCCTTCCCACACCGGAAACAAAACATCCGAGTTATGGGCTGTGGACAGTCGACGAAACCGTGGCCAACGACTTTACAGTTCCAACAAACGTACTGACTTGTCGACCGAATACCATCTACCTCCAAATCGATCAATGACTGCTCCTCATCCTCACCACATAATTCATGCACGCGATGCGTGACATTTGCACGTTGATACAGCTGCCTCTGATTAGCAATCAAGTTTTCCGCTCGCCTCACCTCGCGACAGAATTCTGACAGGGTTTTCAAACGAATCGAAAACATCATCTGTGCCAAAGATGGTTTCAGATTACCCCGCATGATTTCTACCAGCTGCTCCTCCGCATATGGGTGCTGTTGCTGGTTTCGGAGTTTAATAACGGCATTGTAGTAATCATCAAAACTTTCTTGCGGCAACTGTCGGCGATTGAGAATTTTCATTTGCACCTCGTGTTCTTGCTCAAAGCGTCTGTATTGTGCTAAGAGGGCTTTCTCCAACTCCTCCCAGGTGTTAATATGCACTATTTTCCTGTAGTCCCAGTACCAGTCTAGAGCGGGGCCGTCTAGAAGAAGATGGAAACTCCTCAGGATTTCATCATCAGAGCATCCGTAATCCCTCCTCAACGCTCCAACTCTAAAGATGAATTCTTGCACATTCATGGTTTTACTAGTGCCATCAAATTTAACACCCCATTTGGCTAATTTAAACTTATCCAATGGCTCTGGGTGTCTTGGCCTCGAAATTGCCAAGTTATAATTTAGCGGTTGTTGTTGAGCGGCTGGCCCAGACCAAGTATCCTGTGGATACCCAGGCTGGGAAGCGCTATATTGCTGATAGTTAGCTTGTGGGTCTGGTGCTGGTTGTGGCCATAACTGCTGCTGGCTGTATCTGTTGAAAGCTGGTTGCGAGTTAGGCAAAGGGTTTGGTTGTTGCAAAATCGGCGGCTGAACATACCGCTGCGCTGCCGGCTGAGAATACGGCAACGGGTTATTCTGCTGCAGAACTGACTGCTGTTGCTGATATTGGGTTTGTACTGGTGGCTGCTGATTTGGTGTTTGTACCGGAGGCTGATATTGTGTTTGTACTGGCAGTTGTTGAATACTAGCTTCTGTTACTCTAGGAGCTGCTGGACCGACGGGCACATAATTTGGAGCCGGAATTAATGGTGGTGGTTGCTGGTAACCTGGCGTTGCTGGATGACCAAAGAATGATGGTTGTGCCTCTAAAGAGGTTCTCGGTGGTTGAGTTGGCGGTACCACATGGTTTGAAGGTGACAACATTGTTTGCATTGGAGCCGGATTAGTCATCGGCAGCGACAATATAAGCTGCTTCATGTCGTCCAATGCTTTCTGGATCTTGTTGTCGACCTCTTTCATAAATTGGATTTGATGTAATCCAACTGAGGCACTTACAATGTTTTGAATATCGCTGACCTGTATTGGACTTTCGGCACCTTGGCCTGCCATGCTCTCTCGAACTTCTCTCCTTATATTTTGTGCTGTCTCGCTTAAGAATGTTGGAGACACTACCGTCTGGTTAGCGCCTTCGGAGCTGATCGAAAGATCATGAGATGCTTGAGTGCTGAAAATCGGATCTGCTGTACTGGCTGTTGTTGTGATTGTGGTTGTGGTGGGATTCGTAAAAGTCACGACAGATGAGGTGGTAGGAGTATCGGTATGACAAGTTACGTTGGTACTGCTTGTCGCCATGGCGTTATTTTGATGCTGTAGACGACTCGCGCGACGGGTTAAAACCATTTAAAAAAAATAAAAATTAATATAAATCTTCACTTCAATATCAAAAATAAAAAAAAAGGTATTGTATATATATATTATATTTCAAGTTATATATATAAATATGTAAAAGTAATTCGTATTCCAGAATCTTAGCAGCGTAAATTGGAAAAAAAAATATATGTTCACACCTAAGATTTCTTCCTATCAAAGGCAAAAAAAAAAAAAAAAAATTTGATAAAACTCCAAAAAGCTTAAATGCGGGCGGCATTTTCGGGAAAGTAAAAGTTTGCAGGTAGATTTTATTTCACAATTTACATTGCTGCTATGTGTATAGATATGACCTAATTCTTTTTCTTATTTATGGTTTCAGGAGATGCAGAATACTAAACGAAAATTAAAAAGATGGGTGAAACTGCTAACTGGCTCTTCACAGTCCTGTCTACTAAGGTGCAGCTTAAAAAGGTTAAATGTACCAGACTTCTAAGGACTACCTCCCTAGACCGGCTGCGACTTAAGAACGTAAGTATTCTTAATTTAGGTATAGTTAGTTGTATGCTATTGTTAATTTAAGTGTGGATATGGTCGCCATCTTTTCCTTCCAACTTGAGCATTTAGAGATTAAGCTGTGCCTGTTATCTCTAAGCCTCAAGCTGTTAGGAAAAGATGGCAACTACGGAATCCAGAATTTTGCATGCCCTTATTGCCCACACAAGATGTCGCAACGCGATCAGGACTCTTTTGTCCTAGAGACCGGGACTTACATCTGCGTGACCAATAAGAACATGCGCAATTTAGGATTCGTAGCTATTGAAATAAAAAAGTGTTATTAAAAATTTCCAAATATTATCTTATTCATCTAAGTAGCTACAGTTAGGGACTCTTGACTTTAAACCTAACCGGCCTACTCGGACTTAAGAGAATACGTCAAACTACTTGGTCTACGGACCTACTTTCGGGCCCCACGTTGGGCGCCATTTATGTAGTGGTGTGGTGGTCAGCTGTTTGTTTAAAATAAGACAAACAGAAAACAAAATAAACAGAAAGGGACAGAAGTGGCCAGATTGCTAGCGGCGCTGGTATGCCCGCGTATTGCGCGGCTAAAGCTCGCCGGATGGGGTGGTTCTTGCCGGCAATCTGGACCATAAACACACACTACACAAAAATTCATACCAGCATTTAGGGGTATTATGTTAAAATAAAGGGGCCTAAAAGTAGTCCTGCATCTCCCTGCGGTCATACCTATACACATTATTGTCCTCCCACTAGAGGATTCAACCTCACCATGACGTCCTCTTCCTTGACGTCCCCCAAATCTTCCCTGCGAACATTCACTTCCCCTACTTACCGCCGCTTTTCAAACAAATTACCAAATCATATTAATGACACAACTTTTCAAAATTTCTTTAAAACGTTATAAACATAATTTTTTTTATTAATTATTAGAATTTTTCTTAGCTTACGGCAAAATTTAAATTTTACAAAAATTTTTTATGGACAATATCAAAAAAAATGAGTTTAAGGGAGATATTTATTATTACAAAAAAAATTTTTATATATAAATTATCGGTTTAACACATTTAGCTTTTAGATTAACAAATTTTCTTTAGTTTCCCATTTTAAGTTTTTGTAGATTCTAAGCTTTAGATTTAAGTAGATTTAGGCTTTAGTAGTATGATTTCACAATATAATCTCTTAGTTTTAAAGCAGTATATTTTAAATTTTAGGTTTTAAGTTTTAAATAGATTTAAGAATTTAGCTTTTGACAAATTGTTTTCAGCTTTTAGTTTTATCAAATTTTTAAATTTTAAGTATTTTTAGATTTCAGCTTTTAAGTATTTTTATCTTTTAGCTTTTAAGTATCTTTAGATTTTAGCTTTTAAGTATTTTTAGATTTTAAGTATCTTTAGATTTTAGCTTTTAAGTATTTTTAGATTTTAAGTATCTTTAGATTTTAGCTTTTAAGTATCTTTATATTTTAGCTTTTAAGTATTTTTAGATTTTAAGTATCTTTAGATTTTAGCTTTTAAGTATCTTTATATTTTAGCTTTTAAGTATTTTTTCTTTACTTTCTCCTCTTTCTTCTACAGGTCCTACGGCTATGGAGTTGGCAGGTGTTGCAGTGGGGTTTCCGTCGTCCGTATTCTGTCCAGGTCCGGGTAATTCAGGTCAGTTTGCAAAAATTTTAAATATCTTTTAAATAATTATTTATATATATTTATTTTTTTTTTTTTTACATATATATACGTATAAAAATACTGAGCTACTGGGTGCAAATCTGCCGCAAATTCTTCTAAAAAAACTAGGCCTGAGCTCAACCCTAACGTCGCGCACGCTTGGCGGTAATTTTTGGCCAGCGGTCTGGTCCGATTCTAACCAATGGTAAGCTTGTTATTTTATATATATATAAATTTTTTTATTTATTATTTTCCCTTTTTTTATTAATTATTTAAAAGGTACTGTCAGTCCGTCTTGTCGTTCAGGGTCAAAAATCTTTATGGTCGAAACCTTTGGTATACCTGCGCACCCCAGGATTGGCAGTGCGGAGCCGATGTTCCCAAATGAAAGATCCCACGTTGGAAGTCGGCAGAGGTGGCGTTGAAATATTTGTATAACCTTTTTTTTTCGGTGTTCAATTTATATAATTTATATTATATTGTTTGATTTAAATAAAGACTTTAAAAATGCTTAGGCGACTTTTATTGTGCGCACTTGCCACTTGCTGCTTCGTTGAATCTCAAAGAAAAAAAGGCCGACATTTTGCACATTAGGGTCCGAGAAACCTCGGATCCCATAATGGCTTCCTACTGTTTCAATTCCTTTCAGCTATTCAATCTACTGTTTCAAATAATTTTCCTAGTGTTTGTTTTTGTTTACTTTCATTTTTTTTTTCCTCAAAAATGTCAAACGACGCGTTGCCAACTTTATTTTTCCCTTCTTCTTATTTCTACAACCATTCACACATTTACCTACAGGGTGCACACGACAGAAATATCACTATTTGGATGACTTTGCATTTTTTCAATTTGTATCTGAATGTAAGACTATTTCTAGAAAATCAACTCGTCAGTAAATTGTAAGATTTTGTGATATTTTTCACTACTGCGTGATTTTCTTGAAAAAATCGTAGAAAAATGTTTTAAAATGGACTGCTCAGTAATGTTAAAGATTTTGTGAAATATTTCACTATGCAGTTGACTTTTTATAAATTCGCAAGATATTTCAACTTTTTATAGAGATTTTGAGAAACCTTTGTTTTTTGTTTAATTTGTATGAATGATAGACTGTTTCTAAAATATGAACTTTTTAGTAAATTGCAAGATTTTGTGAAATATTTCCATATTTGGTTGACTTTGTGAACGAATCGTGGTCAAAATTCGAAGATTTTGTGAAATATGTCTCTATTCAGTTGACTTTTTAGAAATTTGCAAGATATTTCTACTTTTCTGAAATAGTTTACTATTCAGTTGACTTTTTAAAAATTTGCAAGATATTTCAACTTATTATAGAGATTTTGAGAAATCTTTTCATTTTTTTCAAATTTTTTATCTGAATGTAAGACAGTTTGTAGAGTATCAATAATTTAGTAAATTGCAAGATTTTGTAAAATATTTCCATATTTCTTTCTAGAAAAAATCGTAGAAAAATTTCCTAAAAATCGACTGTTCAGTAATGTTCAAGATTTTGTGAAACATTTCACTATACAGTTGGCTTTTTAGAAATTTGCAAGGTATTTTCACTTTTTATAGAGATTTTGAGAAATATTTGTATTTTTAAAATTTGTAACTGAATGTAAGACTGTTTCTAAAATATCAACTATTCAGTAAATTGCAAGATTTTGTGAAAATTTTCATTATTTGTGTGACTTTCTAAAAGAAATCGTTAACAAAATTAGAAGATTTTGTGAAATATGTCTCTATTCAGTTGACTTTTCATAAATTTGCAAAAAATTTCTACTTTTGTGAAATATTTTACTACTCAGTTGAGTTTTTAGAAATTTGAAAGATATTTCTACTTTTTATAGAAATTTTGTGAAATCTTTGCACTTTTTATACCCTACACCACTATAGTGGGGAGGGTATTATGCGTTTGTGCTGATGTTTGTAACACCCAAAAATATTGGTCCTACACCCACCTTAAAGTATACCAATCGACTCAGAATCACTTCCTGAGTCGATTAAGCTATGTCCGTCTGTCCGTCCGTCCGTCCGTCTGTCTGTCTGTCTGTCTGTGTGTCCATGTAAACCTTGTGCGCACTCTACAGGTCGCAATTTTTGAGATAATTTGATGAAATTTGGAACATACACTTCTCTTGGTCCAAGGACGAACGCTATTGAAAATAGTTGAAATCGGTCCATTATTTCACCTAGCCCCCATACAACCGGACCCCCCGAATAGGGCTTTTGACCTCATAATTATGTTAAATGATCTGCTATCTCTACAAAAATTGGAAAAGTTTAGTTTTATATATGTCTTAATAATTCTAGTGATTTTCGTAAAGATCGGGCATTATTTGACCCTAGCCCCCATACAAAGTCCCCCTCAGAAAATGACTTGAATGTCCACAATTCACTTATAAACAGTAGTATCACGATGAAATTTGGCACAAATGAGTTTTATATAAACATAATTCCCAACAATAAATTTTATAGGGATCGGACCAAGTTTTACTCCAGCCCCCATATAAGCGGACCTTCCGATTTGGGCCTTTTAGCTCATAACTTTGTCAAATATATGATATATATATGACCCTAGCCCCCATACAAAGTCCCCCTCAGAAAATGACTTGAATGTCCACAATTCACTTATAAACACTAGTATCAATATGAAATTTACCACAAATAGATTTTATATAAACATTTTATATAAAATGTCGACATTAAATTTTATAAGGATCGGACCAATTTTTGCCATAGCCCCCATACAACCGGACCTACCGATTAGGGCCTCTTAGCTCATAACTACGATAAATATACTACTATCTTCTCAAAAATTGGCACAACTAAGTTTGATATGTAATTATAAATAACACTGTCATTTTTCGCCATGATCGGAAATAAAAAGTAGCCTATTATCACACATACGAATGTGCTGTGAAAATTTGAAGAAAATCGGTTTAGCCGTTTAGTAGTCTATAACGTTCAAACATACAAACATATAAACACACAAACATACAAAGATATAAACATACAAACAAACACACATTCATTTTTATATATGTATATAGATAATTCCCAATAATACATTTTATAAGGATCGGCTCAATTTCTGCCTTAGCCTCCATACATCCGGACCTTCCGATTTCGGTCGTTTATCTTTTAACTACGTCTAATATACTACTATCTATCCAAAAGTCGGCACAATGTGGTGATGTTTGTAACACTCAAAAATATTTGTCCTTATTAAGCTATGTCCGTCTTTGTGACCGTGTAAACCTTGTGTGCACGCAACAGATCGCAATTTTGAATATAATTTGTTAAAATGTGTCACATACTATTCTCTGGATCCACTACCTGGATCAGCATACAACCGAACATGAACAGACATTATTTGGAACCTATATGAGATTAACAGAAATGCTTCATTATTGAAATTAATCACATTTAATATTCGCAATTGGTGTAGGGTATCATATGGTCGGCCACGCCCGACTATAATTTCTTACTTGTTTTAATTTGTATCTGAATGTAAGAATATTTCTAGAAAATCAACTCTTCAGTAAATTGTAAGATTTTGTGAAGTATTTCACTATTTGGGTGACTTTCTAGAAAAAATCGTTGACAAACATATAAGATTTTATGAAATATATCTCTATTCAGTTGGCTTTTTAGAAATTTGTAAGATATTTCTACTTTTGTTTCTAAAAAATCAACTGTTCAGCACATTGCAAGACTTTGTGAAATATTTCACTATTTGGTTGACTTTCTAGAAAAAATCGTAGACAAATGTCCAAAAATTGACTGTTCTGTAATGTTCAAGATTTTGGAAATATGTCTCTATTCACTCTCTTTTTAGAAATTTGCAAGATATTTCAACTTTTTATAGAGATTTTGAAAAATCTTTGAATGTTTTTAAATTTTTAATCTGAATGTAAGACAGTTTGTAGAATATCTATGCAAGATATTTCTACTTTTGTGAAATATTTTATTATTCAGTCGACTTTTTAGAAATTTGCAAGATATTTCAACTTTTTATAGAGATTTTGAAAAATCTTTACATTTTTTTACATTTTGTATCTGAATGTAAGATAGTTTCTAGAATATCAGTTATTCAGTAAATTGCTAGATTTTGTGAAATATTACCATATTTTGGTGACTTTCTAAAATAAATCGCTGACAAAATTCGAAAATTTTGTAAAATATGTCTCTATTCAGATGACGATTTAGAAATTTGCAAGATATTTTTACTTTTGTGAAATATTTTACTAATCAGTTGACTTTTTAGAAATTTGAAAGATATTTCTACTTTTTATAGAAATTTTGTGAAATCTTTGCATTTTTTTCAATGTGTATGTTCTAGAAAATCAGCTCTTCAGTAAATTGCAAGATTTTGTGAAATATTTCATTATTTGGGTAACTTTGTAAAACAAATCGTTGGCAAAATTCAAAGATTTTGTGAAATATGTCTCTCTTCAGTTGACTTTTTAGAAATTTGCATGATATTTCTACTTGTGCACAGTGGGGCAGAATGGAAATTTTTTGGAAATAAATCTGGCATTTCTAAACGGCTGTAAGATTTTGTGAAATATTTCACTATTTGTGTGACTTTCTAAAAGAAATAGTTGACAAAATTAGAAGATTTTGTGAAATATGTCTCTATTCAGTATTTAGAAACTTTTTAGAAACTTGTTTCTAGAAAACCAACTGCTCAGAACATTGCAAGATTTTATGAAATATCACTATTTGGATGACTTTGCATTTTTTCAATTTGTATCTGAATGTAAGACTATTTCTAGAAAATCAACTCGTCAGTAAATTGTAAGATTTTGTGATATTTTTCACTACTGCGTGATTTTCTTGAAAAAATCGTAGAAAAATGTTTTAAAATGGACTGCTCAGTAATGTTAAAGATTTTGTGAAATATTTCACTATGCAGTTGACTTTTTATAAATTCGCAAGATATTTAAACTTTTTATAGAGATTTTGAGAAACCTTTGTTTTTTGTTTAATTTGTATGAATGATAGACTGTTTCTAAAATATGAACTTTTTAGTAAATTGCAAGATTTTGTGAAATATTTCCATATTTGGTTGACTTTGTGAACGAATCGTGGTCAAAATTCGAAGATTTTGTGAAATATGTCTCTATTCAGTTGACTTTTTAGAAATTTGCAAGATATTTCTACTTTTCTGAAATAGTTTACTATTCAGTTGACTTTTTAAAAATTTGCAAGATATTTCAACTTATTATAGAGATTTTGAGAAATCTTTTCATTTTTTTCAAATTTTTTATCTGAATGTAAGACAGTTTGTAGAGTATCAATAATTTAGTAAATTGCAAGATTTTGTAAAATATTTCCATATTTCTTTCTAGAAAAAATCGTAGAAAAATTTCCTAAAAATCGACTGTTCAGTAATGTTCAAGATTTTGTGAAACATTTCACTATACAGTTGGCTTTTTAGAAATTTGCAAGGTATTTTCACTTTTTATAGAGATTTTGAGAAATATTTGTATTTTTAAAATTTGTAACTGAATGTAAGACTGTTTCTAAAATATCAACTATTCAGTAAATTGCAAGATTTTGTGAAAATTTTCATTATTTGTGTGACTTTCTAAAAGAAATCGTTAACAAAATTAGAAGATTTTGTGAAATATGTCTCTATTCAGTTGACTTTTCATAAATTTGCAAAAAATTTCTACTTTTGTGAAATATTTTACTACTCAGTTGAGTTTTTAGAAATTTGAAAGATATTTCTACTTTTTATAGAAATTTTGTGAAATCTTTGCACTTTTTTTAATTTGTATCTGAATGTAAGAATATTTCTAGAAAATCAACTCTTCAGTAAATTGTAAGATTTTGTGAAGTATTTCACTATTTGGGTGACTTTCTAGAAAAAATCGTTGACAAACATATAGGATTTTATGAAATATATCTCTATTCAGTTGGCTTTTTAGAAATTTGTAAGATATTTCTACTTTTGTTTCTAAAAAATCAACTGTTCAGCACATTGCAAGACTTTGTGAAATATTTCACTATTTGGTTGACTTTCTAGAAAAAATCGTAGACAAATGTCCAAAAATTGACTGTTCTGTAATGTTCAAGATTTTGGAAATATGTCTCTATTCACTCTCTTTTTAGAAATTTGCAAGATATTTCAACTTTTTATAGAGATTTTGAAAAATCTTTGAATGTTTTTAAATTTTTAATCTGAATGTAAGACAGTTTGTAGAATATCTATGCAAGATATTTCTACTTTTGTGAAATATTTTATTATTCAGTCGACTTTTTAGAAATTTGCAAGATATTTCAACTTTTTATAGAGATTTTGAAAAATCTTTACATTTTTTTACATTTTGTATCTGAATGTAAGATAGTTTCTAGAATATCAGTTATTCAGTAAATTGCTAGATTTTGTGAAATATTACCATATTTTGGTGACTTTCTAAAATAAATCGCTGACAAAATTCGAAGATTTTGTAAAATATGTCTCTATTCAGATGACGATTTAGAAATTTGCAAGATATTTTTACTTTTGTGAAATATTTTACTAATCAGTTGACTTTTTAGAAATTTGAAAGATATTTCTACTTTTTATAGAAATTTTGTGAAATCTTTGCATTTTTTTCAATGTGTATGTTCTAGAAAATCAGCTCTTCAGTAAATTGCAAGATTTTGTGAAATATTTCATTATTTGGGTAACTTTGTAAAACAAATCGTTGGCAAAATTCAAAGATTTTGTGAAATATGTCTCTCTTCAGTTGACTTTTTAGAAATTTGCATGATATTTCTACTTGTGCACAGTGGGGCAGAATGGAAATTTTTTGGAAATAAATCTGGCATTTCTAAACGGCTGATCCGATCGGGATAAAATTTGGCGTGAGCGTAGCCAAGGAGTATTCGAGTTTAAGTTTTGAAGATGAACCCTGCAGATGCCCCAGGGACGGCGCTGTGGCGGCTCAAAGTAGGGTACCTACGACATGTAAAATTTTTAAACTCGTGCCATTTTTTTGTTTTTCACCCAAATACAAAGATTTTTATATTTTGTGAAAGCGCTCGACGAGATCTTGAAAAAACATGCTTGGACATACTACTTATCTCTTATAATATCCGAGTTATAGGCATTTAAAAATTTAGTGATACAAAATTTACCATACCTTGGTCCGCATTTTTTTGAATACCGGGCGTAATTTTGGACCAAATGGACTCAATTTTTTCTTGTTAGTTAGACAACAAAATTTCCAAATATATACAAAAAATTTCAGATCAATATCGTTTACAGATCCAAAAATATACGTTTTTTAATTTAAAAATTCAAAAAATTTTAGATTTTTGGCGTTTTTTTGCCAAAAATGTGTCTTAACTCTTTTATTAATAAAATAAAATTTTTATTAAGAACATATAACAATTTTATAGTTTTCTAAAAGGTATCTTTACGCAGAACGCTTTGGCGTAAAAAACTTGTCCTATTTTTTGAAAATGTTGCCACTGCGTCCTTCCGAATATGACCTATTTTTTATCAAAACTTCAACTTTGGGCGACATGTTCTAAAATCCCAAAGCTGGGATCAGAAAACTGAAAGCAGTTTTGGAAACCTCAATATGTTTTCTATTTACTCCAAAAGTATTTTCCCAGCCCTGAAAGAAATGTGGACCCTATGGGCAAAAAAGTAAAAAATCCCATTTTTGGGATTTTCATTCCTATTTTTGGGAATTGCGGGATGCCCTTTGACCTTTTCAATTTTTTTTTTTGCATATTCTTATTTGAAATGACAAATTTAACAAGCGTTGAAAAATTCATTGAGTTTTGTTCATAAATAAAGATTTTGTCATATATTACATATTTGTTTAATTTCTAAAACTATGATTTATATCAAAATTTTAATAGGATCGCAGATAGCTACAACAATTTAGTCCATATTTATCCCTTAATAAAATTTTTTAGTTAGATATGGAAATTCTCGACCCTTTACAAAAAATTTCAAGCCAATATCTCAATTACATTCAAAAATATGTTCATTTAAACCTGTGTCCTTTAATTTCATCTTTTTCATATTTTAGTATTAAGTATGACAGCACATATTTAAATCTTATATTTACCTATTTTCTATTTGTTTGCTTATCCTTATAATTGAAAGGTCCTATTATGCTTAAATTTTCAAAAATTTATAACTATTTTTTACCTAATTTTTTTTCGACAGATTATTTCGTTCTGTTTCGTTTATGATCATGTAGGTAAAAATATACAGGTAATGATAATTTCGATTCATTCACTAATAAGAAATATCAATGACTGAATTACAGGTTATAGTAATATAGTCCTAAATGTTAATAGGTAGACAATTCGTAATTTTTTACTTTGGAATACCTGTATCGGAAATGACAAGAATTGGTATATAAGTAAACTTCTCAGATTTTAAGTACCATATTTAATAAATCTACAATGAAGATTACATTAAAGTACGAAGAGTTGTGTTCCGTTTTATGGAGTATATCTTCAAAAGGGCCAGAAAGAATTGAAGACATTTCAAATTATATAAAAACTACATATAGTAGAAAAGTAGACAAAACAGGCATATCAAAAATTGAAAACTTTTTGATGTAAAAAGTAAGTCTGTGGATGGAAATCAAAAGAAATTTCGATTAAAATTTTGTAGTTGGATGGAAACTACTACGGAAATCTCAACTTACAACACATCAATAGGAGCGCCTTGCAAGTCATACGAAGACTTATGTTCAAGGTAAAAAAAAAAGAGGGTCACACAAAAACTTTTTTCAATCTCAAATGATGAAATTGCTGACACATTTAACGAAATGCTGAAAAAGGAAAACCAACATATGGATGTCGTACATATTGCAACTATTCTTCCTAATGCATCACCAAAACGACTTAAGCGAATTGTGGAAAGTATACCAACTCCAACATCATAATCAAATTTTACTGAAGAGGAAGCAATAGCGCTTATGTTGGAACTGGGTCTCAGTCGAAATAAGTACCAAATATTAAGGAAAGCTCTGCATGAAAAAGGACACAATATATTACCATCATACAAGGCGATCCAGGAAAAAAAAAAACAAACTATCCTACTAAATCAACAAAAAATAATGAAGAATTGAAAGAACTGAGAGCTGCGGAAAAAAGCAGAATCCAAGAAGAATTTAAAGTTCAGATGGGATTAAACATCGACAAACCACTTTCAAGTTGAGGTAGTACAAATGACGGTAATACGTCGAGAAGGTTTTTTCGTGATTTTGAAATTACTTCAAAAATAACTGGAATCGACAAGGAGTTGCTTCGAAGAGTTAAAACTATTTTAATGGCTCTGAATAGTAAACATAAAATTAATGAAAATCGATTTGGGGAATACACATCTGAAATTTCTAAATTACTTGTATCTCTGTATCCATGGAGGGAACTAACACCAATAGTACACAAAGTATTGTGTCATGGTCAAATAATAATTGAATCGAATATTCTTCCACTTGGAGAGTTAACAGAAGAAGCCCAGGAAGCGAGGAATCGAGATTTTAAGCATGTTCAACTATTCAGCTCAAGAAAATGCTCCAGGCAATCACAGAATGAAGATATTTTTAATAGTTTACTTCTATCTTCTGATCCTGTTCTTTCAACTATGCGAAAAAGATGGATTTGTTATGAAACTCTATCATCTCAAAACAAGGAAGATTTAAAGGACTTATATTACCTTCTGGATATGTATACCGATATGACAGATTATTTTATAGAAAATAAGTAGTGTTAGGAATTAACTATATAAGTAGGTTGTAAGAATTAATTGTATTATGTTTAAGATAAACAGTTCAAATAAAAAAAGCTATTATACTAACGGATGATATTGTATTAAATTGTGTTTTATATTTCGGTGGACGGGAAAGGTAATTTGTGTGGGGTGATTTAGGTGTTGTTGTGCGTGGCTCATAATAAAATTATAATTTTTTTTATTTTATATACAATATTATAATAAAATAATTAACTAAATAATTTTTAAAAATTGTCCAAATATTTTATTCAACACCAAATGTATGTTCTGTCATACTTAATACTAAAATATGAAAAAGATGAAATTAAAGGACACAGGTTTAAATGAACATATTTTTGAATGTAATTGAGATATTGGCTTGAAATTTTTTGTAAAGGGTCGAGAATTTCCATATCTAACTAAAAAATGATATTAAGGGATAAATATGGACTAAATTGTTGTAGCTATCTCCGACACTATTAAAATTTTGATATAAATCATAGTTTTAGAAATTAAACAAATATGTAATATATGACAAAATCTTTATTTATGAACAAAACTCAATGAAATTTTCAACGCTTGTTAAATTTGTCATTTCAAATAAGAAAATGCAAAAAAAATTGAAAAGGTCAAAGGGCATCCCGCAATTCCCAAAAATAGGAATGAAAATCCCAAAAATGGGATTTTTTACTTTTTTGCCCATAGGGTCCACATTTCTTTCAGGGCTGGGAAAATACTTTTGGAGTAAATAGAAAACATATTGAGGTTTCCAAAACTGCTTTCAGTTTTCTGATCCCAGCTTTGGGATTTTAGAACATGTCGCCCAAAGTTGAAGTTTTGATAAAAAATAGGTCATATTCGGAAGGACGTAGTGGCAACATTTTCAAAAAATAGGACAAGTTTTTTACGCCAAAGCGTTCTGCGTAAAGATACCTATTAGAAAACTATAAAATTGTTATATGTTCTTAAAGAAAATTTTATTTTATTAAAAGATTTTTGGCAAAAAACGGCCAAAATCTAAAATTTTTTGAATTTTTTAATTAAAAAACGTATATTTTTGGATCTGTAAACGATATTGATCTGAAATTTTTTGTATATTATTGGAAATTTTGTTGTCTAACTAACAAGAAAAAATTTAGTCCATTTGGTCCAAAATTACGCCCGGTATTCAAAAAAAGGCGGACCAAGGTATGGTAAATTTTGTATCACTAAATTTTTAAATGCCTATAACTCGGATATTATAAGAGATAAGTAGTATGTCCAAGCATGTTTTTTCAAGATCTCGTCGAGCGCTTTCACAAAATATAAAAATCTTTGTATTTGGGTGAAAAACAAAAAAATGGCACGAGTTTAAAAATTTTACATGTCGTAGGTACCCTACTTTGAGCCGCCACAGCGCCGTCCCTGGGGTATCTGCAGGGTTCATCTTCAAAACTTAAACTCGAATACTCCTTGGCTACGCTTACGCCAAATTTTATCCCGATCGGATCAGCCGTTTAGAAATGCCAGATTTATTTCCAAAAAATTTCCATTCTGCCCCACTGTGTTGTGTTTCAAGAAAATCAACTGTTCAGTACATTGCAAGATTTTGTGAAATATTTCACTATTTGTGTGACTTTCTAAAAGAAATCGTTGACAAAATTAGAAGATCTTGTGAAATATGTCTCTATTCAGTTGGTTTTTTAGAAACTTACTCAGTAATGATCAAGATTGTGTGAAATATTTCACTATTTGGGTAACTTTGTAAAACAAATCGTTGGCAAAATTCGAAGATTTTGTGAAATATGTAACTGAATGTAAAACCCTTTCTAAAATATCAACTATTCAGTAAATTACTGGATTTTGTGAAATAGTTCACTATTTTAGTAATTTTGTAAAACAAATCGTTGGCAAAATTCGAAGATTTTGTGAAATATGTCTCTATTCAGTTGACTTTTTAGAAATTTGCAAGATATTTCAACTTTTTATAGAGATTTTGAAAAATCTTTGCATGTTTTTTAATTTTTAATCTAAATGTAAGACAGTATGTAGAATATCTACTATTCAGTAAATTTCAAGATTTTGTGAAATATTTCACTATTTGGGTGAAAAACAAATCGTTGACAAAATTCGAAGGTTTTGTGAAATATGTCTCTATTGAGTTGACTTTTAGAAATTTGCAAGATATTTCTACTTTTGTGAAATATTTTACTATTCAGTTGACTTTTTAGAATTTGCAAGATATTTCAACTTTTTATAGAGATTTTGAAAAATCTTTGCATGTTTTATACCCTTCACCTTCGTGAGAAGGGTATATATAAGTTTGTCATACCGTTTGTAATTTCCAAAATATAATTTTCCGACCCTATAAAGTATATATATTCTGAATCCTTATAGATAGCGGAGTCGATTAAGCCATGTCCGTCTGTCTGTCTGTCCGTCTGTTTGTCTGTTGAAATCAGTTTTCTGAAGACCCCAGATATCTTCGGGATCCAAGTCTTCAATGATTCTATCAGACATGCTTTCGAGAAGTTTCCTATTTAAAATCAGCAAAATCCGTCCATAAACAACGGAGATATAAGCAAAAATCCGATACAACCTCTGAAATTTTCATAAAAAATAAGCAACAACAACACTGCTTATTCATTGCGTTGTGTATTTTGTTTTTGTTTTTTTTTTGAGTATTTCGTTTCATATGTTTGGAGGGCTGTGTGTTTCATTGCCTTGTGTATGTTGTTTTTGTTTCTTAGTGTTGTTGTTGTGTATTTTGTTTTTGTTTTTTTGTGTATTTCTTTTCGTATATTTGGATGTCTGTTGGTTTGCCTGCCTTGTGTATTTTGTTTTTTGTGTGTTTATTTCGTATAGCGTTGTTGTTGTTCATTATGTTTTGCTATTGCTATAATGATGATATAGTCCGGAAAATGAAATATGTAAATTAAATATTTCACAAAATCTTGCAATTTACTGAACAGTCTAGAAACCGGCTTACATTAAGTTACAAATTTTAAAAACATGCAAAGATTTCTCTAAATCTCTATAAAACGTAGAAATATCTTGCAAATTTGTAAAATGTCAACTGAATAATGAAATCTTGTAATTTACTGACCAGTTGAGTTTTAGGCCATTTTTCTAAAAAGTCAACCGAATAGTGAAATATTTCACAAAATCTTCTAATTTCTCAACTATTTTGCTACAAAGTCAACCAAATAGTGAAATATTTCATAAAATCCTGCAATTTACTAAAGTCAACTAAATAGACACTTATTTTATTTATTTTATATAGTCACCCAAATAGTGAAATATTTCACAAAATCTTGCAATTTACTAAACAGTCTTAAATTCAGTTACAAATTTAAAAAAAAATGAAAAGATTTATCAAAATCTCTATCAAAAGTAGAAATATCTTGTAAATTTCTAAAAAGTAGAAATATCTTGTAAATTTCTAATAAGCACAAATATCTTGAAAATGTTCTAGAAACAATATTACAATCAATACAACCAGTTTAACAAAAAATTCAAAGATTTCACAAAATCTATATCAAAAGTAGAAATATCTTGCAAATTTATAAAAAGTCAACTGCATAGTGAAATATTTCACAAAAGTTTCTTATTTTGTCCTAGTTTTTCTAGAAAGTCAGCCAAATAGTGATAGATTTCACTAGCAAATTTCTATTTTGCTAATTTCTAAAAAGTCAACGAAAGATTTCACAAAATATATATAAAAAGTAGAAATATCTTGCAAATTTATATAACGTGAACGGAATAGTGAAATATTTCACAAAATCTTCTAATTTGTCAACAATTTTGTCTAGAATATCAACCAAATAGTGAAATATTTCACAAAATCTTGCAATTTACTGCAGTCAACTTATTTAATTTATTTTATAAAGTCACCCAAATAGTGAAACATTTCACAAAATATTGCAATTTAATGAACAGTCTAGAAACAGTATTACATTAAGTTAAAATTTATATTTTTTAAATACACTATGGTGAAGGGTATATAGGATTCGGCACAGCCGAATATAGCACTCTTACTTGTTTTAATTTTTTTATCTGAAGGTAAGACAGTTTGTAGAATATCTACTGTTCAGTAAATTGCAAGATTTTGTGAAATATTTCACTATTTGGGTAACTTTGTAAAACAAATCGTTGGCAAAATTCGAAGATTTTGTGAAATATGTCTCTATTCAGTTGACTTTTTAGAAATTTGCAAGATATTTCTACTTTTGTTTCAAGAAAATCAACTGTTCAGTACATTGCAAGATTTTGTGAAATATTTAACTATTCTGTTGACCTTCTAGAAAATATCGTTGACAACATTAGAAGATTTTGTGACTTTTTAGAAATTTGAACAACTTTTGTGTAATGTGTCTCTATTCAGTTGACCTTTTAAAGATTTTCAATATATTTCTACTTTTGTACAAAATCAACTCTTCAGTAAATTGTAAGATTTTGTGAAATATTTCACTATTTGTGTGACTTTCTAAAAGAAATAGTTGACAAAATTAGAAGATTTTGTGAAATATGTCTCTATTCAGTTTTTAGAAACTTGTTTCTAGAAAACCAACTGCTCAGAACATTGCAAGATTTTATGAAATATCACTATTTGGTTGACTTTGCATTTTTTTAATTTGTATCTGAATGTAAGACTATTTCTAGAAAATCAACTCGTCAGTAAATTGTAAGATTTTGTGATATTTTTCACTACTGCGTGATTTTCTTGAAAAAATCATAGAAAAATGTTTTAAAATGGACTGCTCAGTAATGTTAAAGATTTTGTGAAATATTTCACTATGCAGTTGACTTTTTATAAATTCGCAAGATATTTCAACTTTTTATAGAGATTTTGAGAAACCTTTATTTTTTGTTTAATTTGTATGAATGATAGACTGTTTCTAAAATATGAACTTTTTAGTAAATTGCAAGATTTTGTGAAATATTTCCATATTTGGTTGACTTTGTGAAACAAATCGTGGGCAAAATTCGAAGATTTTGTGAAATATGTATGTCTCTATTCAGTTGACTTTTTAGAAATTTGCATGACATTTCTACTTGTGTTTCAAGAAAATCAACTGTTCAGTATATTGCAAGATTTTGTGAAATATTTCACTATTTGTGTGACTTTCTAAAAGAAATCGTTTACAAACTTAGAAAATTTTGTGAAATATTTCACTATTTCCAGTTGACTTTTCATAAATTTGCACGATATTTCTACTTTTGTGAAATATTTTACTACACAGTTGAGTTTTTTTCAAATTTGAAAGATATTTCTACTTTTTATAGAAATTTTGTGAAATCTATGTTTTTTTTTTACCCACCATCAAAAAAGATGGGGGGTATATTGATTTTGTCCATCCGTGTGTAACACATCGAAATATTGCTCATAACCCCATGAAGTATATATTCTGGGTCCTCGTAAGATTCTAAGACGATCTAGCTATGTCCGTCCGTCTGTCCGTCTGTCTGTTGTTGGCACGATAGCGTCCACAAAAAAAGAGATAGGAAGATGAAACTTACCCAAAATATTCTTTATTGATTAAAAAATTTTGGTATTGAAAATGGGCTAAATCGGTCCACTATTTCACATAGCCCCCATACAAGTGTCCCCCCGGAATACTGTGTATAATAGTTAAAACAGTCACAAATTCGTTGATTATGTCGCAATTTCGACAAAATTTTGCACAAGTCAGTTTTTTGCCTCCAGAAATCAAATTCTGAATTATGGCGACATGGGACCATAATTGACCCTATCCCCCATATAAGGTCCCCTCAGGAAAATGGCTTTAACGCCCATAACTGGCTTAAAAATAACTGTACGGCGATGAAATTCGGCGCAACAAATCTCTAAAAAAAATTTTATGATGATCCGTCCATAATTGACCCTACCCCCCATATAAGGCCCCCTCAGGAAAATGGCGTTAACGCTTATAACTAGCTTAAAAATAACTGTTTGGCGATGAAATTCGGCACAAACAAGTTCCATGAGAATCCAAATCTCTAAGAAAAATTTTATGATGATCCGTCCATAATTTACCCTACCCCCCATATAAGGTCCCCTCAGGAAAATGGCGTTAACGCTTATAACTAGCTTAAAAATATTTGTACGGCGATGAAATTCGGCACAAACAAGTTCCATGAGAATCCAAATCTCTAAGAAAAATTTTATGATGATCCGTCCATAATTTACCCTACCCCCCATATAAGGTCCCCTCAGGAAAATGGCGTTAACGCTTATAACTAGCTTAAAAATAACTGTTTGGCGATGAAATTCGGCACAAACAAGTTTTATGGGAACTCAAATCTCTAAGAAAAATTTTATGATGGTCCGTCCATAATTTACCCTACCCCCCATATAAGGTCCCCTCAGAAAAATGGCTTTAACGCCCATAACTGGCTTAAAAGTAACTGTATAGCGATGAAATTCGGCACAAACAGTTTTATGGGAACCCAAATCTCTAAGAAAAATTTTATGATGATCCGTCCATAATTGACCCTACCCCCCATATAAGGTCCCCTCAGGAAAATGGCTTTAACGCTCATAATTGGCTTAAAAATAACTGTATGGAGATGAAATTCTGCATAAACAAGTTCTATGTGAACCGAAATCTCTGAGTCAAATTTTATGATGATCGGTCCATAATTGACCCTATCCCCCATACAAGGTCCCCTCAGGAAAATGACTTTAACGCTCATTGCTTGCTTAAAAAAAAATGGAGATGAAATTCTGCCTAAACAAATTCTATGTGAACCGAAATCTCTGAGAAAAATTTTATGATGATCCGTCCATAATTGATCCTACCCCTCATATAAGGACCCCTCAGGAAAATGACTTTAACGCTCATTACTGGCTTAAAAATAACTGTATGGCAATGAAGATCGGCACAAACAAGTTTTATGAGAACCGAAATCTCTAAGCAAAATTTTATGATGATCCCTCCCAGAAATTTACCTTCATGCTCCTATAAAGACTACGAATAACCATACAGCGATGAAATTCGACATAAACAAGTCTTATAAGGATTGGTTCATAATTGACCTACATAAATGTGTTTTTGTTTATAAATATTTTTAATAGTTTAGTAATATAATTAATTAAGCTTAACTCTCCTATTGTATATTCCTAATGTTTATATTAGTATCGATATATAATAATAAAATTCAGCGTAAGTCTAAAATATGTATGTGTAAATGGTTGTAAACAATAATAAAATAAATTTTTCTTAAAGATCTGTGTCCCTAGTTAGTCCCAACTTCTGAAATGCACTTAAATTTTATAAACGATTTGATGGTGGGTATATAAGATTCGGCATAGCCGAATATAACACTTTTACTTGTTTTAATTTGTATCTGAATGTAAGACTATTTCTAGAAAATCAACTCTTCAGTAAATTGTAAGATTTTGTGAAATATTTCACTATTTGGGTGACTTTCTAGAAAAAATCATTGACAAACAAAGAAATATATCTCTATTCACTTGGCTTTTTAGAAATTTGCAAGATATTTCTACTTTTGTTTCTAAAAAATCAACTGTTCAGAACACTGCAAGATTTTGTGAAATATTTCACTATTTGGTTGACTTTCTAGCAAAAATCGTTGCCAAACTGAGAAGATTTTGTGAAATGTTTCACCATCCAGTAAATTTCGTAAGATATTTCTACTTTTGTGAAATATTTTACTATTCAGTTGAGTTTTTAGAAATTGCTATAGAAATTTTGAGAAATCGTTGTTTTTTTTCATGAATGATAGATATCAATGTGATACTTTTTTATATGTGTGACTTTCTAGAAAAAATCGTAGAAAAAAGTCCTAAAATTTGACTGCTCAGTAATGTTCAAATTTTGTGAAATATTTCACTATTCAGTTGACTTTTTAGAAATTAGAAAGATATTTCAACTTTTTATAGATATTTTGAGAAATCTTTGTATTTTTAAAATTTGTAACTGAATGTAAGACTGTTTCTAAAATATCAACTATTCAGTAGATAGCAAGATTTTGTGAAATATTTCACTATTTGGGTGAAAAACAAATCGTTGACAAAATTCGAAGATTTTGTGAAATATGTCTCAATTGAGTTGACGTTTTAGAAATTTGCAAGATATTTCTACTTCTGTTTCTAGAAAATCAACTGTTCAGTGCATTGCAAGGTTTTGTGAAATATTTCACCTCCTAGAAAAAATCGTTGACAACGTTAGAAGATTTTGTGACTTTTTAGAAATTTACACAACTTTTGTGTAATGTGTCTCTATTCAGTTGACTTTTTAAAAATTTTTAAGATATTTCTACTTTTGTACAAAATCAACTCTTCAGTAAATTGCAAGATTTTGTGAAATATTTCACTATTTGTGGACTTTCTAAAATAAATCGTTGACAAAATTAGAAGATTTTGTGAAATATGTCTCTATTCAGTTTTTAGAAACTTGTTTCTAGAAAATCAACTGTTCAGAACATTGCAAGATTTTATGAAATATTTCACTATTTGGTTGACTTTGCATTTTTTTAATTAGTATCTGAATGTGAGACTATTTCTAGAAAATCAAGTCTTCAGTAAATTGTAAGATTTTGTGATATTTTTCCCTACTGCGTGATTTTCTAGAAAAAATCGTATAAAAATGTTCTAAAATTGACTGCTCAGTAATGTTCAAGATTTTGTGAAATATTTCACTATTCAGTTGACTTTTTAGAAATTAGCAAGATATTTCAACTTTTTATAGAGATTTTGAGAAATCTTTCTTTTTTTTTGTTTAATTTGTATGAATGATAGACTGTTTCTAAAATATGAACTTTTTAGTAAATTGCAAGATTTTGTGAAATATTTCCATATTTGCTTGACTTTGTGAACGAATCGTGGTCAAAATTCGAAGATTTTGTGAAATATGTCTCTATTCAGTTGACTTTTTAGAAATTTGCAAGATATTTCTACTTTTCTGAAATAGTTTACTATTCAGTTGACTTTTTAAAAATTTGCAAGATATTTCAACTTATTATAGAGATTTTGAGAAATCTTTTAATTTTTTTCAAATTTTTTATCTGAATGTAAGACAGTTTGTAGAATATCAATAATTTAGTAAATTGCAAGATTTTGTAAAATATTTCCATATTTCTTTCTAGAAAAAATCGTAGAAAAATTTCCGAAAAATCGACTGTTCAGTAATGTTCAAGATTTTGTGAAATATTTCACTATTCAGTTGACTTTTTAGAAATTTGCAAGGTATTTTCACTTTTTATAGAGATTTTGAGAAATATTTGTATTTTTAAAATTTGTAACTGAATGTAAGACTGTTTCTAAAATATCAACTATTCAGTAAATTGCAAGATTTTGTGAAAATTTTCATTATTTGTGTGACTTTCTAAAAGAAATCGTTAACAAAATTAGAAGATTTTGTGAAATATGTCTCTATTCAGTTGACTTTTCATAAATTTGCAAAAAATTTCTACTTTTGTGAAATATTTTACTACTCAGTTGAGTTTTTAGAAATTTGAAAGATATTTCTACTTTTTATAGAAATTTTGTGAAATCTTTGCACTTTTTATACCCTACACCACTATAGTGGGGAGGGTATTATGCGTTTGTGCTGATGTTTGTAACACCCAAAAATATTGGTCCTACACCCACCTTAAAGTATACCAATCGACTCAGAATCACTTCCTGAGTCGATTAAGCTATGTCCGTCTGTCCGTCCGTCCGTCCGTCCGTCTGTCTGTCTGTCTGTGTGTCCATGTAAACCTTGTGCGCACTCTACAGGTCGCAATTTTTGAGATAATTTGATGAAATTTGGAACATACACTTCTCTTGGTCCAAGGACGAACGCTATTGAAAATAGTTGAAATCGGTCCATTATTTCACCTAGCCCCCATACAACCGGACCCCCCGAATAGGGCTTTTGACCTCATAATTATGTTAAATGATCTGCTATCTCTACAAAAATTGGAAAAGTTTAGTTTTATATATGTCTTAATAATTCTAGTGATTTTCGTAAAGATCGGGCATTATTTGACCCTAGCCCCCATACAAAGTCCCCCTCAGAAAATGACTTGAATGTCCACAATTCACTTATAAACAGTAGTATCACGATGAAATTTGGCACAAATGAGTTTTATATAAACATAATTCCCAACAATAAATTTTATAGGGATCGGACCAAGTTTTACTCCAGCCCCCATATAAGCGGACCTTCCGATTTGGGCCTTTTAGCTCATAACTTTGTCAAATATATGATATATATATGACCCTAGCCCCCATACAAAGTCCCCCTCAGAAAATGACTTGAATGTCCACAATTCACTTATAAACACTAGTATCAATATGAAATTTACCACAAATAGATTTTATATAAACATTTTATATAAAATGTCGACATTAAATTTTATAAGGATCGGACCAATTTTTGCCATAGCCCCCATACAACCGGACCTACCGATTAGGGCCTCTTAGCTCATAACTACGATAAATATACTACTATCTTCTCAAAAATTGGCACAACTAAGTTTGATATGTAATTATAAATAACACTGTCATTTTTCGCCATGATCGGAAATAAAAAGTAGCCTATTATCACACATACGAATGTGCTGTGAAAATTTGAAGAAAATCGGTTTAGCCGTTTAGTAGTCTATAACGTTCAAACATACAAACATATAAACACACAAACATACAAAGATATAAACATACAAACAAACACACATTCATTATACCCTACACCACTATAGTGGGGAGGGTATTATGCGTTTGTGCTGATGTTTGTAACACCCAAAAATATTGGTCCTACACCCACCTTAAAGTATACCAATCGACTCAGAATCACTTCCTGAGTCGATTAAGCTATGACCGTCTGTCCGTCCGTCCGTCCGTCTGTCTGTCTGTCTGTCTGTGTGTCCATGTAAACCTTGTGCGCACTCTACAGGTCGCAATTTTTGAGATAATTTGATGAAATTTGGAACATACACTTCTCTTGGTCCAAGGACGAACGCTATTGAAAATAGTTGAAATCGGTCCATTATTTCACCTAGCCCCCATACAACCGGACCCCCCGAATAGGGCTTTTGACCTCATAATTATGTTAAATGATCTGCTATCTCTACAAAAATTGGAAAAGTTTAGTTTTATATATGTCTTAATAATTCTAGTGATTTTCGTAAAGATCGGGCATTATTTGACCCTAGCCCCCATACAAAGTCCCCCTCAGAAAATGACTTGAATGTCCACAATTCACTTATAAACAGTAGTATCACGATGAAATTTGGCACAAATGAGTTTTATATAAACATAATTCCCAACAATAAATTTTATAGGGATCGGACCAAGTTTTACTCCAGCCCCCATATAAGCGGACCTTCCGATTTGGGCCTTTTAGCTCATAACTTTGTCAAATATATGATATATATATGACCCTAGCCCCCATACAAAGTCCCCCTCAGAAAATGACTTGAATGTCCACAATTCACTTATAAACACTAGTATCAATATGAAATTTACCACAAATAGATTTTATATAAACATTTTATATAAAATGTCGACATTAAATTTTATAAGGATCGGACCAATTTTTGCCATAGCCCCCATACAACCGGACCTACCGATTAGGGCCTCTTAGCTCATAACTACGATAAATATACTACTATCTTCTCAAAAATTGGCACAACTAAGTTTGATATGTAATTATAAATAACACTGTCATTTTTCGCCATGATCGGAAATAAAAAGTAGCCTATTATCACACATACGAATGTGCTGTGAAAATTTGAAGAAAATCGGTTTAGCCGTTTAGTAGTCTATAACGTTCAAACATACAAACATATAAACACACAAACATACAAAGATATAAACATACAAACAAACACACATTCATTTTTATATATGTATATAGATAATTCCCAATAATACATTTTATAAGGATCGGCTCAATTTCTGCCTTAGCCTCCATACATCCGGACCTTCCGATTTCGGTCGTTTATCTTTTAACTACGTCTAATATACTACTATCTATCCAAAAGTCGGCACAATGTGGTGATGTTTGTAACACTCAAAAATATTTGTCCTTATTAAGCTATGTCCGTCTTTGTGACCGTGTAAACCTTGTGTGCACGCAACAGATCGCAATTTTGAATATAATTTGTTAAAATGTGTCACATACTATTCTCTGGATCCACTACCTGGATCAGCATACAACCGAACATGAACAGACATTATTTGGAACCTATATGAGATTAACAGAAATGCTTCATTATTGAAATTAATCACATTTAATATTCGCAATTGGTGTAGGGTATCATATGGTCGGCCACGCCCGACTATAATTTCTTACTTGTTTTTATATATGTATATAGATAATTCCCAATAATACATTTTATAAGGATCGGCTCAATTTCTGCCTTAGCCTCCATACATCCGGACCTTCCGATTTCGGTCGTTTATCTTTTAACTACGTCTAATATACTACTATCTATCCAAAAGTCGGCACAATGTGGTGATGTTTGTAACACTCAAAAATATTTGTCCTTATTAAGCTATGTCCGTCTTTGTGACCGTGTAAACCTTGTGTGCACGCAACAGATCGCAATTTTGAATATAATTTGTTAAAATGTGTCACATACTATTCTCTGGATCCACTACCTGGATCAGCATACAACCGAACATGAACAGACATTATTTGGAACCTATATGAGATTAACAGAAATGCTTCATTATTGAAATTAATCACATTTAATATTCGCAATTGGTGTAGGGTATCATATGGTCGGCCACGCCCGACTATAATTTCTTACTTGTTTTTATATATGTATATAGATAATTCCCAATAATACATTTTATAAGGATCGGCTCAATTTCTGCCTTAGCCTCCATACATCCGGACCTTCCGATTTCGGTCGTTTATCTTTTAACTACGTCTAATATACTACTATCTATCCAAAAGTCGGCACAATGTGGTGATGTTTGTAACACTCAAAAATATTTGTCCTTATTAAGCTATGTCCGTCTTTGTGACCGTGTAAACCTTGTGTGCACGCAACAGATCGCAATTTTGAATATAATTTGTTAAAATGTGTCACATACTATTCTCTGGATCCACTACCTGGATCAGCATACAACCGAACATGAACAGACATTATTTGGAACCTATATGAGATTAACAGAAATGCTTCATTATTGAAATTAATCACATTTAATATTCGCAATTGGTGTAGGGTATCATATGGTCGGCCACGCCCGACTATAATTTCTTACTTGTTTTTAATTTGTATCTGAATGTAAGAATATTTCTAGAAAATCAACTCTTCAGTAAATTGTAAGATTTTGTGAAGTATTTCACTATTTGGGTGACTTTCTAGAAAAAATAGTAGACAAATGTCCTAAAAATTGACTGTTCTGTAATGTTCAAGATTTTGGAAATATGTCTCTTTTCACTCTCTTTTTAGAAATTTGCAAGATATTTCAACTTTTTATAGAGATTTTGAAAAATCTTTGAATGTTTTTAAATTTTTAATCTGAATGTAAGACAGTTTTTAGAATATCTATGCAAGATATTTCTACTTTTGTGAAATATTTTATTATTCAGTCGACTTTTTAGAAATTTGCAAGATATTTCAACTTTTTATAGAGATTTTGAAAAATCTTTAATTTTTTTTACATTTTGTATCTGAATGTAAGATAGTTTCTAGAATATCAATTATTCAGTAAATTGCTAGATTTTGTGAAATATTACCATATTTGGGTGACTTTCTAAAATAAAACGCTGACAAAATTCGAAGATTTTGTAAAATATGTCTCTATTCAGATGACGATTTAGAAATTTGCAAGATATTTTTACTTTTGTGAAATATTTTACTAATCAGTTGACTTTTTGAAATTTGAAAGATATAGAAATTTTATAGAAATTTTGTAGAAATTTTGTGAAATCTTTGCATTTTTTTCAATGTGTATGTTCTAGAAAATCAGCTCTTCAGTAAATTGCAAGATTTTGTGAAATATTTCATTATTTGGGTAACTTTGTAAAACAAATCGTTGGCAAAATTCGAAGATTTTGTGAGATATGTCTCAATTGAGTTGACGTTTTAGAAATTTGCAACATATTTCTACTTCTGTTTCTAGAAAATCAACTGTTCAGTGCATTGCAAGGTTTTGTGAAATATTTCACTATTTGGTTGACCTCCTAGAAAAAATCGTTGACAACGTTAGAAGATTTTGTGACTTTTTAGAAATTTACACAACTTTTGTGTAATGTGTCTCTATTCAGTTGACTTTTTAAAAATTTTTAAGATATTTCTACTTTTGTACAAAATCAACTCTTCAGTAAATTGCAAGATTTTGTGAAATATTTCACTATTTGTGGACTTTCTAAAATAAATCGTTGACAAAATTAGAAGATTTTGTGAAATATGTCTCTAGAAAATCAACTGTTCAGAACATTGCAAGATTTTATGAAATATTTCACTATTTGGTTGACTTTGCATTATTTTAATTTGTATCTGAATGTAAGACTATTTCTAGAAAATCAAGTCTTCAGTAAATTGTAAGATTTTGTGATATTTTTCCCTATTGGTTGATTTTCTAGAAAAAATCGTATAAAAATGTTCTAAAATTGACTGCTCAGTAATGTTCAAGATTTTGTGAAATATTTCACTATTCAGTTGACTTTTTAGAAATTAGCAAGATATTTCAACTTTTTATAGAGATTTTGAGAAATCTTTCTTTTTTTTTGTTTAATTTGTATGAATGATAGACTGTTTCTAAAATATGAACTTTTTAGTAAATTGCAAGATTTTGTGAAATATTTCCATATTTGCTTGACTTTGTGAACGAATCGTGGTCAAAATTCGAAGATTTTGTGAAATATGTCTCTATTCAGTTGACTTTTTAGAAATTTGCAAGATATTTCTACTTTTCTGAAATAGTTTACTATTCAGTTGACTTTTTAAAAATTTGCAAGATATTTCAACTTATTATAGAGATTTTGAGAAATCTTTTAATTTTTTTCAAATTTTTTATCTGAAAGTAAGACAGTTTGTAGAATATCAATAATTTAGTAAATTGCAAGATTTTGTAAAATATTTCCATATTTCTTTCTAGAAAAAATCGTAGAAAAATTTCCGAAAAATCGACTGTTCAGTAATGTTTAAGATTTTGTGAAACATTTCACTATACAGTTGGCTTTTTAGAAATTTGCAAGGTATTTTCACTTTTTATAGAGATTTTGAGAAATATTTGTATTTTTAAAATTTGTAACTGAATGTAAGACTGTTTCTAAAATATCAACTATTCAGTAAATTGCAAGATTTTGTGAAAATTTTCATTATTTGTGTGACTTTCTAAAAGAAATCGTTAACAAAATTAGAAGATTTTGTGAAATATGTCTCCATTCAGTTGACTTTTGAAAGATATTTCTACTTTTTATAGAAATTTTGTGAAATCTTTGCACTTTTTTTTAATTTGTATCTGAATGTAAGAATATTTCTAGAAAATCAACTCTTCAGTAAATTGTAAGATTATGTGAAGTATTTCACTATTTGGGTGACTTTCTAGAAAAAATCGTTGACAAACATATAAGATTTTATGAAATATATCTCTATTCAGTTGGCTTTTTAGAAATTTGTAAGATATTTCTACTTTTGTTTCTAAAAAATCAACTGTTCAGCACATTGCAAGACTTTGTGAAATATTTCACTATTTGGTTGACTTTCTAGAAAAATAGTAGACAAATGTCCTAAAAATTGACTGTTCTGTAATGTTCAAGATTTTGGAAATATGTCTCTTTTCACTCTCTTTTTAGAAATTTGCAAGATATTTCAACTTTTTATAGAGATTTTGAAAAATCTTTGAATGTTTTTAAATTTTTAATCTGAATGTAAGACAGTTTTTAGAATATCTATGCAAGATATTTCTACTTTTGTGAAATATTTTATTATTCAGTCGACTTTTTAGAAATTTGCAAGATATTTCAACTTTTTATAGAGATTTTGAAAAATCTTTAAATTTTTTTACATTTTGTATCTGAATGTAAGATAGTTTCTAGAATATCAATTATTCAGTAAATTGCTAGATTTTGTGAAATATTACCATATTTGGGTGACTTTCTAAAATAAATCGCTGACAAAATTCGAAGATTTTGTAAAATATGTCTCTATTCAGATGACGATTTAGAAATTTGCAAGATATTTTTACTTTTGTGAAATATTTTACTAATCAGATGACATTTTAGAAATTTGAAAGACATTTCTACTTTTTATAGAAATTTTGTGAAATCTTTGCATTTTTTTCAATGTGTATGTTCTAGAAAATCAGCTCTTCAGTAAATTGCAAGATTTTGTGAAATATTTCATTATTTGGGTAACTTTGTAAAACAAATCGTTGGCAAAATTCGAAGATTTTGTGAAATATGTCTCTCTTCAGTTGACTTTTTAGAAATTTGCATGATATTTCTACTTGTGTTTCAAGAAAATCAACTGTTCAGTACATTGCAAGATTTTGTGAAATATTTCACTATTTGTGTGACTTTCTAAAAGAAATCGTTGACAAAATTAGAAGATCTTGTGAAATATGTCTCTATTCAGTTGGTTTTTTAGAAACTTACTCAGTAATGTTCAAGATTGTGTGAAATATTTCACTATTTGTATAACTTTGTAAAACAAATCGTTGGCAAAATTCGAAGATTTTGTGAAATATGTAACTGAATGTAAAACTCTTTCTAAAATATCAACTATTCAGTAAATTACTGGATTTTGTGAAATAGTTCACTATTTTAGTAATTTTGTAAAACAAATCGTTGGCAAAATTCGAAGATTTTGTGAAATATGTCTCTATTCAGTTGACTTTTTAGAAATTTGCAAGATATTTCAACTTTTTATAGAGATTTTGAAAAATCTTTGCATGTTTTTTAATTTTTAATCTAAATGTAAGACAGTATGTAGAATATCTACTATATAACTAGCTTAAAAATAACTGTTTGGCGATGAAATTCGGCACAAACAAGTTCCATGAGAATCCAAATCTCTAAGAAAAATTTTATGATGATCCGTCCATAATTTACCCTACCCCCCATATAAGGTCCCCTCAGGAAAATGGCGTTAACGCTTATAACTAGCTTAAAAATATTTGTACGGCGATGAAATTCGGCACAAACAAGTTCCATGAGAATCCAAATCTCTAAGAAAAATTTTATGATGATCCGTCCATAATTTACCCTACCCCCCATATAAGGTCCCCTCAGGAAAATGGCGTTAACGCTTATAACTAGCTTAAAAATAACTGTTTGGCGATGAAATTCGGCACAAACAAGTTTTATGGGAACTCAAATCTCTAAGAAAAATTTTATGATGGTCCGTCCATAATTTACCCTACCCCCCATATAAGGTCCCCTCAGAAAAATGGCTTTAACGCCCATAACTGGCTTAAAAGTAACTGTATAGCGATGAAATTCGGCACAAACAGTTTTATGGGAACCCAAATCTCTAAGAAAAATTTTATGATGATCCGTCCATAATTGACCCTACCCCCCATATAAGGTCCCCTCAGGAAAATGGCTTTAACGCTCATAATTGGCTTAAAAATAACTGTATGGAGATGAAATTCTGCATAAACAAGTTCTATGTGAACCGAAATCTCTGAGTCAAATTTTATGATGATCGGTCCATAATTGACCCTATCCCCCATACAAGGTCCCCTCAGGAAAATGACTTTAACGCTCATTGCTTGCTTAAAAAAAAATGGAGATGAAATTCTGCCTAAACAAATTCTATGTGAACCGAAATCTCTGAGAAAAATTTTATGATGATCCGTCCATAATTGATCCTACCCCTCATATAAGGACCCCTCAGGAAAATGACTTTAACGCTCATTACTGGCTTAAAAATAACTGTATGGCAATGAAGATCGGCACAAACAAGTTTTATGAGAACCGAAATCTCTAAGCAAAATTTTATGATGATCCCTCCCAGAAAATTACCTTCATGCTCCTATAAAGACTACGAATAACCATACAGCGATGAAATTCGACATAAACAAGTCTTATAAGGATTGGTTCATAATTGACCTACATAAATGTGTTTTTGTTTATAAATATTTTTAATAGTTTAGTAATATAATTAATTAAGCTTAACTCTCCTATTGTATATTCCTAATGTTTATATTAGTATCGATATATAATAATAAAATTCAGCGTAAGTCTAAAATATGTATGTGTAAATGGTTGTAAACAATAATAAAATAAATTTTTCTTAAAGATCTGTGTCCCTAGTTAGTCCCAACTTCTGAAATGCACTTAAATTTTATAAACGATTTGATGGTGGGTATATAAGATTCGGCATAGCCGAATATAACACTTTTACTTGTTTTAATTTGTATCTGAATGTAAGACTATTTCTAGAAAATCAACTCTTCAGTAAATTGTAAGATTTTGTGAAATATTTCACTATTTGGGTGACTTTCTAGAAAAAATCATTGACAAACAAAGAAATATATCTCTATTCACTTGGCTTTTTAGAAATTTGCAAGATATTTCTACTTTTGTTTCTAAAAAATCAACTGTTCAGAACACTGCAAGATTTTGTGAAATATTTCACTATTTGGTTGACTTTCTAGCAAAAATCGTTGCCAAACTGAGAAGATTTTGTGAAATGTTTCACCATCCAGTAAATTTCGTAAGATATTTCTACTTTTGTGAAATATTTTACTATTCAGTTGAGTTTTTAGAAATTGCTATAGAAATTTTGAGAAATCGTTGTTTTTTTTCATGAATGATAGATATCAATGTGATACTTTTTTATATGTGTGACTTTCTAGAAAAAATCGTAGAAAAAAGTCCTAAAATTTGACTGCTCAGTAATGTTCAAATTTTGTGAAATATTTCACTATTCAGTTGACTTTTTAGAAATTAGAAAGATATTTCAACTTTTTATAGATATTTTGAGAAATCTTTGTATTTTTAAAATTTGTAACTGAATGTAAGACTGTTTCTAAAATATCAACTATTCAGTAGATAGCAAGATTTTGTGAAATATTTCACTATTTGGGTGAAAAACAAATCGTTGACAAAATTCGAAGATTTTGTGAAATATGTCTCAATTGAGTTGACGTTTTAGAAATTTGCAAGATATTTCTACTTCTGTTTCTAGAAAATCAACTGTTCAGTGCATTGCAAGGTTTTGTGAAATATTTCACTATTTGGTTGACCTCCTAGAAAAAATCGTTGACAACGTTAGAAGATTTTGTGACTTTTTAGAAATTTACACAACTTTTGTGTAATGTGTCTCTATTCAGTTGACTTTTTAAAAATTTTTAAGATATTTCTACTTTTGTACAAAATCAACTCTTCAGTAAATTGCAAGATTTTGTGAAATATTTCACTATTTGTGGACTTTCTAAAATAAATCGTTGACAAAATTAGAAGATTTTGTGAAATATGTCTCTATTCAGTTTTTAGAAACTTGTTTCTAGAAAATCAACTGTTCAGAACATTGCAAGATTTTATGAAATATTTCACTATTTGGTTGACTTTGCATTTTTTTAATTAGTATCTGAATGTGAGACTATTTCTAGAAAATCAAGTCTTCAGTAAATTGTAAGATTTTGTGATATTTTTCCCTACTGCGTGATTTTCTAGAAAAAATCGTATAAAAATGTTCTAAAATTGACTGCTCAGTAATGTTCAAGATTTTGTGAAATATTTCACTATTCAGTTGACTTTTTAGAAATTAGCAAGATATTTCAACTTTTTATAGAGATTTTGAGAAATCTTTCTTTTTTTTTTGTTTAATTTGTATGAATGATAGACTGTTTCTAAAATATGAACTTTTTAGTAAATTGCAAGATTTTGTGAAATATTTCCATATTTGCTTGAAAATTTTCATTATTTGTGTGACTTTCTAAAAGAAATCGTCAACAAAATTAGAAGATTTTGTTGACTTTTCATAAATTTGCAAAAAATTTCTACTTTTGTGAAATATTTTACTACTCAGTTGAGTTTTTAGAAATTTGAAAGATATTTCTACTTTTTATAGAAATTTTGTGAAATCTTTGCACTTTTTTTTAATTTGTATCTGAATGTAAGAATATTTCTAGAAAATCAACTCTTCAGTAAATTGTAAGATTTTGTGAAGTATTTCACTATTTGGGTGACTTTCTAGAAAAAATCGTTGACAAACATATAAGATTTTATGAAATATATCTCTATTCAGTTGGCTTTTTAGAAATTTGTAAGATATTTCTACTTTTGTTTCTAAAAAATCAACTGTTCAGCACATTGCAAGACTTTGTGAAATATTTCACTATTTGGTTGACTTTCTAGAAAAAATAGTAGACAAATGTCCTAAAAATTGACTGTTCTGTAATGTTCAAGATTTTGGAAATATGTCTCTTTTCACTCTCTTTTTAGAAATTTGCAAGATATTTCAATTTTTTATAGAGATTTTGAAAAATCTTTGAATGTTTTTAAATTTTTAATCTGAATGTAAGACAGTTTTTAGAATATCTATGCAAGATATTTCTACTTTTGTGAAATATTTTATTATTCAGTCGACTTTTTAGAAATTTGCAAGATATTTCAACTTTTTATAGAGATTTTGAAAAATCTTTAAATTTTTTTACATTTTGTATCTGAATGTAAGATAGTTTCTAGAATATCAATTATTCAGTAAATTGCTAGATTTTGTGAAATATTACCATATTTGGGTGACTTTCTAAAATAAATCGCTGACAAAATTCGAAGATTTTGTAAAATATGTCTCTATTCAGATGACGATTTAGAAATTTGCAAGATATTTTTACTTTTGTGAAATATTTTACTAATCAGTTGACTTTTTAGAAATTTGAAAGATATTTCTACTTTTTATAGAAATTTTGTGAAATCTTTGCATTTTTTTCAATGTGTATGTTCTAGAAAATCAGCTCTTCAGTAAATTGCAAGATTTTGTGAAATATTTCATTATTTGGGTAACTTTGTAAAACAAATCGTTGGCAAAATTCGAAGATTTTGTGAAATATGTCTCAATTGAGTTGACGTTTTAGAAATTTGCAAGATATTTCTACTTCTGTTTCTAGAAAATCAACTGTTCAGTGCATTGCAAGGTTTTGTGAAATATTTCACTATTTGGTTGACCTCCTAGAAAAAATCGTTGACAACGTTAGAAGATTTTGTGACTTTTTAGAAATTTACACAACTTTTGTGTAATGTGTCTCTATTCAGTTGACTTTTTAAAAATTTTTAAGATATTTCTACTTTTGTACAAAATCAACTCTTCAGTAAATTGCAAGATTTTGTGAAATATTTCACTATTTGTGGACTTTCTAAAATAAATCGTTGACAAAATTAGAAGATTTTGTGAAATATGTCTCTATTCAGTTTTTAGAAACTTGTTTCTAGAAAATCAACTGTTCAGAACATTGCAAGATTTTATGAAATATTTCACTATTTGGTTGACTTTGCATTATTTTAATTTGTATCTGAATGTAAGACTATTTCTAGAAAATCAAGTCTTCAGTAAATTGTAAGATTTTGTGATATTTTTCCCTATTGGTTGATTTTCTAGAAAAAATCGTATAAAAATGTTCTAAAATTGACTGCTCAGTAATGTTCAAGATTTTGTGAAATATTTCACTATTCAGTTGACTTTTTAGAAATTAGCAAGATATTTCAACTTTTTATAGAGATTTTGAGAAATCTTTCTTTTTTTTTGTTTAATTTGTATGAATGATAGACTGTTTCTAAAATATGAACTTTTTAGTAAATTGCAAGATTTTGTGAAATATTTCCATATTTGCTTGACTTTGTGAACGAATCGTGGTAAAAATTCGAAGATTTTGTGAAATATGTTGACTTCAGTTGACTTTTTAGAAATTTGCAAGATATTTCTACTTTTCTGAAATAGTTTACTATTCAGTTGACTTTTTAAAAATTTGCAAGATATTTCAACTTATTATAGAGATTTTGAGAAATCTTTTAATTTTTTTCAAATTTTTTATCTGAAAGTAAGACAGTTTGTAGAATATCAATAATTTAGTAAATTGCAAGATTTTGTAAAATATTTCCATATTTCTTTCTAGAAAAAATCGTAGATAAATTTCCGAAAAATCGACTGTTCAGTAATGTTCAAGATTTTGTGAAACATTTCACTATACAGTTGGCTTTTTAGAAATTTGCAAGGTATTTTCACTTTTTATAGAGATTTTGAGAAATATTTGTATTTTTAAAATTTGTAACTGAATGTAAGACTGTTTCTAAAATATCAACTATTCAGTAAATTGCAAGATTTTGTGAAAATTTTCATTATTTGTGTGACTTTCTAAAAGAAATCGTTAACAAAATTAGAAGATTTTGTGAAATATGTCTCTATTCAGTTGACTTTTCATAAATTTGCAAAAAATTTCTACTTTTGTGAAATATTTTACTACTCAGTTGAGTTTTTAGAAATTTGAAAGATATTTCTACTTTTTATAGAAATTTTGTGAAATCTTTGCACTTTTTTTTAATTTGTATCTGAATGTAAGAATATTTCTAGAAAATCAACTCTTCAGTAAATTGTAAGATTTTGTGAAGTATTTCACTATTTGGGTGACTTTCTAGAAAAAATCGTTGACAAACATATAAGATTTTATGAAATATATCTCTATTCAGTTGGCTTTTTAGAAATTTGTAAGATATTTCTACTTTTGTTTCTAAAAAATCAACTGTTCAGCACATTGCAAGACTTTGTGAAATATTTCACTATTTGGTTGACTTTCTAGAAAAAATAGTAGACAAATGTCCTAAAAATTGACTGTTCTGTAATGTTCAAGATTTTGGAAATATGTCTCTTTTCACTCTCTTTTTAGAAATTTGCAAGATATTTCAACTTTTTATAGAGATTTTGAAAAATCTTTGAATGTTTTTAAATTTTTAATCTGAATGTAAGACAGTTTTTAGAATATCTATGCAAGATATTTCTACTTTTGTGAAATATTTTATTATTCAGTCGACTTTTTAGAAATTTGCAAGATATTTCAACTTTTTATAGAGATTTTGAAAAATCTTTAAATTTTTTTACATTTTGTATCTGAATGTAAGATAGTTTCTAGAATATCAGTTATTCAGTAAATTGCTAGATTTTGTGAAATATTACCATATTTGGGTGACTTTCTAAAATAAAACGCTGACAAAATTCGAAGATTTTGTAAAATATGTCTCTATTCAGATGACGATTTAGAAATTTGCAAGATATTTTTACTTTTGTGAAATATTTTACTAATCAGATGACATTTTAGAAATTTGAAAGACATTTCTACTTTTTATAGAAATTTTGTGAAATCTTTGCATTTTTTTCAATGTGTATGTTCTAGAAAATCAGCTCTTCAGTAAATTGCAAGATTTTGTGAAATATTTCATTATTTGGGTAACTTTGTAAAACAAATCGTTGGCAAAATTCGAAGATTTTGTGAAATATGTCTCTCTTCAGTTGACTTTTTAGAAATTTGCATGATATTTCTACTTGTGTTTCAAGAAAATCAACTGTTCAGTACATTGCAAGATTTTGTGAAATATTTCACTATTTGTGTGACTTTCTAAAAGAAATCGTTGACAAAATTAGAAGATCTTGTGAAATATGTCTCTATTCAGTTGGTTTTTTAGAAACTTACTCAGTAATGTTCAAGATTGTGTGAAATATTTCACTATTTGTATAACTTTGTAAAACAAATCGTTGGCAAAATTCGAAGATTTTGTGAAATATGTAACTGAATGTAAAACTCTTTCTAAAATATCAACTATTCAGTAAATTACTGGATTTTGTGAAATAGTTCACTATTTTAGTAATTTTGTAAAACAAATCGTTGGCAAAATTCGAAGATTTTGTGAAATATGTCTCTATTCAGTTGACTTTTTAGAAATTTGCAAGATATTTCAACTTTTTATAGAGATTTTGAAAAATCTTTGCATGTTTTTTAATTTTTAATCTAAATGTAAGACAGTATGTAGAATATCTACTATTCAGTAAATTTCAAGATTTTGTGAAATATTTCACTATTTGGGTGAAAAACAAATCGTTGACAAAATTCGAAGGTTTTGTGAAATATGTCTCTATTGAGTTGACTTTTAGAAATTTGCAATATATTTCTACTTTTGTGAAATATTTTACTATTCAGTTGACTTTTTAGAATTTGCAAGATATTTCAACTTTTTATAGAGATTTTGAAAAATCTTTGCATGTTTTATACCCTTCACCTTCGTGAGAAGGGTATATATAAGTTTGTCATACCGTTTGTAATTTCCAAAATATAATTTTCCGACCCTGAATCCTTATAGATAGCGGAGTCGATTAAGCCATGTCCGTCTGTCTGTCTGTCCGTCTGTTTGTCTGTTGAAATCAGTTTTCTGAAGACCCCAGATATCTTCGGGATCCAAGTCTTCAACGATTCTATCAGACATGCTTTCGAGAAGTTTCCTATTTAAAATCAGCAAAATCCGTCCATAAACAACGGAGATATAAGCAAAAATCCGATACAACCTCTGAAATTTTCATAAAAAATAAGCAACAACAACACTGCTTATTCATTGCGTTGTGTATTTTGTTTTTGTTTTTTTTTTTTGAGTATTTCGTTTCATATGTTTGGAGGGCTGTGTGTTTCATTGCCTTGTGTATGTTGTTTTTGTTTCTTAGTGTATTCAGTTTCGTACGTTTGGGTGGCTGTGTGTTTCATTGCCTTGTGTATGTTGTTTTTGTTTCTTAGTGTATTCAGTTTCGTACGTTTGGATGGCTGTGTATTTCATTGCCTTGTGTATGTTGTTTTTGTTTCTTAGTGTATTCAGTTTCCTATGTTTGGATGGCTGTGTGTTTCATTGCCTGTTGTATATTGTTTTTGTTTCTAGGTGAATTCAGTTCCGTATGTTTGGATGTCTGTTGGTTTCATTGCGTTGTGTATTTTGTTTTTGTTTTTTTGTGTATTTCTTTTCGTATATTTGGATGTCTGTTGGTTTGCCTGCCTTGTGTATTTTGTTTTTTGTGTGTTTATTTCGTTTAGCGTTGTTGTTGTTCATTATGTTTTGCTATTGCTATAATGATGATATAGTCCGGAAAATGAAATATGTAAATTAAAATTTTATAAAACTTATATTTTTTAAATACACTATGGTGAAGGGTATATAAGATTCGGCACAGCCGAATATAGCACTCTTACTTGTTTTAATTTTTTTATCTGAAGGTAAGACAGTTTGTAGAATATCTACTGTTCAGTAAATTGCAAGATTTTGTGAAATATTTCACTATTTGGGTAACTTTGTAAAACAAATCGTTGGCAAAATTCGAAGATTTTGTGAAATATGTCTCTATTCAGTTGACTTTTTAGAAATTTGCAAGATATTTCTACTTTTGTTTCAAGAAAATCAACTGTTCAGTACATTGCAAGATTTTGTGAAATATTTAACTATTCTGTTGACCTTCTAGAAAATATCGTTGACAACATTAGAAGATTTTGTGACTTTTTAGAAATTTGAACCACTTTTGTGTAATGTGTCTCTATTCAGTTGACCTTTTAAAGATTTTCAATATATTTCTACTTTTGTACAAAATCAACTCTTCAGTAAATTGTAAGATTTTGTGAAATATTTCACTATTTGTGTGACTTTCTAAAAGAAATAGTTGACAAAATTAGAAGATTTTGTGAAATATGTCTCTATTCAGTTTTTAGAAACTTTTTAGAAACTTGTTTCTAGAAAACCAACTGCTCAGAACATTGCAAGATTTTATGAAATATCACTATTTGGTTGACTTTGCATTTTTTCAATTTGTATCTGAATGTAAGACTATTTCTAGAAAATCAACTCGTCAGTAAATTGTAAGATTTTGTGATATTTTTCACTACTGCGTGATTTTCTTGAAAAAATCGTAGAAAAATGTTTTAAAATGGACTGCTCAGTAATGTTAAAGATTTTGTGAAATATTTCACTATGCAGTTGACTTTTTATAAATTAGCAAGATATTTCAACTTTTTATAGAGATTTTGAGAAACCTTTGTTTTTTGTTTAATTTGTATGAATGATAGACTGTTTCTAAAATATGAACTTTTTAGTAAATTGCAAGATTTTGTGAAATATTTCCATATTTGGTTGACTTTGTGAACGAATCGTGGTCAAAATTCGAAGATTTTGTGAAATATGTCTCTATTCAGTTGACTTTTTAGAAATTTGCAAGATATTTCTACTTTTCTGAAATAGTTTACTATTCAGTTGACTTTTTAAAAATTTGCAAGATATTTCAACTTATTATAGAGATTTTGAGAAATCTTTTAATTTTTTTCAAATTTTTTATCTGAATGTAAGACAGTTTGTAGAATATCAATAATTTAGTAAATTGCAAGATTTTGTAAAATATTTCCATATTTCTTTCTAGAAAAAATCGTAGAAAAATTTCCTAAAAATCGACTGTTCAGTAATGTTCAAGATTTTGTGAAACATTTCACTATACAGTTGGCTTTTTAGAAATTTGCAAGGTATTTTCACTTTTTATAGAGATTTTGAGAAATATTTGTATTTTTAAAATTTGTAACTGAATGTAAGACTGTTTCTAAAATATCAACTATTCAGTAAATTGCAAGATTTTGTGAAAATTTTCAATATTGGTGTGACTTTCTAAAAGAAATCGTTAACAAAATTAGAAGATTTTGTGAAATATGTCTCTATTCAGTTGACTTTTCATAAATTTGCAAAAAATTTCTACTTTTGTGAAATATTTTACTACTCAGTTGAGTTTTTAGAAATTTGAAAGATATTTCTACTTTTTATAGAAATTTTGTGAAATCTTTGCACTTTTTTTAATTTGTATCTGAATGTAAGAATATTTCTAGAAAATCAACTCTTCAGTAAATTGTAAGATTTTGTGAAGTATTTCACTATTTGGGTGACTTTCTAGAAAAAATCGTTGACAAACATATAAGATTTTATGAAATATATCTCTATTCAGTTGGCTTTTTAGAAATTTGTAAGATATTTCTACTTTTGTTTCTAAAAAATCAACTGTTCAGCACATTGCAAGACTTTGTGAAATATTTCACTATTTGGTTGACTTTCTAGAAAAAATCGTAGACAAATGTCCTAAAAATTGACTGTTCTGTAATGTTCAAGATTTTGGAAATATGTCTCTATTCACTCTCTTTTTAGAAATTTGCAAGATATTTCAACTTTTTATAGAGATTTTGAAAAATCTTTGAATGTTTTTAAATTTTTAATCTGAATGTAAGACAGTTTTTAGAATATCTATGCAAGATATTTCTACTTTTGTGAAATATTTTATTATTCAGTCGACTTTTTAGAAATTTGCAAGATATTTCAACTTTTTATAGAGATTTTGAAAAATCTTTACATTTTTTTACATTTTGTATCTGAATGTAAGATAGTTTCTAGAATATCAGTTATTCAGTAAATTGCTAGATTTTGTGAAATATTACCATATTTGGGTGACTTTCTAAAATAAATCGCTGACAAAATTCGAAGATTTTGTAAAATATGTCTCTATTCAGATGACGATTTAGAAATTTGCAAGATATTTTTACTTTTGTGAAATATTTTACTAATCAGTTGACTTTTTAGAAATTTGAAAGATATTTCTACTTTTTATAGAAATTTTGTGAAATCTTTGCATTTTTTTCAATGTGTATGTTCTAGAAAATCAGCTCTTCAGTAAATTGCAAGATTTTGTGAAATATTTCATTATTTGGGTAACTTTGTAAAACAAATCGTTGGCAAAGTTCAAAGATTTTGTGAAATATGTATGTCTCTATTCAGTTGACTTTTTAGAAATTTGCATGATATTTCTACTTGTGTTTCAAGAAAATCAACTGTTCAGTACATTGCAAGATTTTGTGAAATATTTCACTATTTGTGTGACTTTCTAAAAGAAATCGTTGACAAAATTAGAAGATCTTGTGAAATATGTCTCTATTCAGTTGGTTTTTTAGAAACTTACTCAGTAATGATCAAGATTGTGTGAAATATTTCACTATTTGGGTAACTTTGTAAAACAAATCGTTGGCAAAATTCGAAGATTTTGTGAAATATGTAACTGAATGTAAAACTCTTTGTAAAATATCAACTATTCAGTAAATTACTGGATTTTGTGAAATAGTTCACTATTTTAGTAATTTTGTAAAACAAATCGTTGGCAAAATTCGAAGATTTTGTGAAATATGTCTCTATTCAGTTGACTTTTTAGAAATTTGCAAGATATTTTAACTTTTTATAGAGATTTTGAAAAATCTTTGCATGTTTTTTAATTTTTAATCGAAATGTAAGACAGTATGTAGAATATCTACTATTCAGTAAATTTCAAGATTTTGTGAAATATTTCACTATTTGGGTGAAAAACAAATCGTTGACAAAATTCGAAGGTTTTGTGAAATATGTCTCTATTGAGTTGACTTTTAGAAATTTGCAAGATATTTCTACTTTTGTGAAATATTTTACTATTCAGTTGACTTTTTAGAATTTGCAAGATATTTTAACTTTTTATAGAGATTTTGAAAAATCTTTGCATGTTTTATACCCTTCACCTTCGTGAGAAGGGTATATATAAGTTTGTCATACCGTTTGTAATTTCCAAAATATAATTTTCCGACCCTATAAAGTATATATATTCTGAATCCTTATAGATAGCGGAGTCGATTAAGCCATGTCCGTCTGTCTGTCTGTCCGTCTGTTGAAATCAGTTTTCTGAAGACCCCAGATATCTTCGGGATCCAAGTCTTCAACGATTCTATCAGACATGCTTTCGAGAAGTTTCCTATTTAAAATCAGCAAAATCCGTCCATAAACAACGGAGATATAAGCAAAAATCCGATACAACCTCTGAAATTTTCATAAAAAATAAGCAACAACAACACTGCTTATTCATTGCGTTGTGTATTTTGTTTTTGTTTTTTTTTTTTTTTTGAGTATTTCGTTTCATATGTTTGGAGGGCTGTGTGTTTCATTGCCTTGTGTATGTTGTTTTTGTTTCTTAGAGTATTCAGTTTCGTACGTTTGGGTGGCTGTGTGTTTCATTGCCTTGTGTATGTTGTTTTTGTTTCTTAGTGTATTCAGTTTCGTACGTTTGGATGGCTGTGTATTTCATTGCCTTGTGTATGTTGTTTTTGTTTCTTGTTGTATTCAGTTTCCTATGTTTGGATGGCTGTGTGTTTCATTGCCTGTCGTATATTGGTTTTGTTTCTAGGTGAATTCAGTTCCGTATGTTTGGATGTCTGTTGGTTTCATTGCGTTGTGTATTTTGTTTTTGTTTTTTTGTGTATTTCTTTTCGTATATTTGGATGTCTGTTGGTTTGCCTGCCTTGTGTATTTTGTTTTTTGTGTGTTTATTTCGTTTAGCGTTGTTGTTGTTCATTATGTTTTGCTATTGCTATAATGATGATATAGTCCGGAAAATGAAATATGTAACTTAAAATTTTATAAAATTTATATTTTTTAAATACACTATGGTGAAGGGTATATAAGATTCGGCACAGCCGAATATAGCACTCTTACTTGTTTTAATTTTTTTATCTGAAGGTAAGACAGTTTGTAGAATATCTACTGTTCAGTAAATTGCAAGATTTTGTGAAATATTTCACTATTTGGGTAACTTTGTAAAACAAATCGTTGGCAAAATTCGAAGATTTTGTGAAATATGTCTCTATTCAGTTGACTTTTTAGAAATTTGCAAGATATTTCTACTTTTGTTTCAAGAAAATCAACTGTTCAGTACATTGCAAGATTTTGTGAAATATTTAACTATTCTGTTGACCTTCTAGAAAATATCGTTGACAACATTAGAAGATTTTGTGACTTTTTAGAAATTTGAACAACTTTTGTGTAATGTGTCTCTATTCAGTTGACCTTTTAAAGATTTTCAATATATTTCTACTTTTGTACAAAATCAACTCTTCAGTAAATTGTAAGATTTTGTGAAATATTTCACTATTTGTGTGACTTTCTAAAAGAAATAGTTGACAAAATTAGAAGATTTTGTGAAATATGTCTCTATTCAGTTTTTAGAAACTTGTTTCTAGAAAACCAACTGCTCAGAACATTGCAAGATTTTATGAAATATCACTATTTGGTTGACTTTGCATTTTTTTAATTTATATCTGAATGTAAGACTATTTCTAGAAAATCAACTCGTCAGTAAATTGTAAGATTTTGTGATATTTTTCACTACTGCGTGATTTTCTTGAAAAAATCGTAGAAAAATGTTTTAAAATGGACTGCTCAGTAATGTTAAAGATTTTGTGAAATATTTCACTATGCATTTGACTTTTTATAAATTCGCAAGATATTTCAACTTTTTATAGAGATTTTGAGAAACCCTTATTTTTTTGTTTAATTTGTATGAATGATAGACTGTTTCTAAAATATGAACTTTTTAGTAAATTGCAAGATTTTGTGAAATATTTCCATATTTGGTTGACTTTGTGAAACAAATCGTGGGCAAAATTCGAAGATTTTGTGAAATATGTATGTCTCTATTCAGTTGACTTTTTAGAAATTTGCATGACATTTCTACTTGTGTTTCAAGAAAATCAACTGTTCAGTACATTGCAAGATTTTGTGAAATATTTCACTATTTGTGTGACTTTCTAAAAGAAATCGTTTACAAACTTAGAAGATTTTGTGAAATATTTCACTATTTCCAGTTGACTTTTCATAAATTTGCACGATATTTCTACTTTTGTGAAATATTTTACTACACAGTTGAGTTTTTTTCAAATTTGAAAGATATTTACTTTTTATAGAAATTTTGTGAAATCTATGTTTTTTTTTACCCACCATCAAAAAAGATGGGGGTATATTGATTTTGTCCATCCGTGTGTAACACATCGAATTATTGCTCATAACCCCATAAAGTATATATATTCTGGGTCCTCGTAAGATTCTAAGACGATCTAGCTATGTCCGTCTGTCTGTTGTTGGCACGATAGCGTCCACAAAAAAAGAGATAGGAAGATGAAACTTACCCAAAATATTCTTTATTGATTAAAAAATTTTGGTATTGAAAATGGGCTAAATCGGTCCACTATTTCACATAGCCCCCATACAAGTGTCCCCCCGGAATACTGTGTATAATAGTTAAAACAGTCACAAATTCGTTGATTATGTCGCAATTTCGACAAAATTTTGCACAAGTCAGTTTTTTGCCTCCAGAAATCAAATTCTGAATTATGGCGACATGGGACCATAATTGACCCTATCCCCCATATAAGGTCCCCTCAGGAAAATGGCTTAACGCCCATAACTGGCTTAAAAATAACTGTACGGCGATGAAATTCGGCACAAACAAGTTTTATGGGCACCCAAATCTCTAAAAAAAATTTTATGATGATCCGTCCATAATTGACCCTACCCCCCATATAAGGCCCCCTCAGGAAAATGGCGTTAACGCTTATAACTAGCTTAAAAATAACTGTTTGGCGATGAAATTCGGCACAAACAAGTTTTATGGGAACTCAAATCTCTAAGAAAAATTTTATGATGGTCCGTCCATAATTGACCCTACCCCCCATATAAGGTCCCCTCAGAAAAATGGCTTTAACGCCCATAACTGGCTTAAAAATAACTGTATGGAGATGAAATTCTGCATAAACAAGTTCTATGTGAACCGAAATCTCTGAGTCAAATTTTATGATGATCGGTCCATAATTGACCCTATCCCCCATACAAGGTCCCCTCAGGAAAATGACTTTAACGCTCATTGCATGCTTAAAAAAAATGGAGATGAAATTCTGCCTAAACAAATTCTATGTGAACCGAAATCTCTGAGAAAAATTTTATGATGATCCGTCCATAATTGATCCTATCCTCATATAAGGACCCCTCAGGAAATGACTTTAACGCTCATTACTGGCTTAAAAATAACTGTATGGCAATGAAGATCGGCACAAACAAGTTTTATGAGAACCGAAATCTCTAAGCAAAATTTTATGATGATCCGGCCATAATTGACCCTACCCCCCATATAAGGTCCCCTCAGGAAAATGACTTTAGCTCTTCTTTTAAAGCCAAAATAACTATACTGGGATGAAATTCTAAAGAATAAGACCTGTTAGGACATAAATCTCTATACCAAATTGTATGATAATCGGTCATTATTCCACATATAAGATCCCACCCAGAAAATTACCTTCATGCTCCTATAAAGACTACGAATAACCATACAGCGATGAAATTCGACATAAACAAGTCTTATAAGGATTGGTTCATAATTGACCTACATAAATGTGTTTTTGTTTATAAATATTTTTAATAGTTTAGTAATATAATTAATTAAGCTTAACTCTCCTATTGTATATTCCTAATGTTTATATTAGTATCGATATATAATAATAAAATTCAGCGTAAGTCTAAAATATGTATGTGTAAATGGTTGTAAACAATAATAAAATAAATTTTTCTTAAAGATCTGTGTCCCTAGTTAGTCCCAACTTCTGAAATGCACTTAAATTTTATAAACGATTTGATGGTGGGTATATAGGATTCGGCATAGCCGAATATAACACTTTTACTTGTTTTAATTTGTATCTGAATGTAAGACTATTTCTAGAAAATCAACTCTTCAGTAAATTGTAAGATTTTGTGAAATATTTCACTATTTGGGTGACTTTCTAGAAAAAATCATTGACAAACAAAGAAATATATCTCTATTCACTTGGCTTTTTAGAAATTTGCAAGATATTTCTACTTTTGTTTCTAAAAAATCAACTGTTCAGAACACTGCAAGATTTTGTGAAATATTTCACTATTTGGTTGACTTTCTAGCAAAAATCGTTGCCAAACTGAGAAGATTTTGTGAAATGTTTCACCATCCAGTAAATTTCGTAAGATATTTCTACTTTTGTGAAATATTTTACTATTCAGTTGAGTTTTTAGAAATTGCTATAGAAATTTTGAGAAATCGTTGTTTTTTTTCATGAATGATAGATATCAATGTGATACTTTTTTATATGTGTGACTTTCTAGAAAAAATCGTAGAAAAAAGTCCTAAAATTTGACTGCTCAGTAATGTTCAAATTTTGTGAAATATTTCACTATTCAGTTGACTTTTTAGAAATTAGAAAGATATTTCAACTTTTTATAGATATTTTGAGAAATCTTTGTATTTTTAAAATTTGTAACTGAATGTAAGACTGTTTCTAAAATATCAACTATTCAGTAGATAGCAAGATTTTGTGAAATATTTCACTATTTGGGTGAAAAACAAATCGTTGACAAAATTCGAAGATTTTGTGAAATATGTCTCAATTGAGTTGACGTTTTAGAAATTTGCAAGATATTTCTACTTCTGTTTCTAGAAAATCAACTGTTCAGTGCATTGCAAGGTTTTGTGAAATATTTCACTATTTGGTTGACCTCCTAGAAAAAATCGTTGACAACGTTAGAAGATTTTGTGACTTTTTAGAAATTTACACAACTTTTGTGTAATGTGTCTCTATTCACTTGGCTTTTTAGAAATTTGCAAGATATTTCTACTTTTGTTTCTAAAAAATCAACTGTTCAGAACACTGCAAGATTTTGTGAAATATTTCACTATTTGGTTGACTTTCTAGAAAAAATCGTTGCCAAACTGAGAAGATTTTGTGAAATGTTTCACCATCCAGTAAATTTCGTAAGATATTTCTACTTTTGTGAAATATTTTACTATTCAGTTGAGTTTTTAGAAATTGCTATAGAAATTTTGAGAAATCGTTGTTTTTTTTCATGAATGATAGATATCAACGTGATACTTTTTTATATGTGTGACTTTCTAGAAAAAATCGTAGAAAAAAGTCCTAAAAATTGACTGCTCAGTAATGTTCAAATTTTGTGAAATATTTCACTATTCAGTTGACTTTCTAGAAATTAGAAAGATATTTCAACTTTTTATAGATATTTTGAGAAATCTTTGTATTTTTAAAATTTGTAACTGAATGTAAGACTGTTTCTAAAATATCAACTATTCAGTAGATAGCAAGATTTTGTGAAATATTTCACTATTTGGGTGAAAAACAAATCGTTGACAAAATTCGAAGATTTTGTGAAATATGTCTCTATTCAGATGACTTTTAGAAATTTACAAGATATTTCTACTTTTGTGAAATATTTTACTATTCAGTTGACCTTCTAGAAAAAATCGTTGACAACATTAAAGGATTTTGTGAAATATTTCTCTATTCAGTTGATTTTTAGAAATTTGCAAGATATTTCTACTTTTGTGAAATATTTTACTATTCAGTTGACTACTAGAAATTTGCAAGATATTTCTACTTTTGTGAAATATTTTACTATTCAGTTGACTTTTTGAAATTTGCAAGATATTTCAACTTTTTATAGAGATGTTGAATTTTGTATCTGAATGTAAGACAGTTTGTAGAATATCAATTATTCAGTGAATTGCACGATTTTGTGAAATATTTCCATATTTGGGTGACTTTCTAAAATAAATCGCTGACAAAATTCGAAGATTTTGTGAAATATGCCTCTATTCAGATGACGATTTAGAAATTTACAAGATATTTTTACTTTTGTTTCTAGAAATTCAACTGTTTCACTATTTGTGTGAGTTTCTAGAAAAAATCGTAGAAAAATGTCCTAAAAATCGACTGTTCAGTAATGTTCAAGATTTTGTGAAATATTTCACTATTCAGTTGACCTTTTAGAAATTATCAAGATATTTCAACTTTTTGTATATATTTTGATAAATCTTTGTATTTTTAAAATTTGTAACTGAATGTAAGACTGTTTCTAAAATATCAACTATACAGTAAATTGCAAGATTTTGTGAAATATTTCACTATTTGGGTGAAAAACAAATCGTTGGCAAAATTCGAAGATTTTGTGAAATATGTCTCTATTTAGTTGACTTTTTAGAAATTTGCATGATATTTCTACTTTTGTTTCAAGAAAATCAACTGTTCAGTACATTGCAAGATTTTGTGAAATATTTCACTATTTGTGTGACTTTCTAAAAGAAATCGTTGACAAAATTAGAAGATTTTGTGAAATATGTCTCTATTCAGTTGGTTTTTTAGAAACTTGTTTCTAGAAAATCAACTGTTCAGAACATTGCAAGATTTTATGAAATATTTCACTTTTCAGTTGACTTTTTAGAAAGTAGCAAGATATTTCGACCTTTTATACATATTTTGAGAAATCTTTGTATTTTTGAAACTGTAAGACGGTTTCTAAAATATCAACTATTCAGAAAATTGCAAGATTTTGTGAAAATTTCACTATTTGGTTGACCTTCTAGAAAAAATAGTTTACAAACATAGAAGATTTTGTGAAATATTTTACTATCCAGATGACTTTTTAGAAATTTGCAAAATATTTTACTACTCAGTTGAGTTTTTAGAAATTTGAAAGATATTTCTACTTTTTATAGAAATCTTTGCATTTTTTTAATTTGTATCTGAATGAAAGACTATTTCTAGAAAATCAACTCTTCAGTAAATTGTAAGATTTTGTGAAATATTTCACTATTTGGGTGACTTTCTAGAAAAAATCGTGGACAAACATAGAAGATTTTATGAAATATATCTCTATTCAGTTGGCTTTTTCTAAATTTGCTAGATATTTCTACTTTTGTTTCTAAAAAATCAACTGTTCAGAACATTGCAAGATTTTGTGAAATATTTCACTATTTGGTTGACTTTCTAGAAAAAAACGTTGACAAACTTAAAAGATTTTGTGAAATATTTCACTATCCAGTTGACTTTTCATAAATATCGTGAGATATTTCTACTTTTGTGAAATATTGTACTATTCAGTTGAGTTTTTAGAAATTGTTATAGAAATTTTGAGAAATCTTTGTATTTTTTTTTTAATTTTCATGAATGATAGATTTTGTGAAATATTACAGAGTTTGTGTGACTATGTAAATCAAATCGTTGGCAAAATTCGAAGATTTTGTGAAATATGTCTATTCAGTTGATTTTTAGAAATTTTAAAGATATTTCTACTTTTGCGAAATATTTACTATTCAGTTGACTTTTTGTAATTTTCAAGATATTTCAACTTTTTATAGAGATTTTGAGAAATCTTTGCATTTTTTTAAATTTTGTATCTGAATGTAAGACAGTTTGTAGAACATCAATTATTCAGTAAATTGCAAGATTTTGTGAAATATTTCACTATCCAGTTGACTTTTCATAAATATCGCAAGGTATTTCTACTTTTGTGAAATATTTTACTATTCAGTTGAGTTTTTAGAAATTGTTATAGAAATTTTGAGAAATTTTTTTTTAATTTTCATGAATTATAGATTTTGTGAAATATTCCAGTATTTGGGTGACTTCTAGAAAAAATCGTATAGAAATGTCCTAAAATTGACTACTCAGTAATGTTCAAGATATTTCAACTTTTTTATATATTTTGAGAAATCTTTGTATTTTTAAAATTTGTAACTGAATGTAAGACTGTTTCAAACATATCAACTATTCAGTAAATTACAAGATTTTGTGAAATATTTCACTATTTGGGTAACTTTGTAAAACAAATCGTTCGCAAAATTCGAAGATTTTGTGAAATATGTCTCTATTCAGTTGACTTTTTAGAAATTTGCAAGATACTTCTACTTTTGTTTCTAAAATATCAACTATTCAGTAAATTGCAAGATTTTGTGAATTTCACTATTTGACTATGCAAAACAAATCGTTGGCAAAATTCGAAGATTTTGTGAAATATGTCTATTCAGTTGACTTTTAGAAATTTTAAAGATATTTCTACTTTTGTGAAATATTTTACTATTCAGTTGACTTTTTGTAATTTTCAAGATATTTCAACTTTTTATAGAGATTTTGAGAAATCTTTGCATTTTTTTAAATTTTGTATCTGAATGTAAGACAGTTTGTAGAACATCAATTATTCAGTAAATTGCATGATTTTGTGAAATATTTCACTATTTGGGTGACTACGTAAAACAAATCGTTGACAAACTTAAAAGATTTTGTGAAATATTTCACTATCCAGTCGACTTTTCATAAATATCGCAAGGTATTTCTACTTTTGTGAAATATTTTACTATTCAGTTGAGTTTTTAGAAATTGTTATAGAAATTTTGAGAAATCTTTGTATTTTTTTAATTTTCATGAATTATAGATTTTGTGAAATATTACAGTATTTGGGTGACTTCTAGAAAAAATCGTATAGAAATGTCCTAAAATTGACTACTCAGTAATGTTCAAGATATTTCAACTTTTTTATATATTTTGAGAAATCTTTGTATTTTTAAAATTTGTAACTGAATGTAAGACTGTTTCAAACATATCAACTATTCAGTAAATTGCTAGATTTTGTGAAATATTTCACTATTTGGGTAACTTTGTAAAACAAATCGTTGGCAAAATTCGAAGATTTTGTGAAATATGTCTCTATTCAGTTGACTTTTTAGAAATTTGCAAGATATTTCTACTTTTGTTTCAAGAAAATCAACTGTTCAGTACATTGCATGATGTTGTGAAATATTTCACTATTCGGTTGACATTCTAGAAAAAATCGTTGACAACATTATGAGATTTTGAGAGATATATCACTAAAAAGTTGACTTTATATAAACTTGCAAGACATTTCTTCTTTTGTGAAATATATCATTATTTAACTGACTTTTTACAAATTTGCACTACTTTTGTGAAATGTGTCTCTATTCAATTGACTTTTTAGAAATTTGAAAAATATTTCAAATTTTTATAGAGATTTTGAGAAATCTTTGTTTGTTTTTTAAATTTGTATGAATGATAGACTGTTTCTAGAAAATCAAATATTCAGTAAATTGCAAGATTTTGTGAAATATTTCACTATTTGTGTGACTTTCTAAGAGCAATCGTTGACAAAATTAGAAGATTTTGTGAAATATGTTTCTATTCAGTTGGTTTTTTAGAAACTTGTTTCTAGAAAATCAACTGTTCAGAACATTGCAAGATTTTGTGAAATATTTCACTATTTGTGTGACTTTCTAAAATAAATCAGTTGACTTTTTAGAAATTTGCATGTTATTTCTACTTTTGTGAAATGTGTATCTATTCAGTTGACTTTTTAGAAATTTGCAAGATATTTCAACTTTTTATAGAGATTTTGAGAAATCTTTGTTTGTTTTTTAAATTTGTATGAATGATAGACTGTAAATATTCAGTAAATTGCAAGATTTTGTGAAATATTTCAATATTTGTGTGACTTTCTAAAAGAAATCCTTGACAAAATTAGAAGATTTTGTGAAATATTTCACTATCCAGTTGACTTTTCATAAATTTGCAAGATATTTCTACTTATGTGAAATATTTTACGACTCAGTTGAGTTTTTAGAAATTTGAAAGATATTTCTACTTTTTATAGAAATTTTGTGAAATCTTTACATTTTTTTTTAATTTGTATCTGAATGTAAGACTATTTCTAGAAAATCAACTCTTCAGTAAATTGTAAGATTTTGTGAAATATTTCACTACTTGGGTGACTTTCTAGAAAAAATCGTTGACAAACTTAAAAGATTTTGTGAAATATTTCACTATTCAGTTGAGTTTTAGAAATTGTTATAGAAATTTTGAGAAATCTTTGTTTTTTTTTTTAATTTTCATGAATTATAGATTTTGTGAAATATTCCAGTATTTGGGTGACTTCTAGCAAAAATCCTATAAAAATTTCCTAAAATTGACTGCTCAGTAATGTTCAAGATATTTCAACTTTTTTATATATTTTGAGAAATCTTTGTATTTTTAAAATTTGCAACTGAATGTAAGACTGTTTCTAAAATATCAACTATTCAGTAAATTGCAAATTTTGTGAAATATTTCACTATTTGGGTAATTTTGTAAAACAAATCGTTGGCAAAATTCGAAGATTTTGTGAAATATGTCTATATTCAGTTGAAATATTTCACTTTTCAGTTGACTTTTTAGAAATTAACAAGATATTTCAACCTTTTATACATATTTTGAGAAATCCTTGTATTTTTAAAATATGTAACTGAATGTAAGACCGTTTCTAAAATATCAACTATTCAGTAAATTACAAGATTTTGTGAAATATTTCACTATTTGGGTGACTATGTAAAACAAATCGTTGGCAAACTTAGAAGATTTTGTGAAATATCCAGTTGACTTTTCATAAATTTGCAAGATATTTCTACTCATGTGAAACATTTTACTACTCAGTTGAGTTTTTAGAAATTTGAAAGATATTTCTACTTTTTATAGAAATTTTGTGAAATCTTTGCATTTTTTTTTTAATTTGTATCTGAATGTAAGACTATTTCTAGAAAATCAACTCTTCAGTAAATTGTAAGATTTTGTGAAATATTTCACTATTTAGGTAACTTTGTAAAACAAATCGTTGGCAAAATTCGAAGATTTTGTGAAATATGTCTATATTCAGTTGAAATATTTCACTTTTCAGTTGACTTTTTAGAAATTAACAAGATATTTCAACCTTTTATACATATTTTGAGAAATCCTTGTATTTTTAAAATATGTAACTGAATGTAAGACCGTTTCTAAAATATCAACTATTCAGTAAATTACAAGATTTTGTGAAATATTTCACTATTTGGGTGACTATGTAAAACAAATCGTTGGCAAACTTAGAAGATTTTGTGAAATATTTCACTATCCAGTTGACTTTTCATAAATATCGCAAGGTATTTCTACTTTTGTGAAATATTTTACTATTCAGTTGAGTTTTTAGAAATTGTTATAGAAATTTTGAGAAATCTTTGTTTTTTTTTTAATTTTCATGAATTATAGATTTTGTGAAATATTCCAGTATTTGGGTGACTTCTAGCAAAAATGTTCGTGTCCTAAAATTGACTGCTCGGTAATGTTCAAGATATTTCAACTTTTTTATATATTTTGAGAAATCGTTGTATTTTTAAAATTTGCAACTGAATGTAAGACTGTTTCTAAAATATCAACTATTCAGTAAATTGCAAAATTTTGTGAAATATTTCACTATTTGGGTAACTTTGTAAAACAAATCGTTGGCAAAATTCGAAGATTTTGTGAAATATGTCTATATTCAGTTGACTTTTTAGAAATTTGCAAGATATTTCTACTTTTGTTTCAAGAAAATTAACTGTTCAGTACATTGCAAGATTTTGTGAAATATTTCACTATTCGGTTGACCTTCTAGAAAAAATCGTTGACAACATTAGAAGATTTTGAGAAATATATCACTATAAAATTGACTTTATATAAATTTGCAAGATATTTCTTCTTTTGTGAAATATATCATTATTTAACTGACTTTTTACAAATTTGCACTACTTTTGTGAAATGTGTCTCTATTCAATTTTCTTTTTAGATATTTGCAAGATATTTTATAGAGATTTTGGGAAATCTTTGTTTGTTTTTTATATTTGTATGAATGATAGACTGTAAATATTCGGTAAATTGCAAGATTTTGTGAAATATTTCAATATTTGTGTGACTTTCTAAAAGAAATCGTTGACAAAATTAGAAGATTTTGTGAAATATGCTTCTATTCAGTTGGTTTTTTAGAAACTTGTTTCTAGAAAATCAACTATTCAGAACATTGCAAGATTTAATGAAATATTTCACAATTTGGTTGACTTGCATTTTTTTAATTTGTATCTGAGTGTTAGACCATTTCTAGAAAATCAATTCTACAGTAAATTGTAAGATTTTGTGATATTTTTCACTGCTGGGTGATTTTCTAGAAAAAATAGTAGAAAAATGTCCTAAAATTGACTGCTCAGTAATGCTCAAGATTTACTTTTTAGAAATTAGCAAGATATTTCTACTTTTGTGAAATATTTTACTATTCAGTTGACTTTTTTGAAATTTGCAAGTTATTTAAACTTTTTATAGAGATTTTGAGAAATCTTTGCATTTTTTTAAATTTTGTATCTGAATGTAAGACAGTTTGTAGAACATCAATTATTTAGTAAATTGCAGGATTTTGTGAAATATTTCACTATTTGGGTGACTTTCTAAAATAAATCGCTGACAAAATTCGAAGATTTTGTGAAGTATGTCTCTATTCTGATGACGTTTTAGAAATTTTCAAGATATTTTTACTTTTGTTTCTAGAAATTCAACTGTTTCACTATTTGTGTGACTTTCTAGAAAAAATCGTAGAAAATGTCCTAAAAATCGACTGTTCAGTAATGTTCAAGATTTTGTGAAATATTTCACTATTCAGTTGACCTTTTAGAAATTATCAAGATATTTCAACATTTTGTAGATATTTTGAGAAATCTTTGTATTTTTAAAATTTGTAACTGAATGTAAGTGACTGTTTCTAAAATATCAACTATTTAGTAAATTAGAAGATTTTGTGAAATATGTGTCTATTCAGTTGATTTTTTAGAAATTTGCAACTTATTTCTACTTTTGTGAAATAATTCACTATTCAGTTGACTTTTTAGAAATTAGCAATTTTATAGATATTTTGAGAAATCATTGTATTTTTAAAATTTGTATCTGAATGTAAGACAGTTTGTAGAATATCAACTATTCAGTAAATGGCAAGATTTTGTGAAATATTTCACTATTTGGGTAACTTTGTAAAACAAATCGTTGGCAAAATTCGATGATTTTGTGAAATATGTCTCTATTCAGTTGACTTTTTAGAAATTTGCAAGATATTTCTACTTTTGTTTCAGGAAAATCAACTGTTCAGTACATTGCAAGATTTTGTGAAATATTTCAATATTCGGTTGACCTTGTAGAAAAAAATCGTTGACAACATTAGAAGATTTTGAGAAATATATCACTATAAGTTGACTTTTTAGAAATTTGCAAGATATTTCAATTTTTTATAGAGATTTTGAGAAATCTTTGCATTTTTTTAAATTTTTTTATCTTTGTATTTTAAAAATTTGTAACTGAATGTAAAACTGTTTCTAAAATATCAACTGTTCAGTAAATTGCAAGATTTTGTGAAATATTTCACTATATGGGTAACTTTGTAAAACAAATCGGTGGAAAAATTCGAAAATTTTGTGAAATATGTCTCTATTTATTTGACTTTTTAGAAATGTTCAAGATATTTCTACTTTTGTTTCTAAAATATCAACTATTCAGTAAATTACAAGATTTTGTGAAATATTTCGCTATTTGGGTAACTTTGTAAAACAAATCGTTGGCAAAATTCGAAGATTTTGTGAAATATGTCTATTCAGTTGACTTTTTAGAAATTTGCAAGATATTTCTACTTTTGTTTCAAGAAAATCAACTGTTCAGTACATTGCAAGATTTTATGAAATATTTCACTATTTGGTTGACTTACATTTTTTTAATTTGTATCTGAATGTTAAACTATTTCTAGAAAATCAACTCTTCAGTAAATTGTAAGATTTTGTGATTTTTTTCACTACTGGGTGATTTTCTAGAAAAAATAGTAGAAAAATGTCCTAAAATTGACTGCTCAGTAATGTTCAAGATTGTGTGAAATATTTCACTTTTCAGTTGACTTTTTAGAAATTAGCAAGTTATTTCAAACTTTTATACATATTTTGAGAAATCATTGTATTTTTAAAATTTGTAACTGAATGTAAGACTGTTTCTAAAATATCAACTGTTCAGTAAATTACAAGATTTTGTGAAATATTTCACTATTTGGGTAACTTTGTAAAACAAATCGTTGGCAAAATTCGAAGATTTTGTGAAATATGTCTCTACTCAGTTGACTTTTTAGAAATTTGCAAAATATTTCTACTTTTGTGAAATATTTTACTATTCAGTTGAGTTTTTAGAAATTTGCAAGATATTTCAACTTTTTATAGAGATTTTGAGAAATCTTTGCATTTTTTTAAATTTTGTATCTGAATGTAAGACAGTTTGTAGAAAATCAACTATTCAGTAAATTGCAAGATTTTGTGAAAATTTCACTATTTGGTTGACCTTCTAGAAAAAATCGTTTACAAACTTAGAAGATTTTGTGAAATATTTCACCATCCAGATGACTTTTCATAAATTTGCAAGATATTTCTACTTTTGTGAAATATTTTACTACTCAGTAGAGTTTTTAGAAATTTGAAGATATTTCTACTTTTTATAGAAATTTTGTGAAATCTTTGCATTTTTTTTAATTTGTATCTGAATGTAAGACTATTTCTAGAAAATCAACTCTTCAGTAAACTGTAAGATTTTGTGAAATATTTCACTATTTGGGAGACTTTCTAGAAAAAATCGTTGACAAACTTAAAAGATTTTGTGAAATATTTCACTATCCAGTTGACTTTTCATAAATTTCGCAAGATATTTCTACTTTTGTGAAATATTTTACTATTCAGTTGAGTTTTCCTAAAATTGACTGCTCAGTAATGTTCAAGATTTTGTGATATATTTCACTATTCTTTCTTTCTTTGTATTTTTAAAATTTGTAAGTGAATGTAAGACTGTTTCTAAAATATCAACTATTCAGTAAATAGCAAGATTTTGTGAAATATTTCACTATTTGGGTGACTATGTAAAACAAATCGTTGGCAAAATTCGAAGATTTTGTGAAATATTTCTCTATTTAGTTGACTTTTTAGAAATTTGCAAGATATTTCTACCTTTGTGAAATATTTTACTATTCAGTTAACTTTTTAGAAATTTGCAAGTTTATTTTTATAGAGATTTTGAGAAATCTTTGCATTTTTTAAAATTTTTTATCTGAATGTAAGACATTATTCAGTAAATTGCAAGATTTTGTGAAATATTTCACTATTCTTTCTTTCTTTGTATTTTTAAAATTTGTAAGTGAATATAAGACTTTTCTAAAATATCAACTATTCAGTAAATAGCAAGATTTTGTGAAATATTTCACTATTTGGGTGACTATGTAAAACAAATCCTTTGCAAAATTCGAGAATTTTGTGAAATATTTTACTATTCAGTTGACTTTTTGAAATTTGCAAGATATTTCAGCTTTTTATAGAGATTTTGAGAAATCTTTGCATTTATTTTAAATTTTGTATCTGAATGTAAGCCATCAATTAAGAATATCAATTATTCAGTAAATTGCAAGATTTTGTGAAAAATTTCCATATTTGAGTGAATTTCTAAAATAAATCGCTGACAAAATTCGAAGATTTTGTGAAATATGAAATATATTCTGATGACGTTTTAGAAATTTGCAAGATATTTTTTCTAGAAATTCAATTGTTTCACTATTTGTGTGACTTTCTAGAAAAAATCGTAGAAAAATGTCCTAAAAATCGACTGTTCAGTAATGTTCAAGATTTTGTGAAATATTTCACTATTCAGTTGACCTTTTAGAAATTATCAAGATATTTCAACATTTTGTAGATATTTTGAGAAATCTTTGTATTTTTAAAATTTGTAACTGAATGTAATACTGTTTCTAAAATATCAACTATTCAGTTAATTGCAAGATTTTGTGAAATATTTCACTATTTGGGTAACTTTGTAAAACAAATCGTTGGCAAAATTCGAAGATTTTGTGAAATATGTCTCTATTCAGTTGACTTTTTAGAAATTTGCAAGATATTTCTACTTTTGTGAATTTTTTTCTATTTAGTTGACGTTATAGAAATTTGAAAGATATTTCAACTTTTATAGAGATTTATATAAATCTTTGTAATTTTTTAATTTGTAACTGAATGGTGTGACGAGCAAAATTCGCTTAGACTTGTTTTTGTCTCACAATTTTTTTTTTTAAATAAATGAATTAAATTGTTTTGTTTTATTATTCAAATTTGTATAAACGTTAATTATAATTTTAATCTAAGTAACGCCACCTTGTACTAAGTAGGAAAACAAAACAAACAAATATCCCAAAGCAATCATGGGACAGCTGTTAACAGCTGTGATATTGGTGATTGTGTATGTATGTGTAGCTGATTGACACAATAAAAGGATGGCAGTTGTGAATAAAAGAGTTAGTCAGCCAGCTGCCGGCGAAGAGGTAAGATATTAGTTAGCTGGATAGGGGTTATACCTCTTGCAAATAAATAATATCGCAAACTCGGGGAATAGTGGTTATATCCACTCTCTTGGTTTGCCTTTTCTTGGTAAAGACATCCATAGATTTTATTAGCTGGAGTTAGGGGTTATACCTCTGCCACCTAATAAAGCTCTTGGAAATTGAGTATCGGTGGGAGTCTGTGGTTATACCCGTTCCCGAAAGTACTTAACAGTCGTCTCCTCCGGTACTTCCTCTTGTTGACGCCCGTGGTGGTGCCGCGGTCAACAGAGAGAAGCCCTGCGGCTTAAGACGTGTGAGCAAGTCTGTTCTCCCTCGTGGTCGTGCCTTTCAATATCCGCGAGAGCGTACTACGGGAAGCCTTTTCCGTCTCCGCGTGAGCATATTACGGGACGTACTATTTCCCGTCACACCTGTACTAAACTCTACGGGACGTATCATTCTCAGTCGCTCGGTGGCTAGTGTATTGTTAGTGTGTAAAATCAATAAAGTACGGTTTATAACGTTATATGAAAAAAGGAAAAGTGACTTTTAATCCTCTGGCTTAATAAATAAATTTTTGTAACGAACCCTGGGACTCGCGGCTCCAAGCATAAGGTGGAAAACACGTCGTTACAATGGCGCCCGAGCAGGGACAATAAAAAAAATATATATTGTCTCAAGCCAGAGAGAAAGACTTATAATTTTTAAATAATACCGTGCATAAAAAAAAATTAAAAAAAAAATAAATAATTATTTTTGTCTAACCTAAAAACTGTGTAAATTATCAAACAAAAAAAAGAAGAGAAGTTAAATAAAGAAAATATGTGTAAAAAAAAAAAAAAAAATAAATGAATTTTAAGAAACTGTGAAATAACTGTGCGTCATAAAAAAAAAATAATAATAAAACTGTGTTCGAGCAATGTTAAAAACTACTTGGGTATACTCCCTTAAACGGGATGAATTAGCAGCTTACTTGAGTGAGTTTCAACTCGATCCAGCAGGTAGTGTAGAGGAGCTTCGAAAACGATGGGCAAAATTCATTAGTGGAGAACAACACAGTGAGGATGAGATTAATCGCCTGTTAGAGATACAGACAAAATATGAAACACTAGCAGTTTCCCCCGCAGTAAAGTCATTAAAACCCCCGGAACAGCTTACATTCTTTAAGTCACCGGTTAAGGAAGAACGAAGTAGTGCAAGCCAGACAACAGTCGAAGTTATCAAAACCGAATGCAGAATGGAAGTTATGGAAAAGATAAGGAAGTGGGGCATATATTTCGACGGAACTCGTGATCCATTGGAGTTCATCGAACGTACAGAAGAACTCTCAGATATGTACGGTGTGTCCGTGGACGTGTTGCCGAAATTAATGCCTGAATTTCTACGAGATCGTGCCCTTACATGGTTTCGTAATAATAACAAATTATGGGTTAAGTGGAATGATTTTAAATTCGATTTTTGCAAAATTCTTTCTTCCACCAAGATATTATGAGAAACTGGAAGATGAGATACAAAATCGTACACAACGACGTAACGAAAAATTTAAGGACTATCTTTTAGCCCTACAAAACCTTATGAGGCACACTAAGCTGTCCGAGGTACAAAAATTAGAGAGGATATATAGAAATTGTCATGCAGATTACCAATGGTATATTAAAAGGAAAGATTTCTCATCCCTACCAGAACTCACAACGCTAGCCGAAGACTTGGAAAGTATCAAAAACAGGCCCCAGCAAAACAACGACAACTCATCCAGACAGTCAAATACATCTGCTTTTAGTGGACAACAACGTTCCAGATGTCAAGCTTGCGGTGGTAATGGTCACGAGAATGGGAGGTGTCCCAACAATGGGAGTAATTCGGGAAACCCTTTTGGAGGGCGACGGAACTGAGGCGTAACGTCCCTCCAAACTACCCTACCTCAGTAAATCAAACCGCACTACAATGCGAAGAGCACCGCATAACAGCAAGAATATTAATACAAAACAAATTGATAACTTCTACGATTGATACCGGTGCAACCAGAAACTTCTAAAAGCTGACTTTTTAAGGCAATTCGAAGGTGAACTCAAGAAGGTCAATGAAGAGCTGGAAGTAGTATTGGCAGATGGGTCACGAAAACACATTTCGGAAGGCGTACAATTTAGTGTCACATTTGGAAATGCAACAAAAATGTGTATTTTTTATATAATGCCAGATTTTTTGAAGAAATGATATTAGGCCTAGAATTTCTACGAACCTTTAATACTACGATAAACTGTGCTGGATTGTGCTTGAATTTCGAATTTAAAAATACCCCATCGAAGCCACAACCATTTGAACTCATTTCCCAGTCAGAAGATGGAGGACATCGTACTATTCCAGAACACAGTCCTGATGAGCAGCAGATTATTAAATCTTTTCTGGAAACCGAGCTACCAAAATTCAGTAAAATTACTGGTCTTTCAAATAATGCAGAGCACAAAATAATTATGAAGGATGATCGCCCGATAAAAATCAGGTATGCTCAAAGAAATCCTGCTATGCAAGCAATCATCGATGCGGAAGTGAATATGTTGATTGCCAAAGGATGTATAGAACCTTCAACTAGCCCCTATAGTTTCCCGATAACCCTTGCTAAGAAGAAAAATGGTACCTGGAGAGTATGCATGGACTTCCGTCAACTAAATTTAAGGTCAGTACCCGATGCTTATCCATTACCTAGAATAGATACAATACTAAACAGGCTGAGAAATGCAAACTACGTAAGTAGTCTGGACCTAAAAGACGGTTACTGGCAAATTCCTTTGGAATCCAATAGTAAGAAGTATACGGCGTTTGCTGTAACGGGCCGTGGGTTATATCAATGGCGTGTAATGCCATTTGGCTTACACTCAGCTCCCGCCACGTTCCAAAGAGCTCTGGACAATATTATAGGGCCAGACCTGGAACCTCACGCCTTTGCATATCTAGACGATATCATAGTTATTGGAAGAACTCTTGAAGAACATTTAAGTAATCTTAAGGAAGTATTCCGCCGATTAGTAGCAGCAAAGTTAAAAATTAACCCCGAAAAATGCGAATTTTTTAAACGTGAAACAAAGTATCTCGGCCACGTCGTCAGCGGAAATGGTATTCATACTGATCCAGATAAGGTAGCTGCGATAAAGGAAATGAAACCTCCAGGAAATATAAAAGAAATCCGAAGATTTCTGGGAGTTGCCTCCTGGTACCGAAGATTTGTGCCAGACTTCGCCAAGATTTCCCAACCCCTCACATAACTATTGAAAAAGGGAAAACACTGGAAGTGGGGAGAAGTCCAGCAGACAGCGTTCGATCTACTAAAGGAGAAACTGACAACTGCTTGACTTTAATGAAATATTCACCCTTCAAACAGATGCAAGCGATCATGGAATTGGCGCTGTCCTTACACAAGAGCTGGACGGGGCTGAAAGAGTCATAGCGTATGCTAGCCGCCATCTGAATAAAGCAGAAAAAAATTATTCTGCAACTGAAAAGGAATGTCTTGCCATAATATGGGGCGTACGGAAAATGAGACCCTATCTTGAGGGTTATAAATTCAACATTATAACTGATCATTTGTCCTTAAAGTGGTTAAATTCAATTGAGAGTCCTACTGGACGCCTAGCTCGATAGGCACTCGAATTGCAACAGTTTAATTTTACCGTACAGTATCGTAAGGGGAAACAAAATGTCGTTGCTGATGCTCTATCTCGACAACCATGCGATACATTGAAGGTTATAAACACGAATTCCAGCGCTAATACGTGCCCTTGGCTCGAAAAACGAAAGAAAAAAGTTGCTGAATCACCTGAAAAACATTCTGATTACAGCATTGTTAATGGTCAACTGTATCGACACTTCCCACGTAATATCAACGATGATGACTCTAATCCCTGGAAACTCTGTGTCGCGAGTCCCCTTAGAAGCCGTGTACTACAAGAAAACCATGACATACCGGCGGCAGGCCATCTTGGCATACGAAAAACAAGCAATAGGATTGCTGCTCGTTATTACTGGCCTGGAATGTTTCGAGACATCAGCCGTTATGTTCGTAAATGTGAATCCTGTCAAAGTCATAAGGTTAGCCAATAACGTCCTGCCGGCGAAATGCTGACCCGAATTCCCGAGGAACCCTGGGCGACAATATGCGCTGATTTTGTGGGCCCTTTACCCCGTTCAAAGCATGGCTGTACGATGCTTCTCGTATTCATCGACAGGTTTTCCAAATGGTGTGAGCTTGTACCACTTCGAAAGGCTACATCCGAAAGTCTCGTGAAGGCATTTAGGGAACGAATCGTTGCCAGATATGGGGTGCCGAAGGTCATTATTACCGATAACGGTACGCAGTTCACATCACATATTTTTCGCAAATGTTTAGCTGAATATGGTGTGACACAGCAATGTACAGCGCCCTACACACCACCGGAGAACCCTACGGAACGTGCAAATCGCACCATCAAGACAATGCTCGCTCAATTCACTGACAACAAACACAACAAATGGGATGATTTCCTACCCGAAATAATGTTGGCAATGAACACCAGCACATCAGAGGCTACGGGCTATTCTCCGGCGTTCCTTACCCAAGGACGAGAACCCCGATTACCAAGAGCTCTCTATGATGAAGTCACGGTAGGAACCGGAGCTCACAACCCACACCCCACACCCTCTGCTTCCTTATATCAGCAGCGTCATTATAACCTACGACGACGGTCTTGGAAACCCAAGATTGGGAACCTGGTTTTGGTGCGACAACATCCTTTATCAAAAGCATTTGAAAATTTCGCAACGAGCTCCGAAGTTTAGAGGCCCATATCTCATTAAAGAATTTGTATCTCCCGTAATAGTAGAGTTAGAAAACTGCAAAGATAGAGAACATCGTAGAGCACATATTAGCGAATTAAAACAATATTCAACTTGAATTTCTATGACATGTCCTTAATTCAATACCTGTTGTTAAACTTACTAATAATTTTTTTATCTCTTGTCTATTTGATTAAAATATAGTTCGCCACAGGAAATAAAAAGAAAAATAAACAACATGACGGACAAGTTCGAAGTCACCAATTACAAAGTCACCAACACTCTCATCACCGGCCTTATCAGTTGAGGTGCCCATATTTACCTCACTCACTAATCTACCATCAACACCGGTTAGGAATAGTCCTCCAATTGCGGCAGAAGGAGTACATTGTGCTCAACCAGGTACAGTGGAGCCTATTACAGAAAGTGACCAGAATCGTGATGAAATACCAACAACGGTGATACAAGCTATCGAAGAGGCTTTTAGGAGACGCAAACCGACCCAGAGGCTAAAGTTCGTGAAGGAAGAAAATGGCGTTAAATATAGAGTGAGAATAACCAGGAGTGGAAGTTACAATATCGACATTCTGTAAATTATATTTTTTTTTTGGGAAGAAAGGCGATGTGACGAGCAAAAGTCGCTTAGACTTGTTTTTGTCTCACAAATTTTTTTTAAATAAATGAATTAAATTGTTTTGTTTTATTATTCAAATTTGTATAAACGTTAATTATAATTTTAATCTAAGTAACGCCACCTAGTACTAAGTAGGAAAACAAAACAAACAAATATCCCAAAGCAACCATGGGACAGCTGTTAACAGCTGTTAACAGCTGTGATATTGGTGATTGTGTATGTATGTGTAGCTGATTGACACTATAAAAGGATGGCAGTTGTGAATAAAAGAGTTAGTCAGCCAGCTGCCGGCGAAGAGGTAAGATATTAGTTAGCTGGATAGGGGTTATACCTCTTGCAGATAAATAATATCGCAAACTCGGGGAATAGTGGTTATACCCACTCTCTTGGTTTGCCTTTTCTTGGTAAAGACATCCATAGATTTTATTAGCTGGAGTTAGGGGTTATACCTCTGCCACCTAATAAAGCTCTTGGAAATTGAGTATCGGTGGGAGTCTGTGGTTATACCCGTTCCCGAAAGTACTTAACAGTCGTCTCCTCCGGTACTTCCTCTTGTTGACGCCCGTGGTGGTGCCGCGGTCAACAGAGAGAAGCCCTGCGGCTTAAGACGTGTGAGCAAGTCTGTTCTCCCTCGTGGTCGTGCCTTTCAATATCCGCGAGAGCGTACTACGGGAAGCCTTTTCCGTCTCCGTGTGAGCATATTACGGGACGTACTATTTCCCGTCACACCTGTACTAAACTCTACGGGACGTATCATTCTCAGTCGCTCGGTGGCTAGTGTATTGTTGGTGTGTAAAATCAATAAAGTACGGTTTATAACGTTATATGAAAAAAGGAAAAGTGACTTTTAATCCTCTGGCTTAATAAATAAATTTTTGTAACGAACCCTGGGAGCCGCGAGCTCTACCCCAGCATAAGGTGGAAAACACATCGTTACAATGGTAAGACTATTTCTAGAAAATCAACTCTTCAGTAAATTGTAAGATTTTGTGAAATATTCCAGTATTTGGGTGACTTCTAGAAAAAATCGTAGAAAAATGTCCTAAAATTGACTGCTCAGTAATGTTCAAGATTTTGTGAAATATTACACTATTCAGTTGACTTTTTAGAAATTTGCAAGATATTTCAACATTTTGTAGATATTTTGAGAAATCTTTGTATTTTTAAAATTTGTAACTGAATGTAAGACTGTTTCTAAAATATCAACTATTCAGTAAATTGAAAGATTTTGTGAAATATTTCACAATTTGGGTAACTTTGTTAAACAAATCGTTGGCAAAATTCGAAGATTTTGTGAAATATGTCTCTATTCAGTTGACTTTTTAGAAATATGAAAGATATTTCTACTTTTGTTTGTAAAATATCAACTATTCAGTAAATTGCAACATTTTGTGAAATATTTCACTATTTGGGTGACTATGTAAAACAAGTCGTTGGCAAAATTCGAAGATTTTGTGAAATATTTCTCCATTCAGTTGACTTTTTAGAAATTTGCAAGATATTTCTACTTTTGTGAAATATTTTACTATTCAGTTGACTTTTTAAAAATTTGCAAGATATTTCAACTTTTTATATAGATTTTGAGAAATCTTTGCATTTTTTTAAATTTTGTATCTGAATGTAAGCCAGTTTGTAGAATATCATTTATTCAGTAAATTGCAAGATTTTGTGACTTTTTGAAATTTGCAAGATATTTCAACTTTTTATAGAGATTTTGAGAAATCTTTGCATTTTTTTTAATTTTGTATCTGAATGTAAGCCAGTTTGTAGAATATCATTTATTCAGTAAATTGCAAGATTTTGTAAAATATTTCCATATTTGAGTGACTTTCTAAAATAAATCGCTGACAAAATTCGAAGATTTTGTGAAAAATGTCTCTATTCTGATGACGTTTTAGAAATTTGCAAGATATTTTTACTTTTGTTTCTAGAAATTCAACTGTTTCACTATTTGTGTGACTTTCTAGAAAAAATCGTAGAAAAATGTCCTAAAAATCGACTGTTCAGTAATGTTCAAGATTTTGTGAAATATTTTACTATTGACCTTTTAGAAATTATCAAGATATTTCAACATTTTGTAGATATTTTGAGAAATCTTTGTATTTTTAAAATTTGTAACTGAATGTAAGACTGTTTCTAAAATATCAACTATTCAGTTAATTGCAAGATTTTGTGAAATATTTCACTATTTGGGTAACTTTGTAAAACAAATCGTTGGCAAAATTCTAAGATTTTGTGAAATATGTCTCTATTCAGTTGACTTTTTAGAAATTTGCAAGATATTTCTACTTTTGTGAAATTTTTACTATTCATTTGAGTTTTTATTCAGTAAATTGCAAGATTTTGTGAAATATTTCACTATTTTTTCTTTCTTTGTATTTTTAAAATTTGTAAGTGAATGTAAGACTGTTTCTAAAATATCAACTATTCAGTAAATAGCAAGATTTTGTGAAATATTTCACTATTTGGGTGACTTTTTGAAATTTGCAAGATATTTCAACTTTTTATAGAGATTTTGAGAAATCTTTGCATTTTTTTAAATTTTGTATCTGAATGTAAGCCAGTTTGTAGAATATCATTTATTCAGTAAATTGCAAGATTTTGTGACTTTTTGAAATTTGCAAGATATTTCAACTTTTTATAGAGATTTTGAGAAATCTTTGCATTTTTTTTTTTATTTTGTATCTGAATGTAAGCCAGTTTGTAGAATATCATTTATTCAGTAAATTGCAAGATTTTGTAAAATATTTCCATATTTGAGTGACTTTCTAAAATAAATCGCTGACAAAATTCGAAGATTTTGTGAAATATGTCTCTATTCTGATGACGTTTCAGAAATTTGCAAGATATTTTTACTTTTAATTCTAGAAATTCAACTGTTTCACTATTTGTGTGACTTTCTAGAAAAAATCGTAGAAAAATGTCCTAAACATCTACTGTTCAGTAATGTTCAAGATTTTGTGAAATATTTCACTAATCAATTGACCTTTTAGAAATTATCAAGATATTTCAACATTTTGTAGATATTTTGAGAAATCTTTGTATTTTTAAAATTTGTAACTGAATGTAAGACTGTTTCTAAAATATCAACTATTCAGTAATGTGCAAGATTTTGTGAAATATTTCACTATTAGGGTGAAAAACAAATCGCTGGCAAAATTCGAAGAATTTGTGAAATATGTCTCTATTCAATTGACTTTTAGAAATTTGCAAGATATTTCTACTTTTGTGAAATATTTACTATTCAGTTGAGTTTTTATTCAGTAAATTGCAAGATTTTGTGAAATATTTCGCTATTTGGGTGACTATGTAAAACAAATCGTTGGCAAAATTCGAAGATTTTGTGAAATATTTCTCTGTTCAGTTGACTTTTCATAAATTTGCAAGATATTTCTACTTTTGTGAAATATTTTACTATTCAGTTGACTTTTTAGAAATTTGCAAGTTATTTAAACTTTTTATAGAGATTTTGAGAAATCTTTGCATTTTTTTAAACTTTTTATCTGAATGTAAGACATTATTCAGTAAATTGCAAGATTTTGTGAAATATTTCACTATTCTTTCTTTGTATTTTTAAAATTTGTAAGTGAATGTAAGACTGTTTCTAAAATATCAACTATTCAGTAAATTGCAAGATTTTGTGAAATGTTTCACTATTTGGGTGACTATGTAAAACAAATCCTTTGCAAAATTCGAGGATTTTGTGAAATATTTTACTATTCAGTTGACTTTTTAGAAATTTGCAAGTTATTTAAACTTTTTATAGAGATTTTGAGAAATCTTTGCATTTTTTTAAATTTTTTATCTGAATGTAAGACATTATTCAGTAATGTGAAATATTTCACTATTTGGATGAAAAACAAATCGTTGGCAAAATTCGAAGAATTTGTGAAATATGTCTCTATTCAATTGACTTTTAGAAATATGAAAGATATTTCTACTTTTGTGAAATATTTACTATTCATTTGAGTTTTTATTCAGTAAATTGCAAGATTTTGTGAAATATTTCGCTATTTGGGTGACTATGTAAAACAAATCGTTGACAAAATTCGAAGATTTTGTGAAATGTGTCCCTATTCAGTTACTTTTTAGAAATTTGCAAGATATTTCTACTTTTGTGAAATACTTTACTATTCAGTTGACTTTTCAGAAATTTGCAAGATATTTCAACTTTTTATAGAGATTTTGAGAAATCTTTGCATTTTTTAAAATTTTTTATCTGAATGTATGAAAGTTTGTAGAATATCAACTATTCAGTAAATTGCAAGATTTTGAGAAATATTTCACTATTTGGGTAACTTTGTAAAACAAATCGTTGGCAAAATTCTAAGATTTTGTGAAAAATGTCTCTATTCAGTTGACTTTTTAGAGATTTGCAAGATATTTCTACTTTTGTGAAATTTTTTTCTATTTAGTTGACGTTATAGAAATTTGCAAGATATTTCAACTTTTATAGAGATTTAGATAAATTTTGTATTTTTTTAATTTGTAGCTGAATGGTAAGACTATTTCTAGAATAGTCTTACCATTGTAAGATTTTGTGAAATATTCCAGTATTTGGGTGACTTCTAGAAAAAATCGTAGAAAAATGTCCTAAAATTGACTGCTCAGTAATGTTCAAGATTTTGTGAACTATTTCACTATTCAGTAGACTTTTTAGAAATTAGCAAGATATTTCAACTTTTTATTGATATTTTGAGAAATCTTTGTATTTCTAAAATTTGTAACTGAATGTAAGACTGTTTCTAAAATATCAACTATTCAGTAGTGTGCAAGATTTTGTGAAATATTTCACTATTTGGGTGAAAAACAAATCGTTGGCAAAATTCGAAGATTTTGTGAAATATTTCTCTATTCAGTTGACTTTTTAGAAATTTGCAAGATATTTCTACTTTTGTGAAATATTTTACTATTCAGTTGACTTTTGAGAAATTTGCAAGTTATTTAAACTTTTTATAGAGATTTTGAGAAATCTTTGCTTTTTTTTAAATTTTTTATCTGAATGTAAGACATTATTCAGTAAATTGCAAGATTTTGTGAAATATTTCACTATTCTTTCTTTCTTTGTATTTTTAAAATTTGTAAGTGAATGTAAGACTGTTTCTAAAATATCAACTATTCAGTAAATAGCAAGATTTTGTGAAATATTTCACTATTTGGGTTTCTATGTAAAACAAATCCTTTGCAAAATTCGAGGATTTTGTGAAATATTTTACTATTCAGTTGACTTTTTGAAATTTGCAAGATATTTCAACTTTTTATAGAGATTTTGAGAAATCTTTGCATTTATTTTATATTTTGTATCTGAATGTAAGCCATCAATTAAGAATATCAATTATTCAGTAAATTGCAAGATTTTGTGAAGAATTTCCATATTTGAGTGACTTTCTAAAATAAATCGCTGACAAAATTCGAAGATTTCGTGAAATATGTCTCTATTCTGATGACGTTTTAGAAATTTGCAAGATATTTTTTCTAGAAATTCAACTGTTTCACTATTTGTGTGACTTTCTAGAAAAAATCGTAGAAAAATGTCCTAAAAATCGACTGTTCAGTTATGTTCAAGATTTTGTGAAATATTTCACTATTCAGTTGACCTTTTAGAAATTATCAAGATATTTCAACATTTTGTAGATATTTTGAGAAATTTTTGTATTTTTAAAATTTGTAACTGAATGTAATACTGTTTCTAAAATATCAACTATTCAGTTATTTGCAAGATTTTGTGAAATATTTCACTATTTGGGTAACTTTGTAAAACAAATCGTTGGCAAAATTCGAAGATTTTGTGAAATATGTCTCTATTCAGGTGACTTTTTAGAAATTCTAAAAAATTTCTACTTTTGTGAAATTTTTTTCTATTTAGTTGACGTTATAGAAATTTGCAAGATATTTCAACTTTTATAGAGATTTAGATAAATCTTTGTATTTTTTTAATTTGTAACTGAATCGTAAGACTATTTCTAGAATAGTCTTACCATTGTAAGATTTTGTGAAATATTCCAGTATTTGGGTGACTTCTAGAAAAAATCGTAGAAAAATGTCCTAAAATTGACTGCTCAGTAATGTTCAAGATTTTGTGAACTATTTCACTATTCAGTTGACTTTTTAGAAATTAGCAAGATATTTCAACTTTTTATTGATATTTTGAGAAATCTTTGTATTTTTAAAATTTGTAACTGAATGTAAGACTGTTTCTAAAATATCAACTATTCAGTAATGTGCAAGGTTTTGTGAAATATTTCACTATTTGGGTGAAAAACAAATCGTTGGCAAAATTCGAAGATTTTGTGAAATATGTCTCTATTCAATTGACTTTTAGAAATTTGCAAGATATTTCTACTTTTGTGAAATATTTACTATTCAGTTGAGTTTTTATTCAGTAAATTGCAAGATTTTGTGAAATATTTCGGTATTTGGGTGACTATGTAAAACGAATCGTTGGCAAAATTCGAAGATTTTGTGAAATATTTCTCTATTCAGTTGACTTTTTAGAAATTTGCAAGATATTTCTACTTTTGTGAAATATTTTACTATTCAGTTGACTTTTTAGAAATTTGCAAGTTAAACTTTTTTAAACTTTTTTAGAGATTTTGAGAAATCTTTGCATTTTTTTAAATTTTTTATCTGAATGCCACAGTGGGGCAGAATGGAAATTTTTTGGAAATAAATCTGGCATTTCTAAACGGCTGATCCGATCGGGATAAAATTTGGCGTGAGCGTAGCCAAGGAGTATTCGAGTTTAAGTTTTGAAGATGAACCCTGCAGATGCCCCAGGGACGGCGCTGTGGCGGCTCAAAATACAAAGATTTTTATATTTTCTGAAAGCGCTCGACGATACTACTTATCTCTTATAATATCAGAGTTATAGGCATTTAAAAATTTAGTGATACAAAATTTACCATACCTTGGTCCGCCTTTTTTGAATACCGGGCGTAATTTTGGACCAAATGGACTCAAGTTTTTCTTGTTAGTTAGACAAAAAAAATTTCAGATCAATATCATTTACAGGTCCAAAAATATACGTTTTTTAATTTAAAAATTCCAAAAATTTTAGATTTTTGCCGTTTTTTTACCAAAAATGTGTCTTAACTCTTTTATTAATAAAATAAAATTTTCTTTAAGAATATATAACAATTTTATAGTTTTCTAAAAGGTATCTTTACGCAGAACGCTTTAGCGTAAAAAACTTGTCCTATTTTTTGAAAATGTTGCCACTGCGTCCTTCCGAATATGACCTATTTTTTATCAAAACTTCAACTTTGGGCGACATGTTCTAAAATCCCAAAGCTGGGATCAGAAAACTGAAAGCAGTTTTGGAAATCTCAATATGTTTTCTATTTACTCCAAAAGTATTTTCCCAGCCCTGGAAGAAATGTGGACCCTATGGGCAAAAAAGTAAAAAATCCCATTTTTGGGATTTTCATTCCCATTTTTGGGAATTGCGGGATGCCCTTTGTCCTTTTAAATTTTTTTTTTGCATTTTCTTATTTGAAATGACAAATTTAACAAGGGTTGAAAATTTCATTGAGTTTTGTTCATAAATAAAGATTTTGTCATATATTACATATTTGTTTAATTTCTAAAACTATGATTTATATCAAAATTTTAATAGGGTCGCAGATAGCTACAACAATTTAGTCCATATTTATCCCTTAATATCTTTTTTTAGTTAGATATGGAAATTCTCGATTCTTTACAAAAATTTTCAAGCCAATATCTCAATTACATTCAAAAATATGTATGTTCATTTAAACCTGTATCCTTTAATTTCATATTTTTCATATTTTAGTATTAAATATGACAGAACATATTTAAATCTTATATTTACCTATTTTCTATTTGTTTGCTTATCCTTATAATTGAAAGGTCCTATTATGCTTAAATTTTCAGAAATTTATAACTATTTTTTACCTAAATTTTTTCGACAGATCATTTCGTTCTGTTTCGTTTATGATCATGTAGGTAAAAATATACAGGTAATGATAATTTCGATTCATTCACTAATAAGAAATATTAATGACTGAATTACAGGTTATAGTAATATAGTCCTAAATGTTAATAGGTAGACAATTCGTAATTTTTTACTTTGGATCCACTTAAGATCCAGGAAAAAAACAAACTATCCTATTGCTGTTAATGATGTGGAAGCTTGTATTGATATATCATCTTTGCTCGAAAACACAGGATCAAGAATTGTGTCAGACTTTTCAGAAGACCAACTAAGGAAAATTCATAACTGTGATGTTGTCTTAATATGTAAGTGGGGATGTGACGGTTTATCAGCACTTCCAGAATACAAACAAGCTTGTGGAAGTCGGACATTAGCAGACTACAAAAGTGTGTTTATGTCATCATTAGTGCCATTACGAATTCGTTCATATTCCCTTAATCCATCATCGTCAAGCATCGGAAATTCATTTGAAGATATATGGATCAATACAACTCCGGGTTCAAAAAATTTTTGTAGACCCATTGGATTTGAATATATAAAGGAGTCAAAGAAAACAACAAAATATTTAGTGGAATATTTAAAAGATGAAATAAATGCACTGGAGCCCATTTGCATAAAAATAAAGGAATTCTCTATTAACTTATCATATCAGCTAAGCTTAACAATGATTGATGGAAAGGTCAGCAATGCCATAACAGAAACTTCTTCCTTCTGGAGATGCTCAATATGTAATGAGAAAAAGTCGCAATTCTCAAATATAAATAAAAGCAGAAGTATTAATGAAAAAGTCCTGTCTTTCGGAATTTCACCACTTCATGCCAGAATACGATTTTTGGATTACTTTTTACACATAGCATACGACCTCAAATATAGAAGTGTGCCAGAGAATCTTACTAAATCAACAAAAAATAATGAAGAATTGAAAGAACTGAGAGCTGCGGAAAAAAGCAGAATCCAAGAAGAATTTAAAGTTCAGATGGGATGAAACATCGACAAACCACTTCCAAGTTGCGGTAGTACAAATGACGGTAATACGGCGAGAAGGTTTTATCGTGATTTTGAAATTACTTCAAAAATAACTGGAATCGACAAGGAGTTGCTTCGAAGAGTTAACATTATTTTAATGGCACTGAATAGTAAACATAAAATTAATGGAAATCGATTTGGGGAATATACATCTGAAATTTCTAAATTACTTGTATCTCTGTATCCATGGAGGGAACTAACACCAACAGTACACAAAGTATTGTGTCATGGTCAAATAATAATTGAATCGAATATTCTTCCACTTGGAGAGTTAACAGAAGAAGCCCAGGAAGCGAGGAATCGAGATTTTAAGCATGTTCAACTATTCAGCTCAAGAAAATGCTCCAGGCAATCACAGAATGAAGATATTTTTAATAGTTTACTTCTATCTTCTGATCCTGTTCTTTCAACTATGCGAAGAAGATGGATTTGTTATGAAACTATATCATCTCAAAACAAGGAAGATTTAAAGGACTTATATTACCTTCTGGATATGTATACCGATATGACAGATTATTTTATAGAAAATAAGTAGTGTTAGGAATTAACTATATAAGTAGGTTATAAGAATTAATTGTATTATGTTTAAGATAAACAGTTCAAATAAAAAAAGCTATTATACTAACTGATGATATTGTATTAAATTGTGTTTTATATTTCGGTGGGCGGGAAAGGTGGTTTGTGTGGGGTGATTTAGGTTTTGTTGTGCGTGGCTCATAATAAAATTATAATTTTTTTATTGTATATACAATGTTATAGTCTTTAATAAAATAATTAACTAAATAATTTTTAAAAATTGTCCAAATATTTTATTCAACACCAAATGTATGTTCTGTTATAGTTAATACTAAAATATGAAAAAGGTGAAATTAAAGGACACAGGTTTAAATGAACATATTTTTGAATGTAATTGTTGTAGCTATCTGCGACCCTATTAAAATTTTGATATAAATCATAGTTTTAGAAATTAAACAAATATGTAATATATGACAAAATCTTTATTTATGAACAAAACTCAATGAAATTTTCAACGCTTGTTAAATTTGTCATTTCAAATAAGAAAATGCAAAAAAAAATTGAAAAGGTCAAAGGGCATCCCGCAATTCCTAAAAATGGGAATGAAAATCTCAAAAATGGGATTTTTTACTTTTTTGCCCATAGGGTCCACATTTCTTTCAGGGCTGGGAAAATACTTTTGGAGTAAATAGAAAACATATTGAGGTTTCCAAAACTGCTTTCAGTTTTCTGATCCCAGCTTTGGGATTTTAGAACATGTCGCCCAAAGTTGAAGTTTTGATAAAAAATAGGTCATATTCGGAAGGACGCAGTGGCAACATTTTCAAAAAATAGGACAAGTTTTTTACGCTAAAGCGTTCTGCGTAAAGATACCTTTTAGAAAACTATAAAATTGTTATATATTCTTAAAGAAAATTTTATTTTATTAATAAAAGAGTTAAGACACATTTTTGGTAAAAAAACGGCAAAAATCTAAAATTTTTGGAATTTTTAAATTAAAAAACGTATATTTTTGGACCTGTAAATGATATTGATCTGAAATTTTTTGTATATTATTGAGTCCATTTGGTCCAAAATTACGCCCGGTATTCAAAAAAAGGCGGACCAAGGTATGGTAAATTTTGTATCACTAAATTTTTAAATGCCTATAACTCTGATATTATAAGAGATAAGTAGTATGTCCATCTCAAGATCTCTTCGATCGCTTTCAGAAAATATAAAAATTGTTGTATTTGGGTGAAAAACAAAAAAATGGCACGAGTTTAAAAATTTTACATGTCGTAGGTACCCTACTTTGAGCCGCCACAGCGCCGTCCCTGGGGCATCTGCAGGGTTCATCTTCAAAACTTAAACTCGAATACTCCTTGGCTAAGATCATGCCAAATTTTATCCCGATCGGATCAGCCGTTTAGAAATGCCAGATTTATTTCCAAAAAATTTCCATTCTGCCCCAGTGTGGAATGTAAGACAGTTTGCAGAATACCAATTATTCAGTAAATTGCAAGATTTTGTGAAATATTTCACTATTCTTTTTTTCTTTGTATTTTTAGAACTTTGTAACTGAATGTAAGACTGTTTCTAAAATATCAACTATACAGTAAATTGCAAGATTTTGTGAAATATTTCACTATTTGGGTGACTATGTAAAACAAATCGTTGGCAAAATTCGAGGATTTTGTGAAATATTTTACTATTCAGTTGACTCTTTGCAAGATATTTCAACTTTATATAGAGATTTTGAGAAATCTTTGCATTTATTTTAAAATTTGTTTCTGAATGTAAGCCAGTTTGTAGAATATCAATTATGTAGTAAATTGCAAGATTTTGCGAAATATTTCCATATTTGAGTGACTTTGTAAAATAAATCGCTGACAAAATTCGAAGATTTTGTGAAATATGTCTCTATTCTGATGACGTTTTAGAAATTTGCAAGATATTTTTTCTAGAAATTCAACTGTTTCACTATTTGTGTGACTTTCTAGAAAAAATCATTGAAAAATGTCCTAAAAATCGACTGTTCAGTAATGTTCAAGATTTTGTGAAATATTTCACTATTCAGTTGACCTTTTAGAAATTATCAAAATATTTCAACATTTTGTAGATATTTTGAGAAATCTTTGTATTTTTAAAATTTGTAACTGAATGTAAAATATCAACTATTCAGTTAATTGCAAGATTTTGTGAAATATTTCCCTATTTTCGTAACTTTGTAAAACAAATCGTTGGCAAAATTCGAAGATTTTGTGAAATATGTCTCTATTCAGTTGACTTTTTAGAAATTTTTAAGATATTTCTACTTTTGTGAAATTTTTTCTATTTAGTTGACGTTATAGAAATTTGCAAGATATTTCAACTTTTATAGAGATTTAGATAAATCTTTGTATTTTTTTAATTTGTAACTGAATCGTAGGACTATTTCTAGAATAGTCTTACCATTGTAAGATTTTGTGAAATATTCCAGTATTTGGGTGACTTCTAGAAAAAATCGTAGAAAAATGTCCTAAAATTGACTGCTCAGTAATGTTCAAGATTTTGTGAAATATTTCACTATTCAGTTGATTTTTTAGAAATTAGCAAGATATTTCAACTTTTTATTGATATATTGAGAAATCTTTGTATTTTTAAAATTTGTAACTGAATGTAAGACTGTTCCTAAAATATCAACTATTCAGTAAATTGCAAGATTTTGTGAAATATTTCACTATTTGGGTGAAAAGCAAATTGTTGGCAAAATTCGAAGATTTTGTGAAATATGTCTCTATTCAATTGACTTTTAGAATTTGGCAAGATATTTCTACTTTTGTGAAATATTTACTATTTACTCAGTTGAGTTTTTAGAAATTGTTATAGAAATTTTGAGAAATCTTTGTTTTTTTTTTTTTTTAATTTGCATGAATGATAGACTGTTTCTAGAATATCAACTATTCAGTAAATTGCAAGATTTTGTGAAATATTTCACTATTTGTGTGACTTTCTAAAATAAATCGTTGACAAAATTAGAAGATTTTGTGAAATATGTGTCTATTCCGTTGATTTTTTAGAAATTTTGTGAAATAATTCACTATTCAGTTGACTTTTTAGAAATTAGCAATTTTATGGATATTTTGAGAAATCATTGTATTTTTAAAATTTGTAACTGAATGTAATACTGTTTCTAAAATATCAACTATTCAGTAAATTGCAAGATTTTGTGAAATATTTCACTATTTGGGTAACTTTGTAAAACAAATCGTTGGCAAAATTCGAAGATTTTGTGAAATATGTCTCTATTCAGTTGACTTTTTAGAAATTTGAAAGATATTTCTACCTTTGTGAAATACTTTACTATTCAGTTGACTTTTCAGAAATTTGCAAGATATTTCAACTTTTTATAGAGATTTTGAGAAATCTTTGCATTTTTTAAATTTTTTATCTGAATGTAAGACAGTTTGAAATCGTTGGCAAAATTCGAAGATTTTGTGAAATATGTCTCTATTCAGTTGACTTTTTAGAAATTTGCAAGAAATTTCAACTTTTTATAGAGATTTTGAGAAATCTTTGCATTTTTTAAATTTTTTTTGTCTGAATGTAAGACAGTTTGTAGAATATCAACTATTCAGTAAATTGCAAGATTTTGAGAAATATTTCACTATTTGGGTAACTTTGTAAAACAAATCGTTGGCAAAATTCGAAGATTTTGTGAAATATGTCTCTATTCAGTTGACTTTTTAGAAATTTGCAAGATATTTCTACTTTTGTTTGTAAAATATCAACTATTCAGTAAGTTGCAAGATTTTGTGAAATATTTTACTATTCAGTTGACCTTTTAGAAATTATCAAGATATTTCAACATTTTGTAGATATTTTGAGAAATTTTTGTATTTTTAAAATTTGTAGCTGAATGTAAGACTGTTTCTAAAATATCAACTATTCAGTTAATTGCAAGATTTTGTGAAATATTTCACTATTTGGGTAACTTTGTAAAACAAATCGTTGGCAAAATTCGAAGATTTTGTGAAATATTTCTCTATTCAGTTGACTTTTTAGAAATTTGCAAGATATTTCTACTTTTGTGAAATATACTATTCAGTTGACTTTTTAGAAATTTGCAAGTTATTTAAATTTTTTATAGAGATTTTGAGAAATCTTTTTACTTTTGTGAAATATTTTACTATTCAGTTAACTTTTTAGAAATTTGCAAGTTATTTAAAATTTTTATGGAGATTTTGAGAAATCTTTGCATTTTTTTAAATTTTTTATCTGAATGTAAGATAGTTTGCAGAATACCAATTATTCAGTAAATTGCAAGATTTTGTGAAATATTTCACTATTCTTTCTTTCTTTGTATTTTTAAATTTGTAAGTGAATGTAAGACTGTTTCTAAAATATCAACTATTCAGTAAATAGCAAGATTTTGTGAAATATTTCCATATTTGAGTGACTTTCTAAAATAAAAAGTAGAAAAATGTCCTAAAAATCGACTGTTTAGTAATGTTCAAGATTTTGTGAAATATTTCACTATTCAGTTGACCTTTTAGAAATTATCAAGATATTTCAACATTTTGTAGATATTTTGAGAAATCTTTGTATTTTTAAAATTTGTAACTGAATGTAAGACTGTTTCTAAAATATCAACTATTCAGTTAATTGCCAGATTTTGTGAAATATTGCACTATTTGGGTAACTTTGTAAAACAAATCGTTGGCAAAATTCGAAGATTTTGTGAAATATGTCTCTATTCAATTGACTTTTAGAAATTTGCAAGATATTTCTACTTTTGTGAAATATTTACTATTCAGTTGAGTTTTTAGAAATTGTTATAGAATTTTTTTTTTTAATTTGCATGAATGATAGACTGTTTCTAGAATATCAACTATTCAGTAAATTGCAAGATTTTGTGAAATATTTCACTATTTGTGTGACTTTCTAAAAATAAATCGTTGACAAAATTAGAAGATTTTGTGAAATATGGTTCTATTCAGTTGATTTTTTAGAAATTTGCAACTTATTTCTACTTTTGTGAAATAATTCACTATTCAGTTGACTTTTTAGAAATTAGCAATTTTATAGATATTTTGAGAAATCATTGTATTTTTAAAATTTGTAACTGAATGTAAGACTGTTTCTAAAATATCAACTATTCAGTAAATTGCAAGATTTTGTGAAATATTTCACTATTTGGGTAATTTTGTAAAACAAATCGTTGACAAAATTCGAAGATTTTGTAAAATATGTCTCTATTCAGTTACTTTTTAGAAATTTGCAAGATATTTCAACTTTTTATAGAGATTTTGAGAAATCTTTGCATTTTTCTAAATTTTTTATCTGAATGTAAGCCAGTTTGTAGAATATCATTTATTCAGTAAATTGCAAGATTTTGTGACTTTTTGAAATTTGCAAGATATTTCAACTTTTTATAGAGTTTTTGAGAAATCTTTGCATTTTTTTTAATTTTGTATCTGAATGTAAGCCAGTTTGTAAAATATCATTTATTCAGTAAATTGCAAGATTTTGTAAAATATTTCCATATTTGAGTGACTTTCTAAAATAGATCTCTGACAAAATTCGAAGATTTTGTGAAATATGTCTCTATTCAGTTGACTTTTTAGAAATTTGCAAGATATTTCTACTTTTGTTTGTAAAGTATCAACTATTCAGTAAATTGCAAGATTTTGTGAATTATTTCACTATTTGGGTGACTATGTAAAACAAATCGTTGGCAAAATTCGAAGATCTTGTGAAATATTTCTCCATTCAGTTGACTTTTTAGAAATCTGCAAGATATTTCAACTTTTTATAGAGATTTTGAGAAATCTTTGCATTTTTTTAAATTTTGTATCTGAATGTAAGCCAGTTTGTAGAATATCATTTATTCAGTAAATTGCAAGATTTTGTGACTTTTTGAAATTTGCAAGATATTTCAACTTTTTATAGAGATTTTGAGAAATCTTTGCATTTTTTTTAATTTTGTATCTGAATGTAAGCCAGTTTGTAGAATATCATTTATTTAGTAAATTGCAAGATTTTGTAAAATATTTCCATATATGAGTGACTTTCTAAAATAAATCGCTGGCAAAATTCGAAGATTTTGTGAAATATGTCTCTATTCTGATGACGTTTTAGAAATTTGCAAGATATTTTTACTTTTGTTTCTAGAAATTCAACTGTTTCACTATTTGTGTGACTTTCTAGAAAAAATCGTAGAAAAGTGTCCTAAAAATCTACTGTTCAGTAATGTTCAAGATTTTGTGAAATATTTCACTAATCAGTTGACCTTTTAGAAATTATCAAGATATTTCAATATTTTGTAGATATTTTGAGAAATCTTTGTATTTTTTAAATTTTTAACTGAATTTAAGACTGTTTCTAAAATATCAACTATTCAGTAATGTGCAAGATTTTGTGAAATATTTCACTATTTGGGTGAAAAACAAATCGTTGGCAAAATTCGAAGAATTTGTGAAATATGTCTCTATTCTGATGACGTTTTAGAAATTTGCAAGATATTTTTACTTTTGTTTCTAGAAATTCCACTGTTTCACTATTTGTGTGACTTTCTAGAAAAAATCGTAGAAAAATGTCCTAAAAATCGACTGTTCAGTAATGTTCAAGATCTTGTGAAATATTTCACTATTCTCTCTCTCTTTATTTGTATTTATTAATTAATAAAAATCGTTGACAACACACAGTGGGGCAGAATGGAAATTTTTTGGAAATAAATCTGGCATTTCTAAACGGCTGATCCGATCGGGATAAAATTTGGCGTGAGCGTAGCCTGCATGAACCCTGCAGATGCCCCAGGGACGGCGCTGTGGCGGCTCAAAGTAGGGTACCTACGACATGTAAAATTTTTAAACTCGTGCCATTTTTTTGTTTTTCACCCAAATACAAAGATTTTTATATTTTGTGAAAGCGCTCGACGAGATCTTGAAAAAACATGCTTGGACATACTACTTATCTCTTATAATATCCGAGTTATAGGCATTTAAAAATTTAGTGATACAAAATTTACCATACCTTGGTCCGCCTTTTTTTTAATACCGGGCGTAATTTTGGACCAAATGGACTCAATTTTTTCTTGTTAGTTAGACAACAAAATTTCCAATAATATACAAAAAATTTCAGATCAATATCGTTTACAGATCCAAAAATATACGTTTTTTAATTTAAAAATTCAAAAAATTTTAGATTTTTGGCGTTTTTTTGCCAAAAATGTGTCTTAACTCTTTTATTAATAAAATAAAATTTTTATTAAGAACATATAACAATTTTATAGTTTTCTAAAAGGTATCTTTACGCAGAACGCTTTGGCGTAAAAAACTTGTCCTATTTTTTGAAAATGTTGCCACTGCGTCCTTCCGAATATGACCTATTTTTTATCAAAACTTCAACTTTGGGCGACATGTTCTAAAATCCCAAAGCTGGGATCAGAAAACTGAAAGCAGTTTTGGAAACCTCAATATGTTTTCTATTTACTCCAAAAGTATTTTCCCAGCCCTGAAAGAAATGTGGACCCTATGGGCAAAAAAGTAAAAAATCCCATTTTTGGGATTTTCATTCCTATTTTTGGGAATTGCGGGATGCCCTTTGACCTTTTCAATTTTTTTTTTTGCATATTCTTATTTGAAATGACAAATTTAACAAGCGTTGAAAATTTCATTGAGTTTTGTTCATAAATAAAGATTTTGTCATATATTACATATTTGTTTAATTTCTAAAACTATGATTTATATCAAAATTTTAATAGGATCACAGATAGCTACAACAATTTAGTCCATATTTATCCCTTAATATCATTTTTTAGTTGGATATGGAAATTCTCGACCCTTTACAAAAAATTTCAGGCCAATATCTCAATTACATTCAAAAATATGTTCATTTAAACCTGTGTCCTTTAATTTCATCTTTTTCATATTTTAGTATTAAGTATGACAGAACATATTTAAATCTTTTATTTACCTATTTTCTATTTGTTTGCTTATCCTTATAATTGAAAGGGTCTATTATGCTTAAATTTTCAAAAATTTATAACTATTTTTTACCTAAATTTTTTCGACAGATCATTTCGTTCTGTTTCGTTTATGATCATGTAGGTAAAAATATACAGGTAATGATAATTTCGATTCATTCACTAATAAGAAATATCAATGACTGAATTACAGGTTATAGTAATATAGTCCTAAATGTTAATAGGTAGACAATTCGTAATTTTTTACTTTGGAATACCTGTATCGGAAATGACAAGAATTGGTATATAAGTAAACTTCTCAGATTTTAAGTACCATATTTAATAAATCTACAATGAAGATTACATTAAAGTACGAAGAGTTGTGTTCCGTTTTATGGAGTGTATCTTCAAAAGGGCCAGAAAGAATTGAAGACATTTTTTGAATCTCAAGTGAGGATATTGCTGATACATTTAACGAAATGCTGAAAAAGGAAAACCAACCTATGGATGTCGTACATATTGCAACTATTCTTCCTAATGCATCACCAAAACGACTTAAGCGAATTGTGGAAAGTATACTAACTCCAACATCATAATCAAATTTTACTGAAGAGGAAGCAATAGCGCTTATGTTGGAACTGGGTCTCAGTCGAAATAAGTACTAAATATTAAGGAAAGCTCTGCATGAAAAAGGACACAATATATTACCATCATACAAGGCGATCCAGGATAAAAAACAAACTATCCTACTAAATCAACAAAAAATAATGAAGAATTGAAAGAACTGAGAGCTGCGGAAAAACGCAGAATCCAAGAAGAATTTAAAGTTCAGATGGGATTAAACATCGACAAACCACTTTCAAGTTGCGGTAGTACAAATGACGGTAATACGGCGAGAAGATTTTTTCGTGATTTTGAAATTACTTCAAAAATAACTGGAATCGACAAGGAGTTGCTTCGAAGAGTTAACACTATTTTAATGGCACTGAATAGTAAACATAAAATTAATGGAAATCGATTTGGGGAATACACATCTGAAATTTCTAAATTACTTGTATCTCTGTATCCATGGAGGGAACTAACACCAACAGTACACAAAGTATTGTGTCATGGTCAAATAATAATTGAATCGAATATTCTTCCACTTGGAGAGTTAACAGAAGAAGCCCAGGAAGCGAGGAAGCGAGGAAGCGAGATTTTAACCATGTTCAACTATTCAGCTCAAGAAAATGCTCCAGGCAATCACAGAATGAAGATATTTTTAATAGTTTACTTCTATCTTCTGATCCTGTTCTTTCAACTATGCGAAAAAGATGGATTTGTTATGAAACTCTATCATCTCAAAACAAGGAAGATTTAAAGGACTTATACTACCTTCTGGATATGTATACCGATATGACAGATTATTTTATAGAAAATAAGTAGTGTTAGGAATTAACTATATAAGTAGGTTGTAAGAATTAATTGTATTATGTTTAAGATAAACAGTTCAAATAAAAAAAGCTATTATACTAACTGATGATATTGTATTAAATTGTGTTTTATATTTCGGTGGGCGGGAAAGGTAATTTGTGTGGGGTGATTTAGGTGTTGTTGTGCGTGGCTCATAATAAAATTATAATTTTTTTATTTTATATACAATACTATAATAAAATAATTAACTAAATAATTTTTAAAAATTGTCCAAATATTTTATTCAACACCAAATGTATGTTCTGTCATACTTAATACTAAAATATGAAAAAGATGAAATTAAAGGACACAGGTTTAAATGAACATATTTTTGAATGTAATTGAGATATTGGCTTGAAATTTTTTGTAAAGGGTCGAGAATTTCCATATCTAACTAAAAAATGTTATTAAGGGATAAATATGGACTAAATTGTTGTAGCTATCTGCGATCCTATTAAAATTTTGATATAAATCATAGTTTTAGAAGTTAAACAAATATGTAATATATGACAAAATCTTTATTTATGAACAAAACTCAATGAAATTTTCAACGCTTGTTAAATTTGTCATTTCAAATAAGAATATGCAAAAAAAAAATTGAAAAGGTCAAAGGGCATCCCGCAATTCCCAAAAATAGGAATGAAAATCCCAAAAATGGGATTTTTTACTTTTTTGCCCATAGGGTCCACATTTCTTTCAGGGCTGGGAAAATACTTTTGGAGTAAATAGAAAACATATTGAGGTTTCCTAAACTGCTTTCAGTTTTCTGATCCCAGCTTTGGGATTTTAGAACATGTCGCCCAAAGTTGAAGTTTTGATAAAAAATAGGTCATATTCGGAAGGACGCAGTGGCAACCTTTTCAAAAAATAGGACAAGTTTTTTACGCCAAAGCGTTCTGCGTAAAGATACCTTTTAGAAAACTATAAAATTGTTATATGTTCTTAATAAAAATTTTATTTTATTAATAAAAGAGTTAAGACACAGTTTTGGCAAAAAAACGCCAAAAATCTAAAATTTTTTGAATTTTTAAATTAAAAAACGTATATTTTTGGATCTGTAAACGATATTGATCTGAAATTTTTTGTATATTATTGGAAATTTTGTTGTCTAACTAACAAGAAAAAATTGAGTCCATTTGGTCCAAAATTACGCCCGGCATTCAAAAAAAGGCGGACCAAGGTATGGTAAATTTTGTATCACTAAATTTTTAAATGCCTATAACTCGGATATTATAAGAGATAAGTAGTATGTCCAAGCATGTTTTTTCAAGATCTCGTCGAGCGCTTTCACAAAATATAAAAATCTTTGTATTTTGGTGAAAAACAAAAAAAATGGCACGAGTTTAAAAATTTTACATGTCGTAGGTACCCTACTTTGAGCCGCCACAGCGCCGTCCCTGGGGCATCTGCAGGGTTCATCTTCAAAACTTAAACTCGAATACTCCTTGGCTACGCTCACGCCAAATTTTATCCCGATCGGATCAGCCGTTTAGAAATGCCAGATTTATTTCCAAAAAATTTCCATTCTGCCCCACTGTGCAACATTAGAAGATTTTGAGAAATATATCACTATAAGTTGACTTTTGTGAAATATTTTACTATTCAGTTGGCTTTTTAGAAATTTGCAAGTTATTTAAACTTTTTATAGAGATTTTGAGAAATCTTTGCATTTTTTTTAAATTTTTTATTTGAATGTAAGACATTATTCAGTAATGTGCAAGATTTTGTGAAATATTTCACTCTTTGGGTGAAAAACAAATCGTTGGCAAAATTCGAAGAATTTGTGAAATATGTCTCTATTCAATTGACTTTTTAGAAATTTGCAAGATATTTCTACTTTTGTGAAATATTTACTATTCAGTTGAGTTTTTATTCAGTAAATTGCAAGATTTTGTGAAATATTTCGCTATTTGGGTGACTATGCAAAACAAATCGTTGACAAAATTCGAAGATTTTGTGAAATATGTCTCTATTCAGTCACTTTTTAGAAATTTGCAAGATATTTCTACTTTTCTGAAATACTTTACTATTCAGTTGACTTTTTAGAAATTTGCAAGATATTTCAACTTTTTATAGAGATTTTGAGAAATTTTTGCATTTTTTTAAATTTTTTATCTGAATGTAAGACAGTTTGTAGAATATCAACTATTCAGTAAATTGCAAGATTTTGAGAAATATTTCACTATTTGGGTAACTTTGGAAAATAAATCGTTGGCAAAATTCGAAGATTTTGTGAAATATGTCTCTATTCAGTTGACTTTTTAGAAATTTGCAAGATATTTCTACTTTTGTTTCTAAAATATCAACTATTCAGTAAATAGCAAGATTTTGTGAAATATTTCACTATTTGGGTGACTATGTAAAACAAATCGTTTGCAAAATTCGAGGATTTTGTGAAATATTTTACTATTCAGTTGACTTTTTGAAATTTGCAAGATATTTCAACTTTTTATAGAGATTTTGAGAAATCTTTGCATTTATTTTAAATTTTGTATCTGAATGTAAGCCATCAATTAAGAATATCAATTATTCAGTAAATTGCAAGATTTTGTGAAATATTTCCATATATGAGTGACTTTCTAAAATAAATCGCTGACAAAATTCGAAAATTTCGTGAAATATGTCTATATTCTGATGACGTTTTAGAAATTTGCAAGATATTTTTTCTAGAAATTCAACTGTTTCACTATTTGTGTGACTTTCTAGAAAAAATCGTAGAAAAATGTCCTAAAAATCGACTGTTCAGTAATGTTCAAGATTTTGTGAAATATTTCACTATTCAGTTGACCTTTTAGAAATTATCAAGATATTTCAACTTTTTATTGATATTTTGAGAAATCTTTGTATTTTTAAAATTTGTAACTGAATGTAAGACTGTTTCTAAAATATCAACTATTCAGTCATGTGCAAGGTTTTGTGAAATATTTCACTATTTGGGTGAAAAACAAATCGTTAGCAAAATTCGAAGATTTTGTGAAATATGTCTCTATTCAATTGACTTTTAGAAATTTGCAAGATATTTCTACTTTTGTGAAATATTTACTATTCAGTTGAGTTTTTATTCAGTAAATTGCAAGATTTTGTGAAATATTTCGGTATTTGGGTGACTATGTAAAACAAATCGTTGGCAAAATTCGAAGATTTTGTGAAATATTTCTCTATTTAGTTGACTTTTTAGAAATTTGCAAGATATTTCTACTTTTGTGAAATATTTTACTATTCAGTTGACTTTTTAGAAATTTGCAAGTTATTTAAACTTTTTATAGAGATTTTGAGAAATCTTTGCATTTCTTTAAATTTTTTATCTGAATGCAAGACAGTTTGCAGAATACCAATTATTCAGTAAATTGCAAAATTTTGTGAAATATTTCACTATTCTTTTTTTCTTTGTATTTTTAGAAATTTGTAACTAAATGTAAGACTGTTACTAAAATATCAACTATACAGAAAATTGCAAGATTTTGTGAAATATTTCACTATTTGGGTGACTATGTAAAACAAATCGTTGAATTCGAGGATTTTGTGAAATATATTACTATTCAGTTGACTTTTTGAAATTTGCAGGATATTTCAACTTTTTATAGAGATTTTGAGAAATCTTTGCATTTATTTTAAATTTTGTTTCTGAATGTAAGCCAGTTTGTAGAATATCAATTATTCAGTAAATTGCAAGATTTTGCGAAATATTTCCATATTTGAGTGACTTTCTAAAATAAATCGCTGACAAAATTCGAAGATTTTGTGAAATATGTCTCTATTCTGATGACGTTTTAGAAATTTGCAAGATATTTTTTCTAGAAATTCAACTGTTTCACTATTTGTGTGACTTTCTAAAAAAAATCGTAGAAAAATGTCCTAAAAATCGACTGTTCAGTAATGTTCAAGATTTTGTGAAATATTTCACTATTCAGTTGACCTTTTAGAAATTATCAAAATATTTCCTCATTTTGTAGTCATTTTGAGAAATCTTTGTATTTTTAAAATTTGTAACTGAATGTAAGACTGTTTCTAAAATATCAACAATTCAGTAAATTGCAAGATTTTGTGAAATATTTCACTATTTGGGTGAAAAACAAATTGTTGGCAAAATTCGAAGATTTTGTGAAATATGTCTCTTTTCAATTGACTTTTAGAAATTGGCAAGATATTTCTACTTTTGTGAAATATTTACTATTCAGTTGAGTTTTTAGAAATTGTTATAGAAATTTTGAGAAATATTTGTTTTTTTTTTTAATTTGCATGAATGATAGACTGTTTCTAGAATATCAACTATTCAGTAAATTGCAAGATTTTGTGAAATATTTCACTATTTGTGTGACTTTCTAAAATAAATCGTTGACAAAGTTAGAAGATTTTGTGAAATATGTGTCTATTCAGTTGATTTTTTAGAAATTTGCAACTTATTTCTACTTTTGTGAAATAATTCACTATTCAGTTGACTTTTTAGAAATTAGCAATTTTATAGATATTTTGAGAAATCATTGTATTTTTAAAATTTGTAACTGAATGTAAGACTGTTTCTAAAATATCAACTATTCAGTAAATTGCAAGATTTTGTGAAATATTTCACTATTTGGGTAACTTTGTAAAACAAATCGTTGACAAAATTCGAAGATTTTGTGAAATATGTCTCTATTCAGTTACTTTTTAGAAATTTGCAAGATATTTCTACTTTTGTGAAATACTTTACTATTCAGTTGACTTTTAGAAATTTGCAAGATATTTCAACTTTTTATAGGGATTTTGAGAAATCTTTGAATTTTTTTAAATTTTTTATCTGAATGTAAGACAGTTTGTAGAATATCAACTACTCAGTAAATTGCAAGATTTTGAGAAATATTTCACTATTTGGGTAACTTTGTAAAACAAATCGTTGGCAAAATTCGAAGATTTTGTGAAATATGTCTCTATTCAGTTGGCTTTTTAGAAATTTGCAAGATATTTCTACTTTTGTTTGTAAAATATCAACTATTCAGTAAATTGCAAGATTTTGTGAAATATTTCACTATTTGGGTGACTATGTAAAACAAATCGTTGGCAAAATTCGAAGATTTTGTGACATATTTCTCCATTCAGTTGACTTTTTAGAAATTTGCAAGATATTTCAACTTTTTATATAGATTTTGAGAAATCTTTGCATTTTTTTAAATTTTGTATCTGAATGTAAGCCAGTTTGTAGAATATCATTTATTCAGTAAATTGCAAGATTTTGTGACTTTTTGAAATTTGCAAGATATTTCAACTTTTTAAAGAGATTTTGAGAAATCTTTGCATTTTTTTTAATTTTGTATCTGAATGTAAGCCAGTTTGTAGAATATCATTTATTCAGTAAATTGCAAGATTTTATAAAATATTTCCATATTTGAGAGACTTTCTAAAATAAATCGCTGACAAAATTCGAAGATTTTGTGAAATATGTCTCTATTCTGATGACGTTTTAGAAATTTGCAAGATATTTTTACTTTTGTTTCTAGAAATTCAACTGTTTCACTATTTGTGTGACTTTCTAGAAAAAATCGTAGAAAAATGTCCTAAAAATCGACTGTTCACTAATCAGTTGACCTTTTAGAAATTATCAAGATATTTCAACATTTTGTAGATATTTTGAGAAATCTTTGTATTTTTAAAATTTGTAACTGAATGAGGGACTGTTTCTAAAATATCAACTATTCAGTAAATTGCAAGATTTTGTGAAATATTTCATTATTTGGGTAACTTTGTAGAACAAATCGTTGGCAAAATTCGAAGATTTTGTGAAATATGTCTCTATTCAGTTGACTTTTTAGAAATTTGCAAGATATTTCTACTTTTGTTTCAAGAAAATCAACTGTTCAGTACATTGCAAGATTTTGTGAAATATTTCACTATTTGGTTGACCTTCTGACAAAATTCGAAGATTTTGTGAAATATGTCTCTATTCTGATGACGTTTTAGAAATTTGCAAGATATTTTTACTTTTGTTTCTAGAAATTCAACTGTTTCACTATTTGTGTGACTTTCTAGAAAAAATCGTAGAAAAATGTCCTAAAAATCGACTGTTCACTAATCAGTTGACCTTTTAGAAATTATCAAGATATTTCAACATTTTGTAGATATTTTGAGAAATCTTTGTATTTTTAAAATTTGTAACTGAATGAGGGACTGTTTCTAAAATATCAACTATTCAGTAAATTGCAAGATTTTGTGAAATATTTCATTATTTGGGTAACTTTGTAGAACAAATCGTTGGCAAAATTCGAAGATTTTGTGAAATATGTCTCTATTCAGTTGACTTTTTAGAAATTTGCAAGATATTTCTACTTTTGTTTCAAGAAAATCAACTGTTCAGTACATTGCAAGATTTTGTGAAATATTTCACTATTTGGTTGACCTTCTAGAAAAAATCGTTGACAACATTAGAAGATTTTGAGAAATGTATCACTATAAGTTGACTTTTTAGAAATTTGCAAGATATTTCAACTTTTTATAGAGATTTTGAGAAATCTTTGCATTTCTATTTAAATTTTTTATCTTTGTATTTTTAAAATCTGTAACTGAATGTAAAACTGTTTCTAAAATATCAACTACTCAGATTTTGTGAAATATTTCACTATATGGGTGACTATGTAAAACAAATCGTTGGCAAAATTCGAAGATTTTGTGAAATATTTCAAATATTTCAGAATATTTCATGTTCAGAACATTGCAAGATTTTATGAAATATTTCACTATTTGGTTGACTTACATTTTTTTAATTTGTATCTGAATGTTAGATTATTTCTAGAAAATCAACTCTTCAGTAAATTGTAAGATTTTGTGATATTTTTCACTACTGGGTGATTTTCTAGAAAAAATAGTAGAAAAATGTCCTAAAATTGAGTGCTCAGTAATGTTCAAGATTGTGTGAAACATTTCACTTTTCAGCTGACTTTTTAGAATTTATACATATTTTGAGAAATCTTTGTATTTTTAATGTAAGACTGTTTCTAAAATATCAACTATTCAGTAAGTTGCAAGATTTTGTGAAATATTTCACTATTTGGGTGACTATGTAAAACAAATCGTTGGCAAAATTCGAAGATTTTTTGAAATATTTCTCCATTCAGTTGACTTTTTAGAAATTTGCAAGATATTTCTACTTTTGTGAAATACTTTACTATTCAGTTGACTTTTTAGAAATTTGCAAGATATTTCAACTTTTTATAGAGATTTTGAGAAATCTTTGCATTTTTTTAAATTTTTTATCTGAATGTACGACAATTTGTAGAATATCAACTATTCAGTAAATTGCAAGATTTTGGGAAACTTTGTAAAACAAATAGTTGGCAAAATTCGAAGATTTTGTAAAATATACTCTATTCAGTTGACTTTTTAGAAATTTGCAAGATATTTATACTATTGTGAAGTTTTTACTATTTAGTTGACGTTATAAAAATTTGCAATATATTTACACTTTTATAGAGATTTAGCTGAATGGTAAGACTATTTCTAGAAAATCAACTCTTCAGTAAATTGTAAGATTTTGTGAAATATTCCAATATTTGGGTGACTTCTAGAAAAAATCGTAGAAAAATGTCCTAAAATTTACTGCTCAGTAATGTTCAAGATTTTGTGAAATATTTCACTATTCAGTTGACTTTTTAGAAATTAGCAAGATATTTCAACTTTTTATTGATATTTTGAGAAATCTTTGTTTTTTTAAAATGTGTAACTGAATGTAAGACTGTTTCTAAAATATCAACTATTCAGTAAATTGCAAGATTTTGTGAAATATTTCACTATTTGGGTAACTTTGTAAAACAAATCATTGGCAAAATTCAAAGATTTTGTGAAATATGTCTCTATTCAGTTGACTTTTTAGAAATTTGCAAGATATTTCTACTTTTGTTTCAAGAAAATCAACTATTCAGTACATTGCAAGATTTTGTGAAATATTTCACTATTTGGTTGACCTTCTAGAAAAAATCGTTGACAACATTAGAAGATTTTGAGAAATATATCACTATAAGTTGACTTTTTAGAAATTTGCAAGATATTTCAACTTTTTATAGAGATTTTGAGAAATCTTTGCATTTTTTTTAAATTTTTTATCTTTGTATTTTTAAAATCTGTAACTGAAGGTAAAACTGTTTCTAAAATACCAACTACTCAGATTTTGTGAAATATTTCACTATATGGGTGACTATTTAAAACAAATCGTTTGCAAAATTCGAAGATTTTGTGAAATATTTCTCTATTCAGTTGACTTTTTAGAAATTTGCAAGATATTTCTACTTTTGTTTATAAAATATCAACTATTCAGTAAATTGCAAGATTTTGTGAAATAGTTCACTATTTGGGTGACTATGTAAAACAAATCGTTGGCAAAATTCGAAGATTTTGTGAAATATATCTCTATTCAGTTGACTTCTTAGAAATTTGCAAGATATTTCTACTTTTGTGAAATGTTTACTATTCAGATGACTTTTTACAAATTTGCAAGATATTTCAACTTTTTATAGGGATTTTGAGAAATCTTTGCATTTTTTTAAATTTTTTATCTGAATGTAAGACAGTTTGTAGAATATCAACTATTCAGTAAATTGCAAGATTTTGAGAAATATTTCACTATTTGGGTAACTTTGTAAAACAAATCTTCAGTAAATTTTAATATTTTGTGAAATATTCCAGTATTTGGGTGACTTCTAGAAAAAATCGTAGAAAAATGTCCTAAAATTTACTGCTCAGTAATGTTCAAGATTTTGTGAAATATTTCACTATTCAGTTGACTTTTTAGAAATTAGCTAGATATTTCAACTTTTTATTTATATTTTGAGAAATCTTTGTATTTTTAAAATTTGTAACTGAATGTAAGACTGTTACTAAAATATCAACTATTCAGTAATGTGCAAGATTTTGTGAAATATTTCACTATTTGGGTGAAAAACAAATCGTTGGCAAAATTCGAAGATTTTGTGAAATATGTCTCTATTCAATTGACTTTTAGAAATTTGCAAGATATTTCTACTTTCGTGAAATATTTACTATTCAGTTGAGTTTTTATTCAGTAAATTGCAAGATTTTGTGAAATATTTCACTATTTGGGTAACTTTGTAAAACAAATCATTGGCAAAATTCAAAGATTTTGTGAAATATGTCTCTATTCAGTTGACTTTTTAGAAATTTGCAAGATATTTCTACTTTTGTTTCAAGAAAATCAACTATTCAGTACATTGCAAGATTTTGTGAAATATTTCACTATTTGGTTGACTTTCTAGAAAAAATCGTTTACAACATTAGAAGATTTTGAGAAATATATCACTATAAGTTGACTTTTTAGAAATTTGCAAGATATTTCAACTTTTTATAGAGATTTTGAGAAATCTTTGCATTTTTTTTAAATTTTTTATCTTTGTATTTTTAAAATCTGTAACTGAAGGTAAAACTGTTTCTAAAATACCAACTACTCAGATTTTGTGAAATATTTCACTATATGGGTGACTATTTAAAACAAATCGTTGGCAAAATTCGAAGATTTTGTGAAATATTTCTCTATTCAGTTGACTTTTTAGAAATTTGCAAGATATTTCTACTTTTGTTTATAAAATATCAACTATTCAGTAAATTGCAAGATTTTGTGAAATAGTTCACTATTTGGGTGACTATGTAAAACAAATCGTTGGCAAAATTCGAAGATTTTGTGAAATATATCTCTATTCAGTTGACTTCTTAGAAATTTGCAAGATATTTCTACTTTTGTGAAATGTTTACTATTCAGATGACTTTTTACAAATTTGCAAGATATTTCAACTTTTTATAGGGATTTTGAGAAATCTTTGCATTTTTTTAAATTTTTTATCTGAATGTAAGATAGTTTGTAGAATATCAACTATTCAGTAAATTGCAAGATTTTGAGAAATATTTCACTATTTGGGTAACTTTGTAAAACAAATCTTCAGTAAATTTTAAGATTTTGTGAAATATTCCAGTATTTGGGTGACTTCTAGAAAAAATCGTAGAAAAATGTCCTAAAATTTACTGCTCAGTAATGTTCAAGATTTTGTGAAATATTTCACTATTCAGTTGACTTTTTAGAAATTAGCTAGATATTTCAACTTTTTATTTATATTTTGAGAAATCTTTGTATTTTTAAAATTTGTAACTGAATGTAAGACTGTTACTAAAATATCAACTATTCAGTAATGTGCAAGATTTTGTGAAATATTTCACTATTTGGGTGAAAAACAAATCGTTGGCAAAATTCGAAGATTTTGTGAAATATGTCTCTATTCAATTGACTTTTAGAAATTTGCAAGATATTTCTACTTTCGTGAAATATTTACTATTCAGTTGAGTTTTTATTCAGTAAATTGCAAGATTTTGTGAAATATTTCGCTATTTGGGTGACTATGTAAAACAAATCGTTGGCAAAATTCGAAGATTTTGAGAAATATTTCTCTATTCAGTTGACTTTTTAGAAATTTGCAAGATATTTCTACTTTTGTGAAATATTTTACTATTTAATTGACTTTTTAGAAATTTGGAAGTTATTTAAACTTTTTATAGAGACTTTGAGAAATCTTTGCATTTTTTTAAATTTTTTATCTGAATGTAAGACAGTTTGCAGAATACCAATTATTCAGTAAATTGCAAGATTTTGTGAAATATTTCACTATTTGGGTAACTTTGTAAAACAAATCGTTGGCAAAATTCGAAGATTTTGTGAAATATGTCTCTATTCAGTTGACTTTTTAGAAATTTGCAAGATATTTCTACTTTTGTGAAATTTTTTCTGTTTAGTTGACGTTATAGATACTAGCAAGATATTTCAACTTTTATAGAGATTTAGATAAATCTTTATATTTTTTTGATTTGTAACTGAATAGTAAGACTATTTCTAGAAAATCAACTCTTCAGTAAATTGTAAGATTTTGTGAAATATTCCAGTATGTGGGTGACTTCTAGAAAAAATCGTAGACAAATGTCCTAAAATTTACTGCTCAGTAATGTTCAAGATTTTGTGAAATATTTAACTATTCTGATGACTTTTTAGAAATTATCAAGATATTTCAACTTTTTATTGATATTTTGAGAAATCTTTGTATTTTTAAAATTTGTAACTGAATGTAAGACTGTTTCTAAAATATCAACTATTCAGTAAATTGCAAGATTCTGTGAAATATTTCACTATTTGGGTGAAAAACAAATCGTTGGCAAAATTCGAAGATTTTTTGTTTTTTTTATTCAGTTGACTTTTTAGAAATTTGCAAGATATTTCTACTTTTGTGAAATATTTTACTATTCAGTTGACTTTTTAGAAATTTGCAAGTTCTTTCAACTTTTTATAGAGATTTTGAGAAATCTTTGCTTTTTTTTAAATTTTGTATGTGACTTTGTAAGAATTTGCTAGATATTTCAACTTTTTATAGAGATTTTGAGAAATCTTTGGTTGTTTTTTAAATTTGTATGAATGGTAGACTGTTTCTAGAAAATCAAATATTCAGTAGGTTAGGTTGATAGGAGGACGTATACTACATCAAATCCGAAGAAATACACCTAGGCCACTATCGGGCCTGTTGTGCGCTCCAATTCAAGAAAGACAAAAAAAAAAAAAAATGTTCACTGGATGTATTATTTTTCCATGTTCAGAAACTCAGTTTCCTGGACGTAATTCCTAAGAATCTTCCAATCGGTGTTGGTTAAGAATGTTATTTCCGGAATAACATCACTTCCAAGATACTTGGATCTAACTTCGACGAATGCCTGACAATGGCAAAGAAAGTGCTCCAGAGTTTCACTGTCCTCTCCACATGCTCTACATTCGTCTGAATCCGCACGTCCAATTTTGTATAGATGTGCTCGTAATCCTGTGTGTCCACTCAGAATACGTACCATCATACTAACCTCAGACTTGCTCATTTTGAGAAGATTTCTCGTCTTGGTCTCATCAGGGTCACCCCATAGAATCTTTGTGGTTCTACCCACCGTTTCATTATTCCAAGAGGCCTTGTGGGATTCTCTCATCCATATTTTTAATTCAGCTTTTATTGCGTCGAATGGTTTTGCGTTTGTCAGGTTAACTACATCGAGCTCCCTTCCCTTTAAAGCTATTACATTCGCCCTTTCGTTGCCGACTACTCCCGAGTGGCCTGGTACCCATATGATGTGAACCTTACCTCTGGGAGAGTATTCAGTTAAAGCTTTCTTACAATCCAATACGGTCTTAGATTTAACTCTATCACCTGATATCGCACAAATTGCCTTCTGGCTGTCGATAAATATATTAAGCCCTGTGGGCGCCATATTTATTCTAATCCAATTTACACATTCCGTTATTGCTCGTACTTCTGCTTGGAAGCTTGTGTTATGATTAGGTAAACGGTGGTATATTTCTGTTTCTGGGTCTTCAATATAGAACCCCAGGCCCACTTTGTCCCCTAATTTAGAGCCATCCATGTAGCAACGGATTCCTACTGGTATTTGCTCTAATGTTCCGCTTGACCATGACATTCTATATGGGATTAGCGTTTCAAAGTTTCCGACATATTCAGTGTCTGGTATGCGATCAGGCACGTCCGATGAATGTGTATAACCTTCCAATGTGTCCAGTATACATTGATGACGTGTCCTATAACCGTTTTTGGCCAGTTCCCCTAAAGTAAAGAGCCGTTCGGCTGTAACCGCCGCCTCATATCTTATATATGTTTCAATGGGTGGAATATCTAGCAACGTTTCCAGAGCCTTGGTTGAAGTAGTACACATGGCACCACTTATACCCAAGCAGCATGTACGCTGAACTCCCTGTAGTAGTTTGATATTACACTTTTTGTCCAAAGCAGTCCACCAGATTATTGAAGCATAAGCTAGAATTGGTCTAATTACACTTTTATAAAGCCAATTTGTCATAGTAGGACTAAGACCCCATTTCATGCCTATGGTTCTCCTACATATCGCCCAGCACCGATGTGCCTTGTTGATCCTATCCTCTATGTGGTGTCTCCATTTTAATTTCCGGTCAAGTATTACACCTAAGTACTTAACTTTGTCTGTCACCGGTATCTTCTTGCCCAGGAAGCAAGGTTCAGTATATGTAGAAATTTTTGTCTTTCTTGTGAAAAGACAGATTTCCGTCTTCGCCGAGTTAACATTGAGGCCGCTCGGTTGAGCCCAGCTCAAGGCCGTATTCAGAGCCTCCTCAGCTCTTCTACACAAGTAATTTGGATCCTTTCCCTTAAAAAGTATTACGACATCGTCTGCATAACAGACAGGTCTAAGTCCTTTCTCGGTTAGGGTCCTTAGGAGGCTATTAATCGTGGTAACCCAGAGTAAAGGTGACAAAATGCCACCCTGTGGTATACCACGAAATACCTTTTTCCTGATAGTTATATCGTACATCTCGCAGCTTATCCATCTGTTCCTTAGCATGTAGTTGATCCAGTTACGGAGCACCCGGTCAACATAAAACTGGTCTAGGGATTGGATAAGGGTATCAGTGTGCACGTTATTGAAAGCGCCTTCGATGTCAATGCATACCGCCAGTGTATACAGTTTGCTATCGAAAGATTCACCTATGTAGTGGACAACTTCATTTAAAGCGGTTTCCACCGATCGTCCCTTTACATAAGCATGCTGCTTATATTTAAGGTCTTTGTATGGTATGCTGCTTTTAACCATGCTATCGACTATCCGTTCCAAGGTTTTAAGTAGGAAGGACGTAAGACTTATCGGTCGATAGGACTTAGGTGTCGCATAGCTAGGTTTCCCTGGTTTGGGTATAAATATTACCCTTGCATCCTGCCATTTAACTGGGGTATATGCCAATTTTAAGATTGCAGTGAATATCTGTGACAGATGTACGGAAACCAGTCCCGCCCCCATCTGCAAAAGTGCCGGGAAAATTCCATCCGGTCCTGCAGCTTTATAGGGAGCAAAGCTCTTGATTGCTCCTTTAACCATGTCAGTTGCAATAACTATTTCCGTGTTACCCTCCCCATCCTCCAATATCGGTTCATCTATGTTATTCGATATACCGGGTGGGAAATGAGAATCCATAAGGAGTTTCATTGTCTCCTCTATATCCTCAAGCCTCCTGCCCGTGTCATCGATCATAGATTCCGGTTGGACATGAGTTTTGGATAGGATTTTTTTTTATCTTCGATACGTCATTTACGCTATCTACCTGTTCACAGAAAAGTTTCCAGGAATCCCGTTTGGCTTTTCGAACGATTTTCTTATATTCACCAAGTTTATTACGATACTCATCCCAGTATACTGCGGTCTTTTTACGCCGTGCCCGGTTAAATAGTTTGCGAAGAGTCTTCCCAAGGTTCCGGATCTCCCCAGTTACCCAGGGTTTTTCCTGGGCAGATCTCCGCTCTCGCAGAGGGCAGCTGTCCTCAAACGATTCAACCAGGGCACTTGTGAACGTTTCCACTTTGGCATCTATATCCTCTTTATTTCGACATTGAAAAGTGTCCTGACCTAAACGGTTCTTTAGTAAGGTCCCGAACATTGTCCAATTAGTTTTAGACTTATTCCGAAACTTTATCGGCTTTGGTGGTGGCCATAGTATTTTGAATCTTATGTACCGATGATCAGAAAAGGAGTGCTCGTCCGAAACTCTCCAATCCTGAATTTCGTTTATAAGCTCTTCAGAACATATAGCTATATCTAATACTTCTTCTCTGATTCTATTGACGAAGGTAGCTTTATTACCTAAGTTCAATGTTATCAAGTCTTTAGTATTAAGGAAATCCATGAGGGCTTGTCCCCTGCGATTGGTGTTTGTACTATCCCAAGCTACATGGTGCGAGTTGGCATCACAACCTATTACAATTTTCTTATTTTTTCTCTGTGCCTCTTCAACCAGTTTCATCAGATCCGACGTTGGTGGTAGTGTCGGAGAATCGAAAGGCAGGTAAATAGATGCAAGGAATATGTTGCCACGACCTTGCCTCAGCACCGTTGCATCCGATGTTGATAATCCTGTTGAGAGGAGAAAACATAAGTTCTTGTGACATAAGATACATGTTCTCGGGCGAGATCCTGTATCAGCGTAGAAAAGTTGGAAATTTACGTGATTTATTCCAGAAACCTTGTTGCGAATCGTCCAAGGTTCCTGGATTAAAGCTATATGTATTTTACCTGTGTTGATTTTAGCCATCAGAGCGTTGGTAGCTGTCTCGCTCCGATGGAGGTTTATTTGGATAGTTGGTGGTCACCTCCTCGCTCTTTGGATTTGACTCCTCCGGATAGCCTGAAGTGGCTATTAATGCAATGGGTACTGTTGATGGCACTGCGGTGTCCTTATCAGGCATAGGAATAGCAGTATTTTTAATAGACACATTCCCAATTCTGGAGAGCACTGCTGTTCTGTCTTCTGGCGGGTGAGTGATTTCCTCCTCGCTTTTAGGATTTGACTCCTCAACATTGCTAGTACTTGCTAATGATGCTTTGGGTACTGTCTTAGGTATTTTAGTGTCCTTGTCGGGCCGGTTTTGACATCCCTTTCAATCGGCGCCTTCCCAATTTTGGAATGGGCAACTACACTTTCTTCTGGCGAGTTAATGGTAAATTCCTCGATTTTAGGATTTGACTCCCCAACGTTATCAGTAGTGGATACTGATGCTGTGGTCTTAGGTTTTTTGGTGTCCTTTTCGAGGCTTGTTGTAACAGCCCTTCCAATCGGCACCTTCCCAATTTTGAATATGACAGATTTAGTGGCGAAGTAAGCCCTTCCTTTATTCTTGGCAAGACTAGCCATGGATTTCTGGTCGATACCTATTACAAATAAAGTTCCCTCAGGTTCTTCTTTCCTGTAAAAGACATCCCATTTTTCCACGGCCAGCTCAGCATTTTGACCTCCAAGAATTTCCAGTATACGTTCATTGGCCAGTTTACTGCCCCATCCTTTTATGTAGACAGTGGACTTTAGAAGCACCGGAAGCTCGCTCTTCTTTGCCAGTCCCAGCCTAGCGCCGTCCCAGGGAGGAGGGATACTTTCCACCAAGTGCTAACACATTGGTGAGATGCCAACCTCATCAACATCACGCCCATGCTGAACTCGCAGCTCTCGCTCTCTATTGGTTGTTTGCCCTTTGAAGCGATTGTATGGTTTTTTTACTCTGTTGGTCTTTTGAAATTTTGCCTGTCGGATTACCGGCATCGTAAACTGCATAGCAGACATCGTTCCGGTGCCTACTTCTGGCAACTTTGGCGTAAGATGGCGGCTCTTTTCCTTTTCCTCCGTCTAGCTTCTCCTTCCTCGTTTTTCGGGGCTTCTTTTGAGATTCCCTTACCTTCGAGGTTGATTTCGCCGACGTGTTCGTCTTCAGAATATCTGGCTTGGCGTTGCTCACGATTGCAGGAAGACGACGACACGTGACTCGCGAGTGGATCAACACTTGCCGCCGGTACTGGGTTATTTAGGCCCTGCACCGTAACTTTTATCTTTTTATTTTTATTTTCCATATTTGTTTTTTCCAGTTTTTTGGTCCGCGGGGAATATAATATTCCCAGGTGGTGGACAATCTGCCCTCCCTCAGCTTAAGTGAAATTAAAGCTGGGAGAGAACAGATGGTCCATCACCACCCCTATCCGCAACCCGGGGACGCGCTTGGTAGGAAAAAACTGGAAAACAGTAAATTGCAAGATTTTGTGCAATATTTCACTATTTGTGTGACTTTCTAAAAGACATCGTTGACAAAATTAGAAGATTTTGTGAAATATGTCTCTATTCAGTTGGTTTTTTAGAAACTTGTTTCTAGAAAATCAACTGTTCAGAACATTGCAAGATTTTATGAAATAATTCACTATTTGGTTGACTTACATTTTTTTAATTTGTATCTGAATGTTAGATTATTTCTAGAAAATCAACTCTTCAGTAAATTGTAAGATTTTGTGATATTTTTCACTACTGGGTGATTTTCTAGAAAAAATAGTAGAAAAATGTCCTAAAATTGAGTGCTCAGTAATGTTCAAGATTGTAGGAAACATTTCACTTTTCAGTTGACTTTTTAGAAATTTGCAAGTTATTTGAACTTTTTATACAGATTTTGAGAAATCTTTGCATTTTTTTAAATTTTTTATCTGAATGTAAGAATGTAATGTAAGAATACCAATTATTCAGTAAATTGCAAGATTTTGTCAAATATTTCACTATTTGGGTAACTTTGTAAAACAAATCGTCGGCAAAATTCGAAGATTTTGTGAAATATGTCTCTATTCAGTTGACTTTTTAGGAATTTGCAAGATATTTCAATTTTTCTTAGAGATTTTGAGAAATCTTTGCATTTTTTTAAATTTTTTATCTTTGTATTTTTAAAATTTGTAACTGAATGTAAAACTGTTTCTAAAATATCAACTATTCAGTAAATTGCAAGATTTTGTGAAATATTTCACTATATGGGTAACTTTTTAAAACAAATCGTTGGCAAAATTCGAAGATCTTGTGAAATATTTCTCCATTCAGTTGACTTTTTAGAAATTTGCAAGTTATTTAAACTTTTTATAGAGATTTTGAGAAATCTTTGCATTTTTTTTAAATTTTTTATCTGAATGTAAGACAGTTTGCAGAATACCAATTATTCAGTAAATTGCAAGATTTTGTGAAATATTTCACTATTTGGGTAACTTTGTGAAACAAATCGTTGGCAAAATTCGAAGATTTTGTGAAATATGTCTCCATTCAGTTGAGTTTTTAGAAATTTGCAAGATATTTCTACTTTTGTTTCAAGAAAATCAACTGTTCAGTACATTGCAAGATTTTATGAAATATTTCACTATTTGGTTGACTTACATTTTTTTAATTTGTATCTGAATGTTAGACTATTTCTAGAAAATCAACTCTTCAGTAAATTGTAAGATTTTGTGATATTTTTCACTACTGGGTGATTTTCTAGAAAAAATGGAACTAATATACATTGGGTATAACTCTCCAATTTTGACAAAAATTTTACCACTTATAGGCCTTTTAATTCTATGATTTATGATATATGTCTTTTGGTCAACAAATGTATAGTTATGGAGTTATAGACCTTCGAAGTTAAATATATTATCCATATCTTTTCTATTTAAGAACCCATCCGGACAATATATATACCATTAGAAAGACCTCTGAAATACCTTTTCAACGATTGGTCCTTTGAGGACCAATTCCATAAAAAGTATTTTTTATATAGAGTTTTTTGACAAAAATGCCGTTATTTCGTAAATCCATCGATATAACGTTACTGATATATATTGGAAAAATTGCAGAAGAGATTTCAAGCTTTCATTTGATGTATGGATATATACTAATATCTTAATAAATATAGACGATATTGTAGTTGAAATAAGGTAAAGTACCTAAAATTAATGTTTTTTATTTGATATTAGTTAATTATTGTTGTTTTGGCAGGAATAAAGTATTATAACTATATAAAGTACTAAACTAAATATACATAAAGTATTGAAAATTACATCAAAATACCTTACCAACGATATATAATAGAAGCTAATTTATTAGTCTATTGAGAAGGATTAATACAAACTGTGCTTTTTATATTAACCTTTGTTAATAAAAGTTCTGTTATATCAAAAATTCATTCATAAGAAGGTTCCGACTTCTGTATATTGATTGAGTAAATTGCGATTTTTCTGGGTAAATATTCGGAAATGGGTATGTAGCGATTTTTTTCAAATAATTTTTCGCCAGCGGCGCTATCATCCAATTTTCGAATGTTTACCCACAAAATTTTGTATTTTTTTTTTGGGTTTACAAATACAACATTTCATTACCTAAAAAATTTAAAAAAATTGTTCGGGTCCGGCGCTACATACCCATTTCCGAATATTTACCCAGAAAAATCGCAATTTACTCAATATACATAAATCGGTACCTTCTTATGAATGAATTTTTGATATAACAGAACTTTTATTAACAAAGGTTAATATAAAAAGCACAGTTTGTATTAATACTTCTCAATAGACTAATAAATTAGCTTCTATTATATATCGTTGGTAAGGTATTTTGATGTAATTTTCAATACTTTATGTATATTTAGTTTAGTACTTTACATAGTTATAATACTTTATTCCTGCCAAAACAACAACAATTACCTAATATCAAATGGGATGGGTTCTTAAATAGAGAAGATATTGATAATATATGTATTTAACTTCCAAGGTCTATAACTCCATAACTATACATTTGTTGTCCAAAAGACATATATCATAAATCATAGAATTAAAAGGCCTATAAGTGGTAAAATTTTTGTCAAAATTGGAGAGTTATACCCAATGTATATTAGTTCCATTTTTTCTATAAAATCACCCAGTAGTGAAAAATATCACAAAATCTTACAATTTACTGAAGAGTTGATTTTTTAGAAAAAGTCTAACATTCAGATGCAAATTAAAAAAATGTAAGTCAACCAAATAGTGAAATATTTCATAAAATCTTGCAATGCACTGAACAGTTGATTTTCTTGAAACAAAAGTAGAAATATATTGCAAATTTCTAAAAACTCAACTGAATAGAGACATATTTCACAAAATCTTCGAATTTTGCCAACGATTTGTTTTATAAAGTTACCCAAATAGTGAAATATTTCACAAAATCTTGCAATTTACTGAATAATTGGTATTCTGCAAAATGTCTTACATTCAGATAAAAAATTTAAAAAAAAAATGCAAAAATTTCTCAAAATCTCTATAAAAAGTTTAAATAACTTGCAAATTTCTAAAAAGTCAACTGAATAGTAAAATATTTCACAAAAGTAGAAATATCTTGCAAATTTCTAAAAAGTCAACTGAATAGAGAAATATTTCACAAAATCTTCGAATTTTGCCAACGATTTGTTTTACATAGTCACCCAAATAGTGAAATATTTCACAAAATCTTGCAATTTACTGAATAGTTGATATTTTAGAAACAGTCTTACATTCAGTTACAAATTTTAAAAATACAAAGATTTCTCAAAATATCAGTAAAAAGTTGAAATATCTTGCTAATTTCTAAAAAGTCAACTGAATAGTGAAATATTTCACAAAATCTTGAACATTACTGAGCAGTAAATTTTAGGACATTTTTCTACGATTTTTCTAGAAGTCACCCAAATACTGGAATATTTCACAAAATCTTACAATTTACTGAAGAGTTGATTTTCTAGAAACAGTCTTACCATTCAGTTACAAATTACAAAATTACAAAGATTTATCTAAATCTCTATAAAAGTTGAAATATCTTGCAAATTTCTATTACGTCAACTAAATAGTAAAAATTTCACAAAAGTAGAAATATCTTGCAAATTTCTAAAAAGTCAACTGAATAGAGACATATTTCACAAAATCTTCGAATTTTGCCAACGATTTGTTTTACAAAAATACCCAAATAGTGAAATATTTCACAAAATCTTGCAATTAACTGAATAGTTGATATTTTAGAAACAGTCTTACATTCAGTTACAAATTTTAAAAATACAAAGATTTCTCAAAATATCTACAAAATGTTGAAATATCTTGATAATTTCTAAAAGGTCATCAGTTGACCTGTGAAATATTTCACAAAATCTTGAACATTACTGAACAGTCGATTTTTAGGACATTTTTCTAGAAAGTCACACAAATAGTGACACAGTTGAATTTCTAGAAACAAAAGTAAAAATATCTTGCAAATTTCTAAAACGTCATCAGAATAGAGACATATTTCACAAAATCTTCGAATTTTGTCAGCGATTAATTTTAGAAAGTCACTCAAATATGGAAATATTTCACAAAATCTTGCAATTTACTGAATAAATGATATTCTACAAAATCTTTTAAGTTTGTCAACGATTTTTTCTAGAAAGTCACCCAAATAGTGAAATATTTCAAAAAATCTTACAATTTACTGAAGAGTTGATTTTCTAGAAATAGTCTTACATTCAGATACATATTAAAAGTAATGCAAAGATTTCACAAAATTTCTATAAAAAGTAGAAATATCTTTCTTCACATTTCTAAAAACTCAACTGAGTAGTAAAATATTTCACAAAAGTAGAAATATCTTGCAAGTTTATGAAAAGTCATCTGGATAGCACAGTGGGGCAGAATGGAAATTTTTTGGAAATAAATCTGGCATTTCTAAACGGCTGATCCGATCGGGATAAAATTTGGCATGAGCGTAGCCAAGGAGTATTCGAGTTTAAGTTTTGAAGATGAACCCTGCAGATGCACCAGGGACGGCGCTGTGGCGGCTCAAAGTAGGGTACCTACGACATGTAAAATTTTTAAACTCGTGCCATTTTTTTGTTTTTCACCCAAATACAAAGATTTTTATATTTTGTGAAAGCGCTCGACGAGATCTTGAAAAAACATGCTTGGACATACTACTTATCTCTTATAATATCCGAGTTATAGGCATTTAAAAATTTAGTGATACAAAATTTACCATACCTTGGTCCGCATTTTTTTGAATACCGGGCGTAATTTTGGACCAAATGGACTCAATTTTTTCTTGTTAGTTAGACAACAAAATTTCCAAATATATACAATAAAATTTCAGATCAATATCGTTTACAGATCCAAAAATATACGTTTTTTAATTTAAAAATTCAAAAAATTTTAGATTTTTGGCGTTTTTTTTGCCAAAAATGTGTCTTAACTCTTTTATTAATAAAATAAAATTTTTATTAAGAACATATAACAATTTTATAGTTTTCTAAAAGGTATCTTTACGCAGAACGCTTTGGCGTAAAAAACTTGTCCTATTTTTTGAAAATGTTGCCACTGCGTCCTTCCGAATATGACCTATTTTTTATCAAAACTTCAACTTTGGGCGACATGTTCTAAAATCCCAAAGCTGGGATCAGAAAACTGAAAGCAGTGGAAAACTGAAAGCAGTGGAAACCTCAATATGTTTTCTATTTACTCCAAAAGTATTTTCCCAGCCCTGAAAGAAATGTGGACCCTATGGGCAAAAAAGTAAAAAATCCCATTTTTGGGATTTTCATTCCTATTTTTGGGAATTGCGGGATGCCCTTTGACCTTTTCAATTTTTTTTTTTTGCATATTCTTATTTGAAATGACAAATTTAACAAGCGTTGAAAAATTCATTGAGTTTTGTTCATAAATAAAGATTTTGTCATATATTACATATTTGTTTAATTTCTAAAACTATGATTTATATCAAAATTTTAATAGGATCGCAGATAGCTACAACAATTTAGTCCATATTTATCCCTTAATAAAATTTTTTAGTTAGATATGGAAATTCTCGACCCTTTACAAAAAATTTCAAGCCAATATCTCAATTACATTCAAAAATATGTTCATTTAAACCTGTGTCCTTTAATTTCATCTTTTTCATATTTTAGTATTAAGTATGACAGAACATACATTTGGTGTTGAATAAAATATTTGGACAATTTTTAAAAATTATTTAGTTAATTATTTTATTATAATATTGTATATAAAATAAAAAAAATTATAATTTTATTATGAGCCACGCACAACAACACCTAAATCACCCCACACAAATTACCTTTCCCGCCCACCGAAATATAAAACACAATTTAATACAATATCATCAGTTAGTATAATAGCTTTTTTTATTTGAACTGTTTATCTTAAACATAATACAATTAATTCTTACAACCTACTTATATAGTTAATTCCTAACACTACTTATTTTCTATAAAATAATCTGTCATATCGGTATACATATCCAGAAGGTAATATAAGTCCTTTAAATCTTCCTTGTTTTGAGATGATAGAGTTTCATAACAAATCCATCTTTTTCGCATAGAAAGAACAGGATCAGAAGATAGAAGTACTCTATTAAAAATATCTTCATTCTGTGATTGCCTGGAGCATTTTCTTGAGCTGAATAGTTGAACATGCTTAAAATCTCGATTCCTCGCTTCCTGGGCTTCTTCTGTTAACTCTCCAAGTGGAAGAATATTCGATTCAATTATTATTTGACCATGACACAATACTTTGTGTACTGTTGGTGTTAGTTCCCTCCATGGATACAGAGATACAAGTAATTTAGAAATTTCAGATGTGTATTCCCCAAATCGATTTCCATTAATTTTATGTTTACTATTCAGTGCCATTAAAATAGTGTTAACTCTTCGAAGCAACTCCTTGTCGATTCCAGTTATTTTTGAAGTAATTTCAAAATCACGAAAAAATCTTCTCGCCGTATTACCGTCATTTGTACTACCGCAACTTGAAAGTGGTTTGTCGATGTTTAATCCCATCTGAACTTTAAATTCTTCTTGGATTCTGCGTTTTTCCGCAGCTCTCAGTTCTTTCAATTCTTCATTATTTTTTGTTGATTTAGTAGGATAGTTTGTTTTTTATCCTGGATCGCCTTGTATGATGGTAATATATTGTGTCCTTTTTCATGCAGAGCTTTCCTTAATATTTAGTACTTATTTCGACTGAGACCCAGTTCCAACATAAGCGCTATTGCTTCCTCTTCAGTAAAATTTGATTATGATGTTGGAGTTAGTATACTTTCCACAATTCGCTTAAGTCGTTTTGGTGATGCATTAGGAAGAATAGTTGCAATATGTACGACATCCATATGTTGGTTTTCCTTTTTCAGCATTTCGTTAAATGTATCAGCAATTTCCTCATTTGAGATTGAAAAAAGTTTTTGTGTGACCCTCTTTTTTTACCTTGAACATAAGTCTTCGTATGACTTGCAAGGCGCTCCTATTGATGTGTTGTAAGTTGAGATTTCCGTAGTAGTTTCCATCCAACTACAAAATTTTAATCGAAATTTCTTTTGATTTCCATCCACAGACTTACTTTTTACATCAAAAAGTTTTAAAAAGTTTTCAATTTTTGATATGCCTGTTTTGTCTACTTTTCTACTATATGTAGTTTTTATATAATTTGAAATGTCTTCAATTCTTTCTGGCCCTTTTGAAGATATACTCCATAAAATGGAACACAACTCTTCGTACTTTAATGTAATCTTCATTGTAGATTTATTAAATATGGTACTTAAAATCTGAGAAGTTTACTTATATACCAATTCTTGTCATTTCCGATACAGGTATTCCAAAGTAAAAAATTACGAATTGTCTACCTATTAACATTTAGGACTATATTACTATAACCTGTAATTCAGTCATTGATATTTCTTATTAGTGAATGAATCGAAATTATCATTACCTGTATATTTTTACCTACATGATCATAAACGAAACAGAACGAAATGATCTGTCGAAAAAATTTAGGTAAAAAATAGTTATAAATTTTTGAAAATTTAAGCATAATAGGACCTTTCAATTATAAGGATAAGCAAACAAATAGAAAATAGGTAAATATAAGATTTAAATATGTGCTGTCATACTTAATACTAAAACATATTTTTGAATGTAATTGAGATATTGGCTTGAAATTTTTTGTAAAGGGTCGAGAATTTCCATATCTAACTAAAAAATGATATTAAGGGATAAATATGGACTAAATTGTTGTAGCTATCTGCGATCCTATTAAAATTTTGATATAAATCATAGTTTTAGAAATTAAACAAATATGTAATATATGACAAAATCTTTATTTATGAACAAAACTCAATGAAATTTTCAACGCTTGTTAAATTTGTCATTTCAAATAAGAATATGCAAAAAAAAAATTGAAAAGGTCAAAGGGCATCCCGCAATTCCCAAAAATAGGAATGAAAATCCCAAAAATGGGATTTTTTACTTTTTTGCCCATAGGGTCCACATTTCTTTCAGGGCTGGGAAAATACTTTTGGAGTAAATAGAAAACATATTGAGGTTTCCAAAACTGCTTTCAGTTTTCTGATCCCAGCTTTGGGATTTTAGAACATGTCGCCCAAAGTTGAAGTTTTGATAAAAAATAGGTCATATTCGGAAGGACGCAGTGGCAACATTTTCAAAAAATAGGACAAGTTTTTTACGCCAAAGCGTTCTGCGTAAAGACGCAGTGGCAACATTTTCAAAAAATAGGACAAGTTTTTTACGCCAAAGCGTTCTGCGTAAAGATACCTTTTAGAAAACTATAAAATTGTTATATGTTCTTAATAAAAATTTTATTTTATTAATAAAAGAGTTAAGACACATTTTTGGCAAAAAAACGCCAAAAATCTAAAATTTTTTGAATTTTTAAATTAAAAAACGTATATTTTTGGATCTGTAAACGATATTGATCTGAAATTTTTTGTATATTATTGGAAATTTTGTTGTCTAACTAACAAGAAAAAATTGAGTCCATTTGGTCCAAAATTACGCCCGGTATTCAAAAAAAGGCGAACCAAGGTATGGTAAATTTTGTATCACTAAATTTTTAAATGCCTATAACTCGGATATTATAAGAGATAAGTAGTATGTCCAAGCATGTTTTTTCAAGATCTCGTCGAGCGCTTTCACAAAATATAAAAATCTTTGTATTTGGGTGAAAAACAAAAAAATGGCACGAGTTTAAAAATTTTACATGTCGTAGGTACCCTACTTTGAGCCGCCACAGCGCCGTCCCTGGGGCATCTGCAGGGTTCATCTTCAAAACTTAAACTCGAATACTCCTTGGCTACGCTCACGCCAAATTTTATCCCGATCGGATCAGCCGTTTAGAAATGCCAGATTTATTTCCAAAAAATTTCCATTCTGCCCCACTGTGCGATAGTGAAATATTTCACAAAATCTTCTAAGTTTGTAAACGATTTTTTCTAGAAGGTCAACCAAATAGTGAAATTTTCACAAAATCTTGCAATTTACTGAATAGTTGATATTCTACAAACTGAATAGCTGTCTTACATTCAGATAAAAAATTTTAAAAAATGCAAAGATTTCTCAAAATCTCTATAAAAAGTTGAAATAACTTGCAAATTTCTAAAAAGTCAACTGAATAGTAAAATATTTCACAAAAGTAGAAATATCTTGCAAATTTCTAAAAAGTCAACTGAATGGAGAAATATTTCACAAAATCTTCGAATTTTGACAGCGATTTGTTTTACTAGTCGCCCAAATAGTGAAATATTTCACAAAATCTTGCAATTTACTGAATAGTTAATATTTTAGAAACAAAAGTAGAAATATCTTGCAAATTTCTAAAAAGTCAACTGAATAGAGACATATTTCACAAAATCTTCGAATTTTGCCAACGATTTGCTTTACAAAGTTACCCATATAGTGAAATATTTCTCAAAATCTTGCAATTTACTGAATGGTTGATATTCTACAAACTGCCTTACATTCAGATAAAAAATTTTCAAAAATGCAAAGATTTCTCAAAATCTCTATAAAAAGTTGAAATATCTTGCAAATTTCTAAAAAATCAACTGAATAGTAAAATATTTCACAAAAGTAGAAATATCTTGCAAATTTCTAAAAAGTCAACTGAATAGAGACATATTTCACAAAATCTTCGAATTTTGCCAACGATTTGTTTTACAAAGTTACCCAAATAGTGAAATATTTCACAAAATCTTGTAATTTACTGAATAGTTGATATTTTAGAAACAGTCTTACATTCAGTTACAAATTTTAAAACTACAAAGATTTCTCAAAATATGTATAATTTCTAAAAAGTCAACTGAAAAGTGAAATGTTTCACACAATCATTCGAAAATTGGATAATAGCGCCGATGGCGAAAAATTATTTAAGAATTTTTTTGCCACAGTCTCTCTTTACTATTTTTAAACTTAAATATCATCCCCATTTATTAAGATATTAGCACATACATATCTATACATCAAATGAAAGCTTGAAATCTTTTCTACAATTTTCTCGATATTTATCGGTACCATTATATCGATGGGTTTATGAAATAACGGCACTTTCATCAAAAAACTCTATATTAAAAATTCTTTTTGTGGAATTTGTTCTCTCTCTATTATATATATTTGAAAAGGTATTTCAAAGCTCTTTCAAACGATATATATACTGTCGGGATCGGTTCATAATTAGAGAAGATATTGAATATATATAAATTTAACTTTGAAGGTCTATAACTCCAAAACTATACATTTGTTGACCAAAGGACATATATCACAAGCCATAGAATTGAAAGCTTTATATGTGGTATAAATTTTTTCACGATCGGAGAGTTATACCTATAATATATTTAAGCCCAGTTGACTTTTTAGAAATTAGCAAGACATTTCAAACTTTTATACATATTTTGAGAAATCTTTGTATTTTTAAAATTTGTAACTGTTTCTAAAATATCAACTATTCAGTTAATTGCAAGATTTTGTGAAATATTTCACTATTTGGGTAACTTTGTAAAACAAATCGTTGGCAAAATTCGAAGATTTTGTGAAATATGTCTCTATTCAGTTGACTTTTTAGAAATTTGCAAGATATTTCTACTTTTGTGAAATATTTTACTATTCAGTTGACTTTTTAGAAATTAGCAAGACATTTCAAACTTTTATACATATTTTGAGAAATCTTTGTATTTTTAAAATTTGTAACTGAATGTAAGACTGTTTCTAAAATATCAACTATTCAGTAAATTACAAGATTTTGTGAAATATTTCACTATTTGGGTAACTTTGTAAAACAAATCGTTGGCAAAATTCGAAGATTTTGTGAAATATGTCTCTATTCAGTTGACTTTTTAGAAATTTGCAAGATATTTCTACTTTTGTGAAATATTTTACTATTCAGTTGACTTTTTAGAAATTTGCAAGATATTTCTACTTTTTATAGAGATTTTGAGAAATCTTTGCATTTTTTTAAATTTTGTATCTGAATGTAAGACAGTTTGTAGAATATCAACTATTCAGTAAATTGCAAGATTTTGTGAAAATTTCACTATTTGGTTGACCTTCTAGAAAAAATCGTTTACAAACTTAGAAGGTTTTGTGAAATATTTCACTATCCAGTTGACTTTTCATAAATTTCGCAAGATATTTCTACTTTTGTGAAATATTTTACTACTCAGTTGAGTTTTTAGAAATTGTTATCGAAATTTTGAGAAATCTTTGTTTTTTTTTTAATTTTCATGAATGCTAGATTTTGTGAAATATTCCAGTATTTGGGTGATTTCTAGAAAAAATCGTATAGAAATGTCCTAAAATTGACTGCTCAGTAATGTTCATGATTTTGTGAAATATTTCACTATTCTTTCTCTCTTTGTATTTTTAAAATTTGTAACTGAATGTAAGACTGTTTCTAAAATATCAACTATTCAGTTAATTGCAAGATTTTGTGAAATAATTCACTATTTGGGTAACTCTGTAAAACAAATCGTTGGCAAAATTCGAAGATTTTGTGAAATATGTCTCTATTCAGTTGACTTTTTAGAAATTTGCAAGATATTTCTACTTTTGTGAAATATTTTACTATTCAGTTGACTTTTTAGAAATTTGCAAGATATTTCTACTTTTTATAGAGATTTTGAGAAATATTTGCATTTTTTTAAATTTTGTATCTGAATGTAAGACAGTTTGTAAAATATCAACTATTCAGTAAATTGCAAGATTTTGTGAAAATTTCACTATTTGGTTGACCTTCTAGAAAAAATCGTTTACAAACTTAGAAGACTTTGCGAAATATTTCACTATCCAGTTGACTTTTCATAAATTTCGCAAGATATTTCTACTTTTGTGAAATATTTTACTACTCAGTTGAGTTTTTAGAAATTGTTATAGAAATTTTGAGAAATCTTTGTTTTTTTTTTTAATTTTCATGAATGATAGATTTTGTGAAATATTCCAGTATTTGGGTGACTTCTAGAAAAAATCTTATAGAAATGTCCTAAAATTGACTGCTCAGTAATGTTCAAGATTTTGTGAAATGTTTCAAATATATCAACTATTCAGTAAATTACAAGATTTTGTGAAATATTTCACTATTTGGGTGACTATGTAAAACAAATCGTTGGCAAAATTCGAAGATTTTGTGAAATATTTTACTATTCAGTTGACTTTTTGAAATTTGATAGATATTTCAACTTTTTATAGAGATTTTGAGAAATCTTTGCATTTTTTTAAATTTTGTATATGAATGTAAGCCAGTTTGTAGAATATCAATTATTCAGTAAAATGCAAGATTTTGTGAAATATTTCCATATTTGAGTGACTTTCTAAAATAAATCGCTGACAAAATTCGAAGATTTTGTGAAATATGTCTCTATTCTGATGACGTTTTAGAAATTTGCAAGATATTTTTTCTAGAAATTCAACTGTTTCACTATTTGTGTGACTTTCTAGAAAAAATCATAGAAAAATGTCCTAAAAATCGACTGTTCAGTAATGTTCAAGATTTTGTGAAATATTTCACTATTCAGTTGACCTTTTAGAAATTATCAAGATATTTCAACATTTTGTAGATATTTTGAGAAATCTTTGTATTTTTAAAATTTGTAACTGTTTCTAAAATATCAACTATTCAGTTAATTGCAAGATTTTGTGAAATATTTCACTATTTGGGTAACTTTGTAAAACAAATCGTTGGCAAAATTCGAAGATTTTGTGAAATATGTCTCTATTCAGTTGACTTTTTAGAAATTTGCAAGATATTTCTACTTTTGTGAAATTTTTTCTATTTAGTTGATGTTATAGAAATTTGCAAGATATTTCAACTTCTATAGAGATTTAGATAAATCTTTGTATTTTTTTAATTTGTAACTGAATGGTAAGACTATTTCTAGAAAATCAACTCTTCAGTAAATTGTAAGATTTTGTGAAATATTCCAGTATTTGGGTGACTTCTAGAAAAAATCGTAGAAAAATGTCCCAAAATTGACTGCTCAGTAATGTTCAAGATTTTGTGAAATATTTCACTATTCAGTTGACTTTTTAGAAATTAGCAAGATATTTCAACTTTTTATTGATATTTTGAGAAATCTTTGTATTTTTAAAATTTGTAACTGAATGTAAGACTGTTTCTAAAATATCAACTATTCAGTAAATTGCAAGATTTTGTGAAATATTTCACTATTTGGGTGAAAAACAAATCGTTGGCAAAATTCGAAGATTTTGTGAAATATGTCTCTATTAAGTTGACTTTTTAGAAATTTGCAAGATATTTCTACTTTTGTGAAATATTTTACTATTCAGTTGACTTTTTAGAAATTTGCAAGTTATTTAAACTTTTTATAGAGATTTTGAGAAATCTTTGCATTTTTTTAAATTTTGTATGTGACTTTATAGAAATTTGCAAGATATTTCTTCTTTTGTGAAATAAAATTTGAAAGATATTTCAACTTTTTATAGAGATTTTGAGAAATCTAGTTTGTTTTATAAATTTGTATGAATCATTCACTATTTGTGTGACTTACATTTTTATACCCTACACCACTTTAGTGGGGAGGGTATATTGGGTTTGTGCTGATGTTTGTAACGCACAATAATATTGGTCCTATACCCACCTTAAAGTATACCAATCGGCTCAGAATCATTTTCTGAGTCGATTTAGCTATGTCCGTCCGTCTGTCCGTCCGTCTGTCCGTCCGTCTGTCCGTCCGTCTGTCCGTCCGTCCATGTAAACCTTGTAATCAAACTACAGGTCGCAATTTTGAAGATAATTCAATGAAATTTGGTACATGATCTTCTATTGTACCAGGGACGAAGCCTATTGAAAATGGTTAAGCTCGGTCCATTATTTCACCTAGCCCCCATACAACTGAACCCGCTAATAGGGCTTGTAATCCTTGTAATCAAACTACAGGTCGCAATTTTGCAGATAATTCAATGAAATTTGGCACATGATCTTTTATGGTATCGTAGACGAAGCCTATTGAAAATGGTTACCATCGGTCCATTATTTCACCTAGCCCCCATACAACTGAACCCCCGAATAGGGCTTTTAAAATTTGTAATCAAACTACAGGTCGCAATTTTGAAGATAATTCAATGAAATTTGGCACATGATCTTTTATGGTACCGTAAATGAAGCCTGTTGAAAATGGTTTACATCGGTCCATTAAAATTTGTAATCAAACTACAGGTCGCAATTTTGGAGATAATTCAATGAAATTTGGCACATGATCTTTTATGGTACCGTAGACGAAGCCTATTGAAAATGGTTACCATCGGTCCATTATTTCACCTAGCCCCCATACAACTGAACCCCCGAATAGGGCTTTTAAAATTTGTAATCAAACTACAGGTCGCAATTTTGGAGATAATTCAATGAAATTTGGCACATGATCTTTTATGGTACCGTAAATGAAGCCTGTTGAAAATGGTTTACATCGGTCCATTATTTCACCTAGCCCCCATACAACTGAACCCCCGAATAGGGCTTTTAAAATTTGTAATCAAACTACAGGTCGCAATTTTGGAGATAATTCAATGAAATTTGGCACATGATCTTTTATGGTACCGTAGATGAAGCCTGTTGAAAATGGTTTACATCGGTCCATTATTTCACCTAGCCCCCATACAACTGAATCCGCCGAATAGGGCTTTTAAGTTCATAATTATGTTTAATATACTCATATCTCGACAAAAAGCTGCAATAACCAAGTTGTATACAAGACTTGATGACCCCCACGAATTCGATAATAATAGGTTCTCATATGACCCTAGCCCCTATGAAAAGCCCCCACCAAAATTTCACTTAAATGTCCACAATTTTATTCAACAATAAACGGCTTAAGTATGTATACCTAAGGCAAGGTACAATTCAACTTAAATGCTTTATTATGGCAACTAAATCACATTATATTTTTGTCATAGGTGTAGGGTATTATATGGTCGGCCTCGCCCGACTATAATTTCTTACTTGTTTTAATTTGTATCTGAATGTTAGATTATTTCTAGAAAATCAACTCTTCAGTAAATTGTAAGATTTTGTGATATTTTTCACTACTTAGTGATTTTCTAGAAAAAATAGTAGAAAAATGTCCTAAAATTGACTGCTCAGTAATGTTCAAGATTGTGTGAAACATTTCACTTTTCAGTTGACTTTTTAGAAATTATGCATATTTTGAGAAATATTTGTATTTTTAAAATTTGTAACTTAATGTAAGACTGCTTCTAAAATATCAACTATTCAGTAAATTACAAGATTTTGTGAAATATTTCACTATTTGGGTAACTTTGTAAAACAAATCGTTGGCAAAATTTGAAGATTTTGTGAAATATGTCTCTATTCAGTTGACTTTTTAGAAATTTGCAAGATATTTCTACTTTTGTGAAATATTTTACTATTTAGTTGACTTTTTAGAAATTTGCAAGATATTTCAACTTTTTATAGAGATTTTGAGAAATCTTTGCATTTTTTTAAATTTTTTATCTGAATGTAAGACAGTTTGTAGAATATCAACTATTCAGTAAATTGCAAGATTTTGAGAAATATTTTAATATTTGGGTAACTTTGTAAAACAAATCGTTGGCAAAACTCGAAGATTTTGTGAAATATTTCTCCATTCAGTTGACTTTTTAGAAATTTGCAAGATATTTCTACTTTTGTTTCTAAAATATTAACTATTCAGTAAATTGCAAGATTTTGAGAAATATTTTACTATTCAGTTGACTTTTTAGAAATTTGCAAGATATTTCTACTTTTTATAGAGATTTTGAGAAATCTTTGCATTTTTTTAAATTTTGTATCTGAATGTAAGACAGTTTGTAGAATATCAACTATTCAGTAAATGGCAAGATTTTGTGAAAATTTCACTATTTGGTTGACCTTCTAGAAAAAATCGTTTACAAACTTAGAAGATTTTGTGAAATATTTCACTATCCATTTGACTTTTTCACAAATTTCGCAAGATATTTCTACTTTTGTGAAATATTTTACTACTCAGATGAGTTTTTAGAAATTGTTATAGAAATTTTGAGAAATCTTTGTTTTTTTTTTTTTTAATTTTCATGAATGCTAGATTTTGTGAAATATGTCTCTATTCAGTTGACTTTTTAGAAATTTGCAAGATATTTCTACTTTTGTGAAATATTTTACTATTCAGTTGACTTTTTAGAAATTTGCAAGATATTTCAACTTTTTATAGAGATTTTGAGAAATCTTTGCATTTTTTTAAATTTTTTATCTGAATGTAAGACAGTTTGTAGAATATCAACTATTCAGTAAATTGCAAGATTTTGAGAAATATTTTACTATTTGGGTAACTTTGTAAAACAAATCGTTAGCAAAACTCGAAGATTTTGTGAAATATTTCTCCATTCAGTTGACTTTTTAGAAATTTGCAAGATATTTCTACTTTTGTGAAATATTTTACTATTCAGTTGACTTTTTAGAAATTTGCAAGATATTTCAACTTTTTATATAGATTTTGAGAAATCTTTGCATTTTTTAATTTTGTATCTGAATGTAAGCCAGTTTGTAGAATATCATTTATTCAGTAAATTGCAAGATTTTGTAAAATATTTCCATATTTGAGTGACTTTCTAAAATAAATCGCTGACAAAATTCGAAGATTTTGTGAAATATGTCTCTATTCTGATGACGTTTTAGAAATTTGCAAGAAAAAATGGAACTAATATACATTGGGTATAACTCTCCAATTTTGACAAAAATTTTACCACTTATAGGCCTTTTAATTCTATGATTTATGATATATGTCTTTTGGTCAACAAATGTATAGTTATGGAGTTATAGACCTTCGAAGTTAAATATATTATCCATATCTTCTCTATTTAAGAACCCATCCGGACAATATATATACCATTAGAAAGACCTCTGAAATACCTTTTCAACGATTGGTCCTTTGAGGACCAATTCCATAAAAAGTATTTTTTATATAGAGTTTTTTGACAAAAATGCCGTTATTTCGTAAATCCATCGATATAACGTTACTGATATATATTGGAAAAGTTGCAGAAGAGATTTCAAGCTTTCATTTGATGTATGGATATATACTAATATCTTAATAAATATAGACGATATTGTAGTTGAAATAAGGTAAAGTACCTAAAATTAATGTTTTTTAGTTGATATTAGTTAATTGTTGTTGTTTTGGCAGGAATAAAGTATTATAACTATATAAAGTACTAAACTAAATATACATAAAGTATTGAAAATTACATCAAAATACCTTACCAACGATATATAATAGAAGCTAATTTATTAGTCTATTGAGAAGGATTAATACAAACTGTGCTTTTTATATTAACCTTTGTTAATAAAAGTTCTGTTATATCAAAAATTCATTCATAAGAAGGTACCGATTTATGTGTATTGAGGAAATTGCGATTTTTCTGGGTAAATATTCGGAAATGGGTATGTAGCGCCGGACCCGAACATTTTTTTTAAATTTTTTAGGTAATGGAATGTTGTATTTGTAAACCCAAAAAAAAAAATACAAAATCTTCTGTGTAAACATTCGAAAATTGGATGATAGCGCCGCTGGCGAAAACTTTTTTGTCACAGTCTCTCTTTACTATTTTTAAACTTAAATATTATCCCCATTTATTAAGATATTAGCACATATCTATACATCAAATGAAAGCTTGAAATCTTTTCTACAATTTTCTCGATATTTATCGGTACCATTATATAGATGGATTTATGAAATAACGGCACTTTCATCAAAAAACTCTATATTAAAAATACTTTTTGTGGAATTTGTTCTCAAAGGGTTAATAAATGCGGTCATATTATATATCTTTGAAAAAGTATTTCGAAGCTCTTTCAAACGATATATATACTGTCAGGATCATAATTAGAGAAGATATTGAATATATATAAATTTAACTTTGAAGGTCTATAACTCCAAAACTATACATTTGTTGACCAAAGGACATATATCACAAGCCATAGAATATTTTTTCACGATCGGAGAGTTTTACCTATAATATATTTAAGCCCAGTTGACTTTTTAGAAATTAGCAAGATATTTCAAACTTTTATACATATTTTGAGAAATCTTTGTATTTTTAAAATTTGTAACTGAATGTAAGACTGTTTCTAAAATATCAACTATTCAGTAAATTACAAGATTTTGTGAAATATTTCACTATTTGGGTAACTTTGTAAAACAAATCGTTGGCAAAATTCGAAGATTTTGTGAAATATGTCTCTATTCAGTTGACTTTTTAGAAATTTGCAAGATATTTCTACTTTTGTGAAATATTTTACTATTCAGTTGACTTTTTAGAAATTTGCAAGATATTTCTACTTTTTATAGAGATTTTGAGAAATATTTGCATTTTTTTAAATTTTGTATCTGAATGTAAGACAGTTTGTAGAATATCAACTATTCAGTAAATTGCAAGATTTTGTGAAAATTTCACTATTTGGTTGACCTTCTAGAAAAAATCGTTTACAAACTTAGAAGACTTTGCGAAATATTTCACTATCCAGTTGACTTTTCATAAATTTCGCAAGATATTTCTACTTTTGTGAAATATTTTACTACTCAGTTGAGTTTTTAGAAATTGTTATAGAAATTTTGAGAAATCTTTGTTTTTTTTTAATTTTCATGAATGCTAGATTTTGTGAAATATTCCAGTATTTGGGTGATTTCTAGAAAAAATCGTATAAAAATGTCCTAAAATTGACTGCTCAGTAATGTTCAAGATTTTGTGAAATATTTCACTATTCTTTCTCTCTTTGTATTTTTAAAATTTGTAACTGAATGTAAGACTGTTTCTAAAATATCAACTATTCAGTTAATTGCAAGATTTTGTGAAATAATTCACTATTTGGGTAACTCTGTAAAACAAATCGTTGGCAAAATTCGAAGATTTTGTGAAATATGTCTCTATTCAGTTGACTTTTTAGAAATTTGCAAGATATTTCTACTTTTGTGAAATATTTTACTATTCAGTTGACTTTTTAGAAATTTGCAAGTTATTTAAACTTTTTATAGAGATTTTGAGAAATCTTTGCATTTTTTTAAATTTTGTATGTGATTTTGTAGAAATTTGCAAGATATTTCTTCTTTTGTGAAATAAAATTTGCAAGACATTTCAACTTTTTATAGAGATTTTGAGAAATCTTTGTTTGTTTTATAAATTTGTATGAATGATAGACTGTTTCTAGAAAATCAAATATTCAGTAAATAGCAAGATTTGGTGAAATATTTCACTATTTGTGTGACTTACATTTTTTTGATTTGTATCTGAATGTTAGATTATTTCTACAAAATCAACTCTTCAGTAAATTGTAAGATTTTGTGATATTTTTCACTACTGTGATTTTCTAGAAAAAATAGTAGAAAAATGTCCAAAATTGACTGCTCAGTAATGTTCAAGATTGTGTGAAACATTTCACTTTTCAGTTGACTTTTAGAAATTATACATATTTTGAGAAATCTTTGTATTTTTAAAATTTGTAACTGAATGTAAGACTGTTTCTAAAATATCAACTATTCAGTAAATTACAAGATTTTGTGAAATATTTCACTATTTGGGTAACTTTGTAAAACAAATCGTTGGCAAAATTCGAAGATTTTGTGAAATATGTCTCTATTCAGTTGACTTTTTAGAAATTTGCAAGATATTTCTACTTTTGTGAAATATTTTACTATTCAGTTGACTTTTTAGAAATTTGCAAGATATTTCTACTTTTTATAGAGATTTTGAGAAATCTTTGCATTTTTTTAAATTTTGTATGTGACTTTATAGAAATTTGCAAGATATTTCTTCTTTTGTGAAATAAAATTTGCAAGATATTTCAACTTTTTATAGAGATTTTGAGAAATCTTTGTTTGTTTGTTTTATAAATTTGTATGAATGATAGACTGTTTCTAGAAAATCAAATATTCAGTAAATTGCAAGATTTGGTGAAATATTTCACTATTTGTGTGACTTATTTTTTTTTTTGATTTATGTCTGAATGTTAGATTATTTCTAGAAAATCAACTCTTCAGTAAATTGTAAGATTTTGTGATATTTTTCACTACTGTGATTTTCTAGAAAAAATAGTAGAAAAATGTCCAAAATTGACTGCTCAGTAATGTTCAAGATTGTGTGAAACATTTCACTTTTCAGTTGACTTTTAGAAATTATACATATTTTGAGAAATCTTTGTATTTTTAAAATTTGTAACTTAATGTAAGACTGTTTCTAAAATATCAACTATTCAGTTAATTACAAGATTTTGTGAAATATTTCACTATTTGGGTAACTTTGTAAAACAAATCATTGGCAAAATTTGAAGATTTTGTGAAATATGTCTCTATTGAGTTGACTTTTTAGAAATTTGCAAGATATTTCTACTTTTGTGAAATATTTTACTATTCAGTTGACTTTTTAGAAATTTGCAAGATATTTCTACTTTTGTTTCTAAAATATCAACTATTCAGTAAATTGCAAGATTTTGTGAAATATTTCACTATTTGGGTGACTATGTAAAACAAATCGTTGGCAAAATTCGAAGATTTTGTGAAATATTTCTCTATTCAGTTAACTTTTTAGAAATTTGCAAGATATTTCTACTTTTGTGAAATATTTTACTACTCAGTTGACTTTTTAGCAATTTGCAAGACATTTCAACTTTTTATATAGATTTTGAGAAATCTTTGCATTTTTTTTTTAAATTTTGTATCTGAATGTAAGCCAATTTATAGAATATCATTTATTCAATAAATTGCAAGATTTTGTGGCTTTTTGAAATTTGCAAGATATTTCAACTTTTTATAGAGATTTTGAGAAATTTTTGCATTTTTTAATTTTGTATCTGAATGTAAGCCAGTTTGTAGAATATCATTTATTCAGTAAATTGCAAGATTTTGTAAAATATTTCCGTATTTGAGTGACTTTCTAATACAAATCGCTGACAAAATTCGAAGATTTTGTGAAATATGTCTCTATTCTGATGACGTTTTAGAAATTTGCAAGATATTTTTACTTTTGTTTCTAGAAATTCAACTGTTTCACTATTTGATTGACTTTCTAGAAAAAATCGTAGAAAATGTCCTAAAAATCGACTGTTCAGTAATGTTCAAGATTTTGTGAAATATTTCACTATTCAGTTGACCTTTTAGAAATAATCAAGATATTTCTACATTTTGTAGATATTTTGAGAAATCTTTGTATTTTTAAAATTTGTAACTGAATGTAAGACTGTTTCTAAAATATCAACTATTCAGTAATGTGCAAGATTTTGTGAAATATTTCACTATTTGGGTAACTTTGTAAAACAAATCGTTGGCAAAATTCGAAGATTTTGTGAAATATATCTCTATTCAGTTGACTTTTTAGAAATTAGCAAGATATTTCAACTTTTTATTGATATTTTGAGAAATCTTTGTATTTTTAAAATTTGTAACTGAATGTAAGACTGTTTCTAAAATATCAACTATTCAGTAAATTGCAAGATTTTGTGAAATATTTCACTATTTGGGTGAAAAACAAATCGTTGGCAAAATTCGAAGATTTTGTGAAATATGTCTCTATTCAATTGACTTTTAGAAATTTGAAAGATATTTCTACTTTTGTGAAATATTTACTATTCAGTTGAGTTCTTAGAAATTGTTATAGAGATTTTGAGAAATCTTTGTTTGTTTTATAAATTTGTATGAATGATAGACTGTTTCTAGAATATCAAATATTCAGTAAATTGCAAGATTTTGTGAAATATTTCACTATTTGTGCAACTTTCTAAAATAAATCGTTGACAAAATTAGAAGATTTTGTGAAATATGTCTCTATTCAGTTGATTTTTTAGAAATTTGCATGTTATTTCTACTTTTGTGAAATACTTCACTATTCAGTTGACTTTTTAGAAATTAGCAATTTTATAGATATTTGTGAAATATTTCACTATTTGGGTGAAAAACAAATCGTTGGCAAATTTCAAAGATTTTGTGAAATATGTCTCTATTCAGTCGACGTTTTAGAAATTTGCAAGATATTTCTACTTTTGTTTCAAGAAAATCAACTGTTCAGTACATTGCAAGATTTTGTGAAATATTTCACTATTTGGTTGATCTTTTAGAAAAAATCGTTGACAACATTAGAAGATTTTGAGAAATATATCACTTTAAGTTGACTTTTTAGAAATTTGCAAGATATTTCAACTTATTATAGAGATTTTGAGAAATCTTTGCATTTTTTTAAATTTTTATCTTTGTATTTTTAAAATTTGTAACTGAATGTAAAACTGTTTCTAAAATATCAACTACTCAGATTTTGTGAAATATTTCACTATATGGGTAACTTTGTAAAACAAATCGTTGGCAAAATTCGAAGATTTTGTGAAATATGTCTCTATTCAGTTGACTTTTTAGAAATTTGCAAGATATTTCTACTTTTGTTTGTAAAATATCAACTATTCAGTAAATTGCAAGATTTTGTGAAATATTTCACTATTTGGGTGACTATGTAAAACAAATCGTTTCACGCAGTCTTGAACATTACTGAGCCGTCAATTTTAGGACATTTTTATTTTAGTAGAAGAAGTTGATTTCTGAAGAGTTCATTTTTTAGAAATAGTCTAACATTCAGATACAAATCAAAAAAATGTAAGTCAACCAAATAGTGAAATATTTCATAAAATCTTGCAATGTTCTGAACAGTTGATTTTCTAGAAAAAAGTTTCTAAAAAACCAACTGAATAGAGACATATTTCGCAAAATCTTCGAATATATACTGAATATTTGATTTTCTAGAAACAGTATATCATTCATACAAATTTAAGAAACAAACAAAGATTTCTCAAAATCTCTCTAAAAAGTTGAAATATATTGCAAATTTCTAAAAAGTTAATTGAATAGAAACACATTTCACAAAAGTAGTGCAAATTTGTAAAAAGTCAGTTAAATAATGATATATTTCACAAAAGAAGAAATATCATGCAAATTTCTATAAAGTCAGATAAAAAATTTAAAAAATGCAAAGATTTCTCAAAATCTCTATAATAAGTTTAAATAACTTGCAAATTTCTAAAAAGTCAACTGAATAGTAAAATATTTCACAAAAGTAGAAATATCTTGGAAATTTCTAAAAAGTCAACTGAATAGAGAAATATTTCACAAAATCTTCGAATTTTGCCAACGATTTGTTTTACATAGTCACACAAATAGTGAAATATTTCACAAAATCTTGCAATTTACTGCATAGTTGATATTTTAGAAACAAAAGTAGAAATGTCTTGCAAATTTCTAAAAAGTCAACTGAATAGAGACATATTTCACAAAATCTTCGAATTTTGCCAACGATTTGTTTTACAAAGTTACCCTTATAGTGAAATATTTCACAAAATCTGAGTAGTTGATATTTTAGAAACAGTTTTACATTCAGTTACATTTTAAAAATACAAAGATAAAAAATTTAAAAAAATGCAAAGATTTCTCAAAATCTCTATAAAAAGTTTAAATATCTTGCAAATTTCTAAAAGTCAACTTATAGTGATATATTTCTCAAAATCTTCCATTGTTGTCAACGATTTTTTCTAGAAGGTCAACCAAATAGTGAAAAAAAAATCTTGCAATGTACTGAACAGTTGATTTTCTTGAAACAAAAGTAGAAATATCTTGCAAATTTCTAAAAAGTCAACTGAATAGAGACATATTTCACAAAATCTTTGAATTTTGCCAATGATTTGTTTTACAAAGTTACCCAAATAGTGAAATATTTCACAAAATCTTGCAATTTACTGAATAGTTATTTTAGAAACAGTCTTACATTCAGTTACAAATTTTAAAAATACAATGATTTCTCAAAATATCTATAAAATTGCTAATTTCTAAAAAGTCACACGAAAAAAATCACAAAAGTAGAAATAACATGCAAATTTCTAAAAAATCAACTGAATAGAGACATATTTTACAAAATCTTCTAATTTTGTCAATGATTTATTTTAGAAAGTCACACAAATAGTGAAATATTTCACAAAATCTTGCAATTTACTGAATAGTTGATATTCTAGAAACAGTCTATCGTTCATGCAAATTTAAAAAAAAAAAACGAAGATTTCTCAAAATTTCTATAACAATTTCTAAAAACTCAACTGAATAGTAAATATTTCACAAAAGTAGAAATATCTTGCAAATTTCTAAAAGTCAAAAAATCACAAAATCTTCGAATTTTGCCAACGATTTGTTTTTCACCCAAATAGTGAAATATTTCACAAAATCTTGAAATTTACTGAATAGTTGATATTTTAGAAACAGTCTTACATTCAGTTACAAATTTTAAAAATACAAAGATTTCTAAAAATGTTAATAAAAAGTTGAAATATCTTGCTAATTTCTAAAAAGTCAACTGAATAGTGAAATATTTCACAAAATCTTGAACATTATTGAACAGTCGATTTTTAGGACATTTTTCTACGATTTTTTCTAGAAAGTCACACAAATAGTGAAATTGATCAAATATTTGTAGAAATAAGTTTTCTCATGTCTTAAATAGAAAAACACCAGGATTTAAACAGCTTAAATCTGTTACAATTCCAAGATTTGTTGAACATTACACACCCCATTTTCTTTTATATTTTTATAGCGCCCTTAGATATGCTTTAACGATATTTAGTAATGTGCATGTATGCATGTGTGTGAAAGATTTAAGGATTTTCAAAATACATATATATAATTTTGTTCTACACAAATTGTTTTTAGGGGCAGGACCTAGTATGAGAGATATGACCAATTATAGACCGATCGTAAAATATTCTTTAAGCAAAATGTCTGTACATAAAAACTATATTTCAGTCAAATTTTGTATCTATATCGTAATTTAGTAATAAGTAATGTGTGTTCAAGTGATTTTCTGAAGGGACACTTTCATGGGAGCGACCGCACCCATGTTATAGACCGATCATGAAAAAATCTTGAAATATAATTTTTGTATACCAAACTAATATTTGTGCCAAATTTTGTATCAATAGCTTTATTTGGTAATGGGTAATGTGCGTTTAAGAGATTTTCGTAAAATGACCTTGTATGGGAGCTAGGACCAATTATGTATATAAAGACAAAAGTTCAAAATTCTGTATCTATATCATTATTTGGCAATGAATATTGTGCATTTAAGTGATTTTCGGGAGGTGACCTTGTATGGGAGCTGTGACCAATTATGGACCGATCGGAAAAAACTTCCATCTGTATATGTGAGCAATACTTGTATCAAATTTTATATGAAAATCTTAATTTAGTAATGAGTTATGTGCGTTTAAGTGATTTTCGGAAGGGTACCTTGTAAGGGAGCTATGACAAATTATGGACTGATCGGAAAAAAAATTCATAGTAATATTTCTATATGTGAGAGCTATACTTGTACCAAACTTTATATGGATATTTTAATTTAGTAATGAGTTATGTGTGTTTAAGTGATTTTCGGGAGGGGACCTTGTATGGGAGCTATGGCCAATTATGGACCGATCGGAAAAAAATTTCATAGTAATATTTCTGTATTGTACCAAATTTTATATGGATATCTTGATTTAGTAATGAGTTATGTGCGTTTAAGTAATTTTAGGGAAGGGACCTTGTATGGGAGCTATGTCCAATTATGGACCGATCCAGAAAATGTTTTCTCCCAATTAATTCTATTGACATAGGATTTTAATTTGTAAAATTTTGTGAAGATATCAATATTCTAACGGAAGTTATTAACAAAAAACTCATTTTCCGGGAATATGTACTTTTGTATGGGAGGTATATGAAATTATGGACCGATTCTGGCAATTCTCAGCAGGAATCAATATCTTGTGTAGAATCGAATGTATGATGACTTTCAGGAAATTATCTTGCATAGTTTTCGAGAAAATTACATCAGAATGTGTAAAAAATGCTTATTTTTTTCGGAGTTGTTTTAAATTTTGATTCATAACTTTTCCCGATGTGAACCGATTTTGCTCATTTTCAATACCAAACTGTACCGGATAGTAATGAATATTTTGCGTGAATTTGGTTAAATTATATTGCTTCGTTTTAACGTGAGCGTGTTTTACACAGACAGACAGACAGACGGACGGACGGACGGACAGACGGACATAGCTAAATCGACTCAGAATTTCATAAGGACCCTGAATATATATAATTTGTTGGGTCTCAGATTAATATTTCTTGGTGTTACACACGGAATGACAAAGTTATATATACCCTCTATCACCACTGTTGGTGGTGGAGGGTATAAAAATGCAAAGATTTCTCAAAATCTCTATAAAAAGTTGAAATATCTTGCAAATTTCTAAAAAGTCAACTGAATAGTAAAATATTTCACAAAATCTTTGAATTTTGCCAACGATTTGTTCTACAAAGTTACCCAAATAGTGAAATATTTCACAAAATCTTTTAATTTACTGAATAGTTGATATTTTAGAAACAGTCTTACATTAAGTTACAAATTTTAAAAATACAAAGATTTCTCAAAATATGTATAATTTCTAAAAAGTCAACTGAAAAGGGAAATGTTTCACACAATCTTGAACATTACTGAGCAGTCAATTTTAGGACATTAAACAAATTCCAACTCTTATTTTGGAGATTTGTTGCTTTTGTTTTTACTTTGTTAAGAAATTAACAAAGTTGTTCAATAACCGAATTGAACTATGCACACAAATAAAATAGAGAATTTTATTTCTACTTACGTGTTGGTTGGTGGGTTTTGAAAACACTTTTTTTGTTTTTATATTTTTTTAACAATGAGAGCACGGGAGTGTGTTTTATTATTTTTATACCCTCCACCACCATCAGTGGTGATAGAGGGTATATATAACTTTGTCATTCCGTGTGTAACACCAAGAAATATTCATCTGAGAGCCAACAAAGTATATATATTCTGGGTCCTTATCAAATTCTGAGTCGATTTAGCTATGTCCGTCTGTCCGTCTGTCTGTGTAAAACACGCTCACGATAAAACGAAGCAATAGAGCTTAACCAAATTTACCCAAAATGTTCTTCATTTTCCTAAGTTGTTTGGTATTGCAAATGGGCAAAATCGGTTCACACCGGGAAAAGTTATGAATCAAAATTTAAAACAACCTCGGAAAAAAATAAGCATTTTTTACACATTCTGATGTAATTTTCTCGAAAACTATGCAAGATAATTCCACGGAAATCACCATAAATTCGTTTCTGCACAAGATCTTGATCCCCGCTGAAAATTGCCAGAATCGGTCCACAATTTCATATACCTCCCATACAAAAGTACATATTCCCGGAAAATGGGTTTTTTGTTAATAACTTCCGCCACAATGTCGATATCTTCACAAAATTTTACAGATCAAAATCTTATGTCATTAGAATTCTTTCAGAGGAAAAAATTTATGGATCGGTCCATAATTGGACATAGCTCCCATACAAGGTCCCCTCCCGAAAATCACTTAAACGCGCATAACTCATTACTAAATTAAGATATCCATATAAAATTTGGTATAAGTATTGCCCATATGCATAGAAATGTTACTGTGAAAGTATTTTCCGATCGGTCCATAATTGGTCATAGCTCCCATACAAGGTCCCCTCCCGAAAATCACTTAAACGCGCATAACTCATTACTAAATTAAGATATCAATATAAAATTTGGCACAAGTATTACTCATATGCACAGAAATATTACTGTGAAAATTTTTTTCGATCGGTCCATAATTGGTCATAGCTCCCATACAAGGTCCCCTCCCGAAAATCACTTAAACGCGCATAACTCATTACTAAATTAAGATATCAATATAAAATTTGGCACAAGTATTACTCATATACACAGAAATATTACTGTGAAAATTTTTTTCGATCGGTCCATAATTGGTCATAGCTCCCATACAAGGTCCCCTCCCGAAAATCACTTAAACGCGCATAACTCATTACTAAATTCAGATATCCATATAAAATTTGGTACGAGTATTGCCCATATGCATAGAAATATTACTGTGAAATTTTTTTCCGATCGGTCCATAAATGGTCATAGCTCCCATACAAGGTCCCCTCCCGAAAATCACTTAAACGCGCATAACTCATTACTAAATTCAGATATCCATATAAAATTTGGTACAAGTATTACCCATATGCATAGAAATATTACTGTGAAATTGTTTTCCGATCGGTCCATAATTGGTCATAGCTCCTATACAAGGTCCCCTCCCGAAAATCACTTAAACGCGCATAACACATTACTAAATTAAGATATCCATATAAGGTTTGGTAAAAGTATTACTCATATGCACAGAAATATTACTGTGAAATTTTTTTTCCGATCGGTCCATAATTGGTCATAGCTCCCATACAAGGTCCCCTCCCGAAAATCACTTAAACGCGCATAACTCATTACTAAATTAAGATATCCATATAAAATTTGGTATAAGTATTGCCCATATGCATAGAAATGTTACTGTGAAATTTTTTTCCGATCGGTCCATAATTGGTCATAGCTCCCATACAAGGTCCCCTCCCGAAAATCACTTAAACGCGCATAACTCATTACTTAATTAAGATATCCATATAAAATTTGGTATAAGTATTGCCCATATGCATAGAAATATTACTGAAAATTATTTTCCGATCGGTCCATAATTGGTCATAGCTCCCATACAAGGTCCCCTCCCGAAAATCACTTAAACGCGCATAACTCATTACTAAATTAAGATATCAATATAAGGTTTGGCACAAGTATTACTCATATGCACAGAAATATTACTGTGAAAATTTTTTTCGATCGGTCCATAATTGGTCATAGCTCCCATACAAGGTCCCCTCCCGAAAATCACTTAAACGCGCATAACTCATTACTTAATTAAGATACCCATATGGTACAAATATTACTCATATGTACAGAAATATTACAGATAATTTTTTTTCCGATCGGTCCATAACTGGTCATAGCTCCCATACAAGTTCCCCTCCCGAAAATCACTTAAACGCACATAACTCATTACTAAATTATATCCATATAAAGTTTGGCAGAAATATTGCTCATATATAGAGAAATATTACTGTGAAATTGTTTTCCTATCGATCCATAATTGATCATAGCTCCCATACAAGGTCCCTTTCAGAAAAACACTTAAAGGCTCATAACTCATTACCAAATAATGATATAAATAAATACTATTTTTGTTCATAAATACTATTTTGTAATGCAAAAAGCACTTAATGTTATTTCAAACATTTTTCACGATCGGTCTATATTTGGTCATATCTCTCATACTAGGTCCTGCCCCTAAAAGCGCTTTAACCGTATTTAACTATTTGCATTATCAATTTGTGTAGAACAAAATTATATATAGGTATGTATTTTTAAAATCCTTAAATCTTTCACACACATGCATACATGCAAATACGAGATATCGCTAAAGCATATCTTAGGGCGCTATACAAATTTAAATGAAAGTGGCGTTTCTAATGTTCAATAAATCTTGGAATTGTATTAGATTTAAGCTGTTTAAATCTTGGGATTTTTCTATTTAAGACATGAGAAAACTTATTTCTACAAATATTTTATTAATTAGAAATGTATTAATACAAAAGTTGCTGGTGGAGGGTATTTAAGATTCGGCTCAGCCGAATATAGCACTCTAACTTGTTTTTATTTATTTTTTTTTTAAACACTGATTGCCGAGCCTGGCTTGCTCGAAACACTTCCTAAAATATGACAATTTAGGAAGTGTTTGGAGACCATCATTCGAGGTCGGTAAGGCCGTCGTCGAAGTCGATAAGATCGTCATGGAGATCGATCAAATCGTCTTCAACGAGGCCTGACCGGACTTCGACATGCCGGCCTCCTTGCACTGGTGCAATTGTCGACCCGGTGAGTTGGCTGAGGGCCGAAACGATTTGGTTGACCAGCCCCTGGGTTGAGGCTGGCGTTGCCGCAGGCTGAGGAACGGCTATGGTTTGTGGTTGATGTTGTTGGCGTCGTTGTGGCTGCCGCTGAGATTGTTGCTGTAGTTGTCATTGCCGTTGTTGTCGTTGCCGTTGTTGTCGTTGGCGTTGTTGTCGTTGGCGTTGTTGCTGCTGTAGTTGTTGTTGTTGCTGTTGAATAACCTGCTGCTGTTGTTGCAGACGTTGACGGAGGTCATCCAACCGCTGTTGAGCTCTCTGTTGAGAAGGGTTGGGAAGGCTTCTGCGAGCGCGTGGGCAGCAGTCCTTGGGTGCAACAATGTGTGGTGCAAATCGCAGCATATTTGGCACGCACCCATTGAGATACAGCTACCTATCAGATGAGTCCGCGAGAAGCAATTGGAGCAATACTTATGGGTTCTCACCACATAAAATCGTTGCTCCAATGTCAACTTACGGAACATCTTGCAATATCTCAATGGGTGATATGCAAAACACACAACACACAACTCTGGGTTTTGGGCTGGATCCATTCTGGAATGAGATTAAAATACAAAGAACAGAGGCAGATTAAGGTCGAAAAAAATAGTTTGGACACATAGACACGACATTGTATGGACAAGAACAAACTAATCTACAGACTTTTCACATAACGGGAGCATGCATAATTTTACTATTGGTCGGGTCACGATGCCACTAGATGTTCTAACATCATCGACTCTTACGCGCTTATTCCGACCAACGTGTACGGCTTCTATTCTTCCTAACCTCCAGTCGCATGGAGGAAGAAGCTCATCCTTGATGATAACGAAATCACCACTCTGTAGATCCCGTCGTGGATTCTGCCATTTGTACCTCTTGTGTAGCTCGAAGGTACTCATTTTTCCATCGTTGACCAAATTTATGATGGAGTGCTTTCAGTCGTTCCCAGCGATTCAATAACGACAAATTGTCAGGCGGCGCGAATACCAAAGGTGCACCGCGCAGAAAATGACTCGGAGTAAGGGCCTGCAGGTCATCTGGGTCTTCTGACATCGGTGATATTGGTCGTGAATTTAGAACACTTTCTATTCGCGCAAGCAGAGTAGAGAACTCTTCAAAATTAAATTTATGTGCGCCTGCAATTTTCCTGAAGTGGATTTTGAAGCTTTTAACGCCAGCTTCCCATAAACCTCCTATATGCGGGGCGCTAGGTGGAATGAACTTCCACTCAAGTCCATTAATTGCATATTTATCTGTTATATCCTTGGAGGATTGTTTAAGAAATAACGAATACTCCTTTAGCAATGACTTATTAGCGCCTATGAAATTTGTACCATTGTCCGACATAACTGATTTTGGCAATCCTCGCCTAGCTATAAATCGTGCAAAAGCAGCTAGAAATGCTTCTGATGCTAAACTAGAGCAAGCTTCTAAATGAATGGCTCTTGTAGCAAAACATACAAAGATACATGCGTAACCTTTCATATATGGTGAATTTCGCAAATTGCCAGACTTGATCTGAAATGGACCAGCAAAGTCGACACCCGTATGTGAGAACGGTAATGAGAGAGTGGATCTCTCTTTTGGCAGTGCAGCCATTATTTGCGATTTCACTTGTTGTTTGTAACGAACACAGGTTAGACAATGATGAACGCATTTCTTGACTGTTCTTTTTAAACCAGGAATATAGAACTGGCTTCTTACTGCGCTCATCATAAGGGTTATGTCAGCATGGACTAGAGTTTTGTGGACAAACTCGAGAAAAATTTTGCAAAATTGAGAAGAGTTAGGGATAATTATGGAAAATAGCTCATCGTACGTAAGCGGGGCATTAGCTAATCTACCATTAACCCGCATAAGACCTTGAGCGTCGAGAAATGGATTTAGAGTAAGCAGAGAGCTTTTCTTTGAAATATGCTTAGAATCCGAAAGATTCTTTAAATCTTCAGAATAATGAAACTTCTGTGTTAGTCTAATATATAAAATTTTTGCATTATTAAGCTCTTCGTGAGAGAGCGTTAAACTTTCAAACTTAGTTTTCTCTAATCTTTTACTAGTAGAACGTAAGAACCTATAAATATATGCTATTACGGCGAGAGCTCGCCGATATGAAGAAAATCTTTGGATTATATTGAGTTCATCTGTAACGGAACAGTGAACTTCAACTTTCCTTTGTTCCATAAGAGCTATGGCAGGTGGGTTCGATTTAGGCCAATTGTCTTGGGAGTCAAGTAGCCACATTGGTCCATACCACCATAAAGGATTTTTTTTAAGATCTTGTGGTTTACACTCTCGTGTTCCAAGATCTGCAGGATTTTCATGGGTTAAAACGTGGTTCCACTTAGCATTACCAACATTTTCAATGATTTGAGATGTTCTGTTGGCAACATATGTTTTCCAAACTGATGGATGTTTTTGTAACCATGCTAATACTATAGTGGAATCTGACCAAAGGAAAAGTTGAGCACTTTTAAATGAATTGTTAGTTAGAGTTTGTTTAATTAGTTTTGAGATCAGTAATGCCCCACATAACTCTAACCGAGGAAGACTTACACGTTGCAACGGCGTAACTTTGCTTTTCGCTACTAGCAGATTAGAATGTCTGCCAGACACATCTTCCACTCGAATATATATTGTTGCGCAATAGGCTTGTTCAGATGCATCACAGAAACCATGGATCTGGATTTTGCTATCTGGATGGAAATGGATCCATCTGGGGATTTGAATGGATCTTATGTGTATAAAATCTTCTAAGAAAATGTTCCACCTTGAAAGAGTCTGAGGTTTCACATCTTCATCCCATTCGACCCCATCTTTCCACAATTCCTGTAGAAGGATCTTTGCTTGAACAATAATGGGCGTTAGCCACCCTGCGGGGTCAAACAATTTAGCGACCGCGGATAAAATTGTTCTTTTTGTTACTTTTGATGCGAAATTGGGGATTTCGACTTTATAAGTGAAGGAATCACTGTATGCATTCCACTGAATACCTAACGTTTTCATAGAGCTCGAATCGCACTTAAAATATCTTCAGTTGGAATATTTTCTAATAATTTGCTATTATTTGCCGTAATTTTTTGAAGTGGAAATCCCGCTGATTTTAAAGACTTTATTAATTGACTTTGCGCTTCTAGGGCTGAAGCCAAAGTTGTCCACCAGCTAAAATATCATCGACATATGTTTCATGTCTTAATATGTGAGATGACAAAGGAGACTGTCTCTCTACATCTGTTGCTAACTGCAGCAACGTTCGTATAGCTAAATACGGTGCACAATTCACTCCGAAAGTGACTGTTAACAGCTCGTAATCTTCAATATTGCTTGAAGTTTTTGTTCTATACAAAATTCTCTGAAACGGACAATTTGCTTCCGTTACTAATATTTGGCGATACATTTTTTCGATATCTCCATTGAAAACGTATCTATATATACGCCAATTTAAAATAACTGACATTAAGTCAGATTGCAACGTTAGACCAATATGCAATACATCATTCAACGAAAATGAGCTTTTCGTTTTGCGAGAACCATTAAAGACTACTCTAACTTTTGTAGAAGTGCTTTCCGGCCTAAATACAGCATGATGTGGTAAATAATATGAAAAATACTTTCCATCTTTACAAATTTCGGAAGAATTTGTTTTCCTCATATGACCCAATGTTATATATTCTTCTAAAACATAATTATAAATCTGCTGAAGATCTATTTGTTTTTGTAATTTTGCCTCTAGATGAATATATTGACTTTTTGCTGCGAATCTGGAAGATTGCAAATACAAGTTTTCTGGAAATTCTTGTTTAAAAGGAAGTTTTACAACATATCTACCATCACTTCTGCGATATGTTGTCTTTTTATAAAGTTCTTCACAGTAGAGATCTGTTTCTGATAGAACTTTCGATTTTGGAATTTCTTCTGTTTCCCAAAATAGTCTAAGCATTGAGCTTATTTTATCATTTTCTTCCTTATTTTGAATATTAGCAGTTAGAGAAACGCTATGTAATTTCATTGGGCCATAAATATACCATCCATAGATGGAATTTTGAGCAAGGAGATTGCCTAAGATATTCTTTTGTATTCCATCTTGAATGATATATGGAATTATATCACTACCGATTAGCATGTCTATTTGTGAAGATACCAAGAAATTAGGATCAGCTAATTTTAGATGTTTTATTTCTGAGAGATCAGCGTTTGAAATCGTAAAGCTTGGCATAAATTTGGTTAAATTTGGAACTATTATAACTTGGGTACTGAGTGAGAACTCGTGGTTTTTTCTACACATAGTAATGGTAGATATTTTACTTGAATTTGCTACCACCGTACCCCCTAATCCACAAATTTCAAAATTTGCATTTTGAGTTATTAAACCAAGCCTTTTTGATATTTTTTTAGTTAAAAATGATCGTTTTGATCCCGAATCTATTAGAGCTCTAACTGTAAATACTTCTCCTAAATGTAAAATTTCTACTAGAGCTGTAGGTAATAAAATGTCTTCATCATTGACAGAAAAGTTTGTTTGTGTGTTTGTCTTGTGTACTGTAGATATTGAGCTACATGGTGGTTGGCGATTTATTGTGTCCTCCGGTTGCTGAGAGGGATCAGCATGAAACGTATTGGACGTTTTGTTTCTATTTGCTTTATTCTTCTTGTTATTGGAATAATTATCAAAATGAAGTAAGCTGTGGTGCTTGTTCTTTCACTGGACACATGTAAAAACGCTTTGACAATTTGTATTTGTGTGAGCTGAAGACAAACAATTACTACAAATTTTGTTCTTTTCTACATAGTCAATTCTCTGTTTTACTGAAAAATTTTGAAATATAGGACAATTCCGAATGATATGTGTTTTATTACACAATTTGCAAAGCTTATCATCATTCTTCGATTAAGCTTCTTTGTTCGGGTTTTCATATCTAGCTTTATTCTGCTGTGAAGAGATATTATAATTTCTACCCTGATTATGATATGGGACATAAGCTGGGTTTTGACTTCTGAATGTAGATATTCTTTCCATTACCTGATGTCTATTTATTAAAAATTCTTCCATTTCTGCCCAGGAAGGTAAACGAGTTGGAGAACTCAACGATTGCTCCCAAAGAGCTAATGTTTCATCAGGTAATTTTGTGGAACACAAATATAGAGAATATTTTCTATATATAGAGTAGAATATTTTCTTTCTTTTACTGTTTAAAGTAATACAGCTTTCTGGATATTTGATTGGATTGGATTGTTTCCTTATTGAATCAGATACTCATGTGCTAGGTAGCACCTTATTTTGGTTGTGTTTGATTTGGTTAGGAAATAGTTTAAAACATTTAACTATCTAGGGATGCCTATGATTATAAAATTTATTTAATCCTTGAATTTCATTATTAAATATATGTTTTTTTTCTTATTTTTGCTTAACAAACCATTTCATAATTAAAAAAAAAAAAAAAATAATAATAATAATATTTTTTATATATTTTTATACGAATAATATTAATTTTAACTTTTAAAACTAATATTCAATGAATCTCATGAATAATTTAGGTCCGATATGTAGCGATAACAATTTTTTGAGTAGAAGCATAAGCGGAAATTATAATGGCCTTAAATTTGGTCACTTTAATTGCCAAAGCTTTAAAATTAAAGATACTTCTTTTAAATTAGATGAAATAAGAAGTATATTAGATGGTGGAATTATTAACGTTGTAGGAATAAGCGAGACCTGGCTTAAATCTAATATTTATTCTAGTGCGGTTAATATACCTGGATACAAGATTCTGAGAAGTGATCGTCCTGGAATACGTCGTGGCGGAGGAGTTGCAATATTATTGTCCAATGGCCTTAAATTTAAAATGATATCACATTCAATGAATTCTGGCCCATGTGAGTATATTTTTATTGAAATCAATGTGGGTGCAGATAAAGTTCTTGTGGGTGAAATATATCTACCTACTGGGGATATAGTTGCCCTTGAAGAAGTTTTGGGTGATATAGTTGTTAAATATAAGTATATTGTGATTATGGGGGACTTCAACCATAACTTGTTTTGTACCTCCAAATCGGCATCCATGACCAGTTTGTGTACTAGATTAAATATTATATATAGACACAACTCATTGCCTACGCATTATGACGTCCGAAACAACACCACATCATTAATAGATTATTTCTTACTTAGCCCTGGAATAAATGTATATTTTTCAAATCAAATGCAGTGTCCTGGAATTTCTAGACATGCATTTATTTATATTGCATTAGATCTGCCATCCTCAGAACAAGAACGTTATGTTGAATATTTTGACTACAATGCAATTAATATGGTAACTCTAGAGCAAGTAGCCTCCTTATCTGATAACTCACAAATATTTCAGACAAATGATGTAAATATTCAAATAGACACCCTAATGTCATACATAAACACCTTACATGAGCTTGTACCAACGGTTCGCAAGAGAATTAGAAAGTTGAGTGATAACACATGGTTTAAATCTAGGGAAATTAGGTACTTCATTTCAATTCGTGACCTAGCATATAAGGCATTTATGGAAAACCACAGCCCAGAGAATTGGAAAATATATTGTAAAATAAGGAATAAAACAAAGACAATTATCAGAAATGCTAAAAGAAAAGCACATGCACTTCTTTTAGAGGGTCTAAATACAAAACAAATGTGGAATTTCCTTAGAAAGAATGGGTGTATTGATGCAGATGAAGAAGTTACGGACTTAGATCCTGATTTTGTTAATAAATATTTTATATCTAATCAATTGAAAGAAGATACAACTTTTCATGTTAATAATTTACATTTTGCTGGAGTAAACTCATTTTCTTTTCATGCAATAGATGAATCTGACGTATATGATGCTCTACACAAAATTAAATCTAATGCAGCTGGATATGATGGTATTAATCTTAAGTTCATTAAAATTATATTTCCCTATATATCTACCCTACTTACACATTTAATTAATACCACAATTATGACCTCTGAATTCCCCAAAGCTTGGAAATGTTCACGGGTAGTTCCAGTAAAGAAAGATGGGAACTCTAGCTTGCTGGAGAATTTACGACCAATATCAGTGATTCCTATTCTTTCAAAGATATTTGAATATATTATTAAGGATCAAATGATGTACTATATTAATAATCATAATCTTCTTCATGTGAATCAATCAGGTTTCCGACAGAATTACAGTACTACTACTCTTTTAATAAATGTAACTGATTCCATAAGGAGCAACCTTAATAATAGGAAATGTAGTGTTTTGCTATCATTGGACCTGTCAAAAGCCTTTGATAAACTAATTCACTCAAATTTAATCATGAAGCTATGTAATACTTTTAATTTCTCTTTATCTGCCTGTAAACTCACTTACTCCTATTTACATAGAAGATCTCAGTTTGTATCTTTGGGAGGTAGAGATTCCGGTACCTTGGAGGTTACAAGTGGTGTCCCGCAAGGGTCCGTTATAGGCGCTTTATATTTTATGCTGTATCTAAATGATTTATTGAATATAGTAGATGATAACTCCGTTAAAATGTTTTCATACGCAGATGATATTCAAATGTTATTTACCGCTGAAAGATATTTTATTGATGTCTTGAAAGCCAATATTCAGTTCTACCTTGATAATGTTATAGGTTGGATGAGTGGAAATGGATTTGAAATAAACCCTCATAAAACAAAAGCTATTTGTTTTGGATTTAACTCCAATGAGTTGAATATACAGTTGGGTGGTGTAGGACTGAATTTTGTATCTGATATGAAGTGTTTAGGAATTATTATAGATGATATGTTAAATTTTTCAAAACACATAGATTATGTATGTGCCCGTGTAAATTGCACCTTGAGGCGTTTGTGGTCTTTGGACTTATATTTAACATCTAATATAAGGAAATGCATAGCTAGCTCTCTCCTAATGTCCCTTTTGCTTTACGGCATCGAGATTTGTAGTGGAACTAATGCACTAACGTTTAGACGACTACACTTAACATTTAACCGTATTGTTAGGTATGTTTACAGATTGCGGGTGAGGGATCACATATCTGAATATGTGTCAAGATTTATCGGGTTTCCATTTGAAAATTTAGTAGATACAAGAATTTTATTACTCTTTTATAAGATTATCAAGAATAATTGTCCTATATACATCGCTGACACTTTTAAATTTTCTAAATCGTTGAGGAATCCTCAATTAATATTTCCCCACATTGCATCTGCAGTATATGAAAAGTCATTTCAAGTGAGAGTTTCGAGAGTGTGGAATACGCTACCTAGGGAAATTAAAAATTTTTCTTACTCTAATCAGATTTTTAAGAAAAAAATATTTAAACATTTTAATGAACATAATGCTTAATTATTATAATTCATAATTCATTACTCAAAAATAATAATTTTTTTTTGTTATCGCTACATTCGTTTCAACAATTATTTTATAATTTATATATGTATATCACACTTTAACTTTTATTATTCTGTCACAATTTACATTATTTAAATAACTTTGGAAAGTATTGTTATGGAGTAGTATGTAAGCCATATTTGGCCCCAAGGGCTTGGTTTTTTGAACTTGTAAATTAAATTAAATAAATATATTAGGATTGGATCCCATTGATTGGTTCGTATACCATGAGCCTTTAAAATTGATAAACAATCGCTAATGGTAGTTTGAATCCTGTTAATAGATTCGCAATTTTCAGCCTTTGCTTCTGGTATATTAAATAGAATCTTCAACTGATTATCTACTAAAATGCGCTTGTTCTCATATCGCGCCCTTAACGCGTCCCACGCCAGTAAATAATTCTGATCTGAAAGCGGATATTTAGCTACAATACTACCTGCTTCGCCCTTTGTTTTATTCCTTAGGGTGATTACCATAAATGGCGGTAAACATATCGCGGAATGATGGCCATTCCTCATAACTCCCATAAAATTCCTGAGTATCACAAGGAGGAACCTTTATACAAATCTCCGAATCATTAAATGTGGCATTAATGGGATCCATATTCGAAGTATTGAACAAAGTAGAGTTAGTCGGTTGATCGGGCCTTAGACCTTGATTAATAGAAGCTCTGTGCATCTTCAATTGGTCCATCATATTAGCCTTGGTACCTTGATATTCGTCCTTAACCGACCCAAATCTTACTTTTGCCGTGCATTTTTCGCTCTCAGGAATAATATTCTCATTAGTTAAAATTAAATCCTCAAAGGCTTTTCGAACTGATTGCCAGTCCTCTTCAAGGGACTGCAATTTCGTCTCGAGAAGTGACTCGGTTAAATTTTCCAATGGAGTTATATCAAACTTGGAACAAGATCCAACTAAATTATCGCATTCTAAAGCGAACTTAGCACATAATGTGGAGCCCATTATTGAAAAAGTTCAAATAAATTGTTTAAAATGGAAAATTAAAAAGCCAAATGAGGAAAACTAATAACGAAAAAATCAAATCAATGAATAGAACAGTAAGTGATCTGAACTAATATTAGTTGTGTTTTGTTGCTAACGTTCAAAGGCAATTTCATATAAATTTAAAATTTATAAACGTTAGGAGTTAACGTGTAAAATTATACAAGTTAATTTTAACGTCGATAAAAGTGCTACCAATTCAAAAATAAAAATACAAATATTAATGTGTTTATGTCAAACAATAAAAAAATATTTTAAAATAAAATTTAAATCAAAAAAAAATATCAAATAAAAAAACCTTTTTTAAGAAAATGTAAATAATTTCAAGATTTAGCAGATTTCTTCTGTGGAGTGATGCCAAGTCAGGTAATGTTCGTTTTGTTGCTAACTTTAAGCGTTAACACTCATTGATAGCAACAAAACACAACTATTATCTAATTTGACCGTTGGTTGAGAAATATTGAGAAAAAAAATTCCGTATACAAGTCCCATAATGTACCTAATATACCGAATCTAACTGCGTAGAGTGACCGCTAAATCGCGAAAAAAATTTTCCAAAAAGATTTTACTCGAAATTTAATTAAAAATTTAAGTCGATGTTCTAATTAGTATTGAACTAATCAGACCGACTCACAATGTGTAGGGAACACACAAATTACAACAAACACAATAATGTATATATGTAATGTATGTATATATGTTTATTTTGTCTCTTTGTTTTTTACTTTCTTTTGTTACAACTACCCAGCGGTAAATGAAACAAAGTACTTAGATAATATTCGATGACATCAGTATGACGTTCTAAGCGAGCAATCTAAGTACTTAGAGTGCAATGTATGCGTAATCCAACATATCATGCACTTTAATTATAACATAGATTACAATTTAAGCAGAGAGTTAGCTGCCTTTTTCATTTTGTTTTTTGTTTTTATTTCTTATAAAAAACCTAAAGTACCGTTTTCTTTTGTATACTACATGAAAAGAAGAATCTTTTTGTATCAGTTTAAAGTTGATCTTTTGTAAGTGAAGTTGTGTTTTGTTAAAAAAGTTATTTTATTGTAAAAATTTAAAATAATTGTGGTGATCTAAACGGCAGAAATGGATTTAAAAATTGGGGTAAATTTATTTCATACATTCTAGTTTTAATACTGATAATTTCCTCCTGATTGTTTACAGGATCTGTAAAGGAAGATGGCCGAAAGTTTCAAAAAAAAAAATTAAGATTAATTTCATTTATCTTCGTTAAAATTGTTTAATTATATTTTTATTGAATTAACTATAATACATGTTTATTATTTGATAATAATTTTTAAATAAACTTACATAATTTTAAAATAAATATAAAAAAATATATATTTTTTCTATAACAAAAAGGGAAGACAAATGCAAATAGGATTGTAATCTACATACATTACATTACTATTTGCAAGCGTTTATAGGCGTCTCATTAACTTCGCTTAGAACTCCACACATTATGTAAGTGAAATTTTAATTTGTCCTAATGATATTGTGGCTTACATTCTAAGCGAGAGCACATCGATGTGGCAGCCTAGGACACTTTTATGTTAAATCTAAGTAGAAGAATAAGTGAAAGCATCACCACTGACTGCCACGAAATATCACTTAGATAAGCGAGTACATAATGTATATTTTTACCGCTGGGTACGGTATAGCGTATAAAAAAAGAGAATATATTTTGTTATTTTAAGAGATAAAATAAACAAAAAAACCACCACCAAATTTACTTTCATATTTTTAAATAATAATATTGTAAATCTTAGTAAGTATGTATGTATGTGCAATATTCAACAATGTTTTGATGGAAACAAAACAATAACAATCACTAGTTCTTGCACTAAATAGAATGAACTTTATATATAAAAAATAATTATGTATGTGAAGAATGGGAATTCTTGCGACTATACTTATTATTTTTTATATAAATTTTCAATTAATTTAGCACTTTCACTGTGGTTCAAAAAGGACCATAAACAAATTCCAACTCTTATTTTGGAGATTTGTTGAATTTGTTTTTACTTTGTTAAGAAATTAACAAAAATGTTCAATAACCGAATTGAACTATGCACACAAATAAAATAGAGAATTTTATTTCTACTTACGTGTTGGTTGGTGGGTATTGAAAACACTTTTTTTGTTTTTATATTTGTTTAACAATGAGAGCACGGGAGTGCGTTTTATTATTTTTATTATTTTTTTTATTTATTTTTTTTTAAACACTGAAGAATGGGATCCGTTCGTTGATTTTTAATAATATCAGCCGAGGCTGGCTTGCTCGCAACACTTCCTAAAATATGACAATTTAGGAAGTGTTTGGAGACCTTCAGTCGAGGTCGGTAAGGCCGTCGTCGAAGTCGATAAGATCGTCATGGAGATCGATCAAATCGTCTTCAACGAGGCCTGACCGGACTTCGACAGACATTTTTCTACTATTTTTTCTAGAAAATCACCCAGTTGTGAAAAATATCACAAAATCTTACAATTTACTGAAGAGTTGATTTTCTAGAAATAATCTAACATTCAGATACAAATTAAAAAAATGTAAGTCACACAAATAGTGAAATATTTCACAAAGTCTTGCAATTTACTGAATATTTGATTTTCTAGAAACAGTCTATCATTCATACAAATTTAAAAAACAAACAAAGATTTCTCAAAATCTCTATAAAAAGTTGAAATATCTTGCAAATTTTATTTCACAAAAGAAGAAATATCTTGCAAATATTTCACAACTATTACCCAAATAGTGAAATATTTAACAAAATCTTGGAATTTACTGAATAGTTGATATTTTAGAAACAGTCTTACAATCAGTTACAAATTTTAAAAAACAAAGATTTCTCAAAATATGTATAAAATGTTGAAATATCTTGCTAATTTCTAAAAAGTCAACTGAAAAGTGAAATATTTCACATAATCTTGAACATTACTGAGCAGTCAATTTTAGGACATTTTTCTACTATTTTTAGTAGAAGAAGTTGATTTCTGATTCAGATACAAATCAAAAAAATGTAAGTCAACCAAATAGTGAAATATTTCATAAAATCTTGCAATGTTCTGAACAGTTGATTTTCTAGAAACAAGTTTCTAAAAAACCAACTGAATAGAGACATATTTCATAAAATCTTCGAATTTTGTCAACGATTTCTTTTATAAAGTCACACAAATAGTGAAATATTTCACAAAATCTTACAACTTACTGAATATTTGATTTTCTAGAAATAGTCTATCATTCATACAAATGTAAAAAACAAACAAAGATTTCTCAAAATCTCTATAAAAAGTTGAAATATCTTGCAAATTTCTAAAAAGTCAATTGAATAGAGACACATTTCACAAAAGTAGTGCAAATTTGTAAAAAGTCAGTTAAATAATGATATATTTCACAAAAGAAGAAATATCTTGCAAATTTCTATAAATTCAGATAAGAAATTTAAAAAATGCAAAGATTTCTCAAAATCTCTATAATAAGTTTAAATAACTTGCAAATTTCTAAAAAGTCAACTGAATAGTAAAATATTTCACAAAAGTAGAAATATCTTGCAAATTTCTAAAAATTCAGCTGAATAGAAAAATATTTCACAAAATCTTCGAATTTTGCCAACGATTTGTTTTACATAGTCACCCAAATAGTGAAATATTTTACAAAATCTTGGAATTTACTGAATAGTTGATATTTTAGAAACAAAGGTAGAAATATCTTGCAAATTTCTAAAAAGTCAACTGAATAGAGACATATTTCACAAAATCTTCGAATTTTGCCAACGATTTGTTTTACAAAGTTACCCATATAGTGAAATATTTCACAAAATCTGAGTAGGTGATATTTTAGAAACAGTTTTACATTCAGTTACAAATTTTAAAAATACAAAGATAAAAAATTTAAAAAAATGCAAAGATTTCTCAAAATCTCTATAAAAAGTTGAAATATCTTCCAAATTTCTAAAAAGTCAACTTATAGTGATATATTTTACAAAATCTTCTAACGTTCTCAACGATTTTTTCTAGAAGGTCAACCGAATAGTGAAATATTTCACAAAATCTTGCAATGTACTGAACAGTTGATTTTCTTGAAACAAAATTCACAAAATCTTCGAATTTTGCCAACGATTTGTTTCACAAAGTTACCCAAATAGTGAAATATTTCACAAAATCTTGCAATTTACTGAATAGTTGATATTTTAGAAACAGTCTTACATTCAGTTACAAATTTTAAAAATACAAAGAAAGAAAGAAAATATCTGTAAAAAGTTGAAATATCTTGCTAATTTCTAAAAAGTCAAATGAATAGTGAATTATTTCACAAAAGTAGAAATGACATGCAAATTTCTAAAAAAAATCAACTGAATAGGGACATATTTTACAAAATCTTCTAATTTTGTCAACGACTTATTTTAGAAAGTCACACAAATAGTGAAATATTTCACAAAATCTTGCAATTTACTGAATAGTTGATACTCTAGAAACAGTCTATCATTCATGCAAATTAAAAAAAAAACAAAGATTTCTCAAAATTTCTATAACAATTTCTAAAAACTCAACTGAATAGTAAATATTTCACAAAAGTAGAAATATCTTGCAAATTTCTAAAAGTCAATTGAATAGAAACATATTTCACAAAATCTTCGAATTTTGCCAATGATTTGTTTTTCACCCAATAGTGAAATATTTCACAAAATCTTGCAATTTACTGTATAGTTGATATTTTAGAAACAGTCTTACATTCAGTTACAAACTTTATAAATACAAAGATTTCTAAAAATATCAATAAAAATTTGAAATATCTTGCTAATTTCTAAAAAGTCAACTGAATAGTGAAATATTTCACAAAATCTTGAACATTACTGAGCAGTAAATTTTAGGATATTTTTCTACGATTTCTAGAAGTCACCCAAATACTGGAATATTTCACAAAATCTTACAATTTACTGAAGAGTTGATTTTCTAGAAATAGTCTTACCATTCAGTTACAAATTAAAAAAATACAAAGATTTATCTAAATCTCTATAAAAGTTAAAATATCTTGCAAATTTCTATAACGTCAACTAAATAGTAAAAATTTCACAAAAGTAGAAATATCTTGCAAATTTCTAAAAAGGCAACTGAATAGAGACATATTTCACAAAATCTTTGAATTTTGCCAACGATTTGTTTTACAAATATTTCTACTTTTGTGAAATATTTTACTATTCAGTTGACTTTTTAGAAATTTGCAAGATATTTCAACTTTTTATAGAGATTTTGAGAAATCTTTGTATTGTTTTAAATTTTTTATCTAAATGTAAGACAGTTTGTAGAATATCAAATATTTAGTAAATTGCAAGATTTTGAGATATATTTCACTATTTGGGTAACTTTGTAAAACAAATCGTTGGCAAAATTCGAAGATTTTGTGAAATATGTCTCTATTCAGTTGACTTTTTAGAAATTTGCAAGATATTTCTACTTTTGTTTCTAAAATATCAACTATTCAGTAAATTGCAAGATTTTGTGAAATATTCCACTATTTGGGTGACTATGTAAAACAAATCGTTGGCAAAATTCGAAGATTTTGTGAAATATTTCTCCATTCAGTTGACTTTTTAGAAATTTGCAAGATATTTCTACTTTTGTGAAATATTTTACTATTCAGTTGAATTTTTAGAAATTTGCAAGTTATTTAAACTTTTTATAGAGATTTTGAGAAATCTTTGCATTTTTTTAAATTTTTTATCTGAATGTAAGACAGTTTGTAGAATATCAACTATTCAGTAAATTGCAAGATTTTGTGAAAATTTCACTATTTGGTTGACCTTCTAGAAAAAATCGTTTACAAACTTAGAAGATTTTGTGAAATATTTCACTATCCAGATGACTTTTCATAAATTTGCAAGATATTTCTACTTTTGTGAAATATTTTACTACTCAGTTGAGTTTTTAGAAATTTGAAAGATATTTCTACTTTTTATAGAAATTTTGTGAAATATTTGCATTTCTTTTAATTTGTATCTGAATGTAAGACTATTTCTAGAAAATCAACTCTTCAGTAAATTGTAAGATTTTTTGAAATATTTCCATATTTGAGTGACTTTCTAAAATAAATCGCTGACAAAATTCGCAGATTTTGTGAAATATGTCTCTATTCTGATGACGTTTTAGAAAGTTGCAAGATATTTTTACTTTTTTTCCAGAAATTCAACTGTTTCACTATTTGTGTGACTTTCTAGAAAAAATCGTAGAAAAATGTCCTAAAAATCGACTGTTCAGTAATGTTCAAGATTTTGTGAAATATTTCACTATTCAGTTGACCTTTTAGAAATTATCAAGATATTTCAACATTTTGTAGATATTATGAGAAATCTTTGTATTTTTAAAATTTGTAACTGAATGTAAGACTGTTTCTAAAATATCAACTATTCAGTTAATTGCAAGATTTTGTGAAATATTTCACTATTTGGGTAACTTTGTAAAACAAGTCGTTGACAAAATTCGAAGATTTTGTGAAATATATCTCTATTCAGTTGACTTTTTAGAAATTTGCAAGATATTTCTACTTTTGTGAAATTTTTACTATTTAGTTGACGTTATAGAAATTTGCAAGATATTTCAACTTTTATAGAGATTTAGATAAATCTTTGTATTTTTTTAATTTGTAACTGAATGGTAAGACTATTTCTAGAAAATCAACTCTTCAGTAAATTGTAAGATTTTGTGAAATATTCCAGTATTTGGTCCTAAAATTTACTGCTCAGTAATGTTCAAGATTTTGTGAAATATTTCACTATTCAGTTGACTTTTTAGAAATTAGGAAGAAATTTCAACTTTTTATTGAGATTTTGAGAAATCTTTGTGTTTTTAAAATTTGTAACTGAATGTAAGACTCTTTCTAAAATATCAACTATTCAGTAAATTGCAAGATTTTGTGAAATATTTCACTATTTGGGTAACTTTGTAAAACAAATCTTTGGCAAAATTCGAAGATTTTGTGAAATATGTCTCTATTCAGTTGACTTTTTAGAAATTTGCAAGATATTTCTACTTTTGTTTCAAGAAAATCAACTGTTCAGTACATTCCAAGATTTTGTGATATATTTCACTATTCGGTTGACCTTCTAGAAAAAATCGTTGACAACATTAGAAGATTTTGAGAAATATATCACTATAAGTTGACTTTTTAGAAATTTGCAAGATATTTCAACTTTTTATGGAGGTTTTGAGAAATCTTTGCATTTTTTTTAAATTTTTTATCTTTGTATTTTTAAAATTTGTAACTGAATGTAAGACTGTTTCTAAAATATCAACTACTAAGATTTTGTGAAATATTTCACTATATGGGTAACTTTGTAAAACAAATCGTTGGCAAAATTCGAAGATTTTGTGAAATATGTCTCTATTCAGTTGACTTTTTAGAAATTTTCAAGATATTTCTACTTTTGTTTCTAAAATATCAACTATTCAGTAAATTGCAAGATTTTGTAAAATATTTCACTATTTGGGTGGCTTTGTAAACAAATCGTTGGCAAAATTCGAAGATTTTGTGAAATATTTCTCTATTCAGTTGACTTTTTAGAAATTTGCAAGATATTTCTACTTTTGTCAAATATTTTACTATTCAGTTGACTTTTTACAAATTTGCAAGTTATTTAAAGTTATTATAGAGATTTTGAGAAATATTTGCATTTTTTAAATTTTTTATCTGACTTTATAGAAATTGGCAAGATATTTCTTCTTTTGTGAAATATATCATTATTTAACTGACTTTTTACAAATTTGCACTACTTTTGTGAAATGTGTCTCTATTCAATTGACTTTTGAGAAATTTGCAAGATATTTCAACTTTTTAGAGAGATTTTGAGAAATCTTTGTCTGTTTTTTAAATTTGTATGAATTTCTAAAAGAAATCGTTGACAAAATTAGAAGATTTTGCGAAATATGTCTCTATTCAGTTGGTTTTTTAGAAACTTGTTTCTAGAAAATCAACTGTTCAGAACATTGCAAGATTTTATGAAATATTTTACTATTTGGTTGGCTTACATTTTTAAAATTTGTATCTGAAAAAAAAAGAACTCTTCAGAAATCAACTTCTTCTACTAAAAATAGTAAAAAATGTCCTAAAATTGACTGCTCAGTAATGTTCAAGATTGTGTGAAATATTTCACTTTTCAGTTGACTTTTTAGAAATTAGCAAGATATTTCAACATTTTATACATATTTTGAGAAATCTTTGTATTTTTAAAATTTGTAACTGAATGTAAGACTGTTTCTAAAATATCAACTATTCAGTAAATTGCAAGATTTTGTGAAATATTTCGCTATTTGGGTAACTTTGTAAAACAAATCGTTGGCAAAATTCGAAGATTTTGTGAAATATGTCTCTATTCAATTGACTTGTAGAAATTTGCAAGATATTTCTACTTTTGTTTCTAAAATATCAACTATTTTTACTATTTAGTTGACGTTATAGAAATTTGCAAGATAGACTTTTATAGAGATTTAGATAAATGTTTGTATTTTTATACCCTACACCACTTTAGTGGGGAGGGTATATTGGGTTTGTGCTGATGTTTGTAACGCACAATAATATTGGTCCTATACCCACCTTAAAGTATACCAATCGGCTCAGAATCATTTTCTGAGTCGATTTAGCTATGTCCGTCCGTCTGTCCGTCCGTCTGTCCGTCCGTCCATGTAAACCTTGTAATCAAACTACAGGTCGCAATTTTGAAGATAATTCAATGAAATTTGGTACATGATCTTCTATTGTACCAGGGACGAAGCCTATTGAAAATGGTTAAGCTCGGTCCATTATTTCACCTAGCCCCCATACAACTGAACCCGCTAATAGGGCTTGTAATCCTTGTAATCAAACTACAGGTCGCAATTTTGCAGATAATTCAATGAAATTTGGCACATGATCTTTTATGGTATCGTAGACGAAGCCTATTGAAAATGGTTACCATCGGTCCATTATTTCACCTAGCCCCCATACAACTGAACCCCCGAATAGGGCTTTTAAAATTTGTAATCAAACTACAGGTCGCAATTTTGAAGATAATTCAATGAAATTTGGCACATGATCTTTTATGGTACCGTAAATGAAGCCTGTTGAAAATGGTTTACATCGGTCCATTATTTCACCTAGCCCCCATACAACTGAACCCCCGAATAGGGCTTTTAAAATTTGTAATCAAACTACAGGTCGCAATTTTGGAGATAATTCAATGAAATTTGGCACATGATCTTTTATGGTACCGTAAATGAAGCCTGTTGAAAATGGTTTACATCGGTCCATTATTTCACCTAGCCCCCATACAACTGAACCCCCGAATAGGGCTTTTAAAATTTGTAATCAAACTACAGGTCGCAATTTTGGAGATAATTCAATGAAATTTGGCACATGATCTTTTATGGTACCGTAGACGAAGCCTATTGAAAATGGTTACCATCGGTCCATTATTTCACCTAGCCCCCATACAACTGAACCCCCGAATAGGGCTTTTAAAATTTGTAATCAAACTACAGGTCGCAATTTTGGAGATAATTCAATGAAATTTGGCACATGATCTTTTATGGTACCGTAAATGAAGCCTGTTGAAAATGGTTTACATCGGTCCATTATTTCACCTAGCCCCCATACAACTGAACCCCCGAATAGGGCTTTTAAAATTTGTAATCAAACTACAGGTCGCAATTTTGGAGATAATTCAATGAAATTTGGCACATGATCTTTTATGGTACCGTAGATGAAGCCTGTTGAAAATGGTTTACATCGGTCCATTATTTCACCTAGCCCCCATACAACTGAATCCGCCGAATAGGGCTTTTAAGTTCATAATTATGTTTAATATACTCATATCTCGACAAAAAGCTGCAATAACCAAGTTGTATACAAGACTTGATGACCCCCACGAATTCGATAATAATAGGTTCTCATATGACCCTAGCCCCTATGAAAAGCCCCCACCAAAATTTCACTTAAATGTCCACAATTTTATTCAACAATAAACGGCTTAAGTATGTATACCTAAGGCAAGGTACAATTCAACTTAAATGCTTTATTATGGCAACTAAATCACATTATATTTTTGTCATAGGTGTAGGGTATTATATGGTCGGCCTCGCCCGACTATAATTTCTTACTTGTTTTAATTTGTAACTGAATGTAAGACTATTTCTAGAAAATCAGCTCTTCAGTAAATTGTAAGATTTTGTGAAATATTTCATTATTTGGGTGACTTTCTAGAAAAGATCCTTGACAAACTTAAAAGATTTTGTAGAATGTCATTTATTCAGTAAATTGCAAGATTTTGTGAAATATTTCACTATTTGTGTGACTTTCTAAAAGAAATCGTTGACAAAATTAGAGGATTTTGTGAAATATGTCTGTATTCAGTTGGCTTCTCAGAAACTTATTTCTAGAAAATCAACTGTTCAGAACATTGCAAGATTTTATGAAATATTTCACTATTTGACTGACTTACATTTTTTTTAATTTGTATCTGAATGTTAGATTATTTCTAGAAAATCAACTCTTCAGTAAATTGTAAGATTTTGTGATATTTTTCACTACTGGGTGATTTTCTAGAAAAAATAGTAGAAAAATATCCTAAAATTGACTGCTCGTAATGTTCAAGATTGTGTGAATCATTTCACTTTTCAGTTGACTTTTTAGAAATAAGCAAGATATTTCAAACTTTTATACATATTTTGAGAAATCTTTGTATTTTTAAAATTTGTAACTTAATGTAAGACTGTTTCTAAAATATCAACTATTCAGTAAATTACAAGATTTTGTGAAATATTTCACTAATTGGGTAACTTTGTAAAACAAATCAACTTTTTATTATTTTGAGAAATCTTTGCATTTTTTTAAATTTTTTATCTGAATGTAAGACAGTTTGTAGAATATCAAATATTCAGTAAATTGCAAGATTTTGAGATATATTTCACTATTTGGGTAACTTTGTAAAACAAATCGTTGGCAAAATTCGAAGATTTTGTGAAATATGTCTCTATTCAGTTGACTTTTTAGAAATTTGCAAGATATTTCTACTTTTGTTTCTAAAATATCAACTATTTTTACTATTTAGTTGACGTTATAGAAATTTGCAAGATAGACTTTAATAGAGATTTAGATAAATGTTTGTATTTTTTTAATTTGTAACTGAATGTAAGACTATTTCTAGAAAATTAACTCTTCAGTAAATTGTAAGATTTTGTGAAATATTCCAGTATTTGGGTGACTTCTAGAAAAAATCGTAGAAAAATGTCCTAAAATTGACTACTCAGTAATATTCAAGATTTTGTGAAATATTTCACTATTCAGTTGAGTTTTTAGAAATTGTTATGGAAATTTTGAGAAATCTTTGTTTTTTTTAAATTTGCATGACTTTTTAGAAATTTTCAAGATATTTCTACTTTTGTTTCTAAAATATCAACTCTTCAGTAAATTGCAAGATTTTGTGAAATATTTCACTATATGGGTAACTATGTAAAACAAATCGTTGGCAAAATTCGAAGATTTTGTGAAATATTTCTCCATTCAGTTGACTTTTTAGAAATTTGCAAGATATTTCTACTTTTGTGAAATATTTTACTACTCAGTTGAGTTTTTAGAAATTTGAAAGATCTACTTTCTACTTTTTATAGACATTTTGTGAAATCTTTGCATTTCTTTTAATTTGTATCTGAATGTAAGACTATTTCTAGAAAATCAGCTCTTCAGTAAATTGTAAGATTTTTTGAAATATTTCATTATTTGGGTGACTTTCTAGAAAAAATCGTTGACAAACTTAAAAGATTTTGTAGAATGTCATTTATTCAGTAAATTGCAAGATTTTGTGAAATATTTCACTATTTGTGTGACTTTCTAAAAGAAATCGTTGACAAAATTAGAAGATTTTATGAAATATGTCTGTATTCAGTTGGCTTCTTAGAAACTTGTTTCTAGAAAATCAACTGTTCAGAACATTGCAAGATTTTATGAAATATTTCACTATTTGGCTGACTTACATTTTTTTTAATTTGTATCTGAATGTTAGATTATTTCTAGAAAATCAACTCTTCAGTAAATTGTAAGATTTTGTGATATTTTTCACTACTGGGTGATTTTCTAGAAAAAATAGTAGAAAAATGTCCTAAAATTGACTGCTCAGTAATGTTCAAGATTGTGTGAATCATTTCACTTTTCAGTTGACTTTTTAGAAATTAGCAAGATATTTCAAACTTTTATACATATTTTGAGAAATCTTTGTATTTTTAAAATTTGTAACTTAATGTAAGACTGTTTCTAAAATATCAACTATTCAGTAAATTACAAGATTTTGTGAAATATTTCACTAATTGGGTAACTTTGTAAAACAAATCGTTGGCAAAATTCGAAGATTTTGTGAAATATGTCTCTATTCAGTTAACTTTTAAGAAATTTGCAAGATATTTCTACTTTTGTGAACTATTTTACTATTCAGTTGACTTTTTAGAAATTTGCAAGATATTTCAACTTTTTATAGAGATTTTGAGAAATCTTTGCATTTTTTTAAATTTTTTATCTGAATGTAAGACAGTTTGTAGAATATCAAATATTCAGTAAATTGCAAGATTTTGAGATATATTTCACTATTTGGGTAACTTTGTAAAACAAATCGTTGGCAAAATTCGAAGATTTTGTGAAATATGTCTCTATTCAGTTGACTTTTTAGAAATTTGCAAGATATTTCTACTTTTGTTTCTAAAATATCAACTCTTCAGTAAATTGCAAGATTTTGTGAAATATTGCACTATTTGGTGACTATGTAAAACAAATCGTTGGCAAAATTCGAAGATTTTGTGAAATGTTTCTCCATTCAGTTGACTTTTTAGAAATTTGCAAGATATTTCTACTTTTGTGAAATATTTTACTACTCAGTTGAGTTTTTAGAAATTTGAAAGATATTTCTACTTTTTATAGACATTTTGTGAGATCTTTGCATTTCTTTTAATTTGTATCTGAATGTAAGACTATTTCTAGAAAATCAGCTCTTCAGTAAATTGTAAGATTTTTTGAAATATTTCATTATTTGGGTGACTTTCTAGAAAAAATCGTTGACAAACTTAAAAGATTTTGTAGAATGTCATTTATTCAGTAAATTGCAAGATTTTGTGAAATATTTCACTATTTGGGTGACTATGTAAAACAAATCGTTGGCAAAATTCGAAAAATTTGTGAAATATTTCTCTATTCAGTTGACTTTTTAGAAATTTGCAAGATATTTCTACTTTTGTGAAATATTTTACTATTCAGTTGACTTTTTAGAAATTAGCAAGTTATTTAAACTTATTATAGAGATTTTGAGAAATCTTTGCATTTTTTAAATTTTTTACCTGACTTTATAGAAATTTGCAACATATTTCTTCTTTTGTGAAATATATCATTATTTAACTGACTTTTTACAAATTTGCACTACTTTTGTGAAATGTGTCTCTATTCAATTGACTTTTTATACCCTCCACCACCATCAGTGGTGATAGAGGGTATATATAAGTTTGTCATTCCGTGTGTAACACCTAGAAATATTCACCTGAGACCCAACAAAGTATATATATTCTTGATCCTTGTGAAATTCTGAGTCGATTTAGCTATGTTCGTCTGTCTGTCTGCCTAAAACACGCTCACGTTAAAACTAAGTAAAATAAATAAACCAAATTCACCAAAAAATATTTATTTGTTGTCCTAAGCAGTTTGGTATTGAAAATCAGCAAAATCGGTTTACAACGTTAAAAGTTATGAGTAAAAATTTCAGACTACCTCGAAAAAAATTACGTTTATTTCGTAATTCTTAAGTCGTTTTCTCAGAAACTACAAAAGATAATTCGATGAATTTTGTTACACGTTATTTTTTTTACCCAGGGACCAATTATGTTGAAAATCAACACAATCGATCCAAAATTTCCCGTAGCCCCCATACAAAGGTACATATTTCCGGAAATGGATTTATCGTTAATAACTTCCTCAAATATATCGGTATCAATTCAAAATTTCGCACATATACATAAAATATCAACAAAAATCATACTATCAACGTAGATTAGTATCGGTTCACAATTGGTCATAGCTCCCATATAAGGTCCTCTTCCGAAAATCACTTAAACGCGCATATTTTACTGATAAATAAAGCTATCAAGATAAAATTTAATTTTGTATATGTATAAATCAATCTACGAATTCGGTCCATAATTGGTCATGGCTCCCATATAAAGTCCACTTCCGAAAATCACTTAAGCGCATATATGTATTTCATTGAATTATAAAGCTATCGGGATAAAATTCGACACAAATATGTTTTGTATACATACAAATCATTCTAGAAATTTTTTACGGATCGGTCCCTTATAGGTCATAGCTCCCATATAAGGCCCACTTCCGAAAATCACTTAAAAACACATATTTCATTGTCAAATAAAGCTATCGTGATAAAATTCGACATAAATATATTTTGTCTAAATATGAATTACTCTACTAAATTTTTTTCGTATAGGCCCATAATTGGTCATAGCTCCCATATAAGGTCCACTTCCGAAAATCACTTAAACGCATATATTTCATTGAATTCTAAAGCTATTGGGATAAAATTCGACAAGAATATGTTCTGTGTATATTCAAATCATTCTACCAATTTTTTTACGGATCGGTCCATTATTGGTCATAGCTCCCATATAAGGCCAATTCCGAAAATCACTTACAAGCACATATTTCATTGTCAAATAAAGCAATCTTGATAAAATTGGACACAAATATGTTTTGTCTTTACATGAGTCACTCTACGAAATATTTTCCGGATAGGCTCATAATTGGTCGTAGCTCCCATGTAAAGTCCACTTCCGAAAATCACTTAAACGCATATATTTCATTAAATTCAAAAAATATAAGGATAAAATTCGACTTGATAAATAAATCATTCTACCACTTTTTTTCCCGGATCGGTCCATTATTGACGATAGCACCCATATAAGTCCCTCTTCCGAAAATCACTTAAGCGCACATATTTAATTGTCAATAGAGTTATATTAATAAAATTCGACACAAATATGTTTTGTCTTTATATGAGTCACTCAACTAAATTTTTTCCGGATAGGCTCCCATAGAGTTAAACGCATATATTTCTTTGAATAATAAAGCTATCGGGATAAAGTACGACTTGAATATGTTTTGTAAGCATATAAATCATTCTACCAAATTTTTTCCGGATATGCTAATAGCTCCTATATAAGGTCCACTACAAAAAAATTACTTAAATGCACATATTTCATTATCAAATAAAGATATCTTGATGAAATTCGACACAAATATGTTTTGTGTGAGGTCATAGCTCCTATACATATTTCACGCACATATTTCATTAATTAATAAATCTATTGTAGTAAAATTCAACTTGATTTTTTGGCATATTATACGAATTTTTTTCCTTATCGGTCGATAATTGGTCACAACTCCCATATAAGGACCAATTCCGAAAATTACTTAAATGCACATTAACCATAAATGTTATCGGGATAAAATTGAACATAAATGTGTATTTTGTATATATAAATCATTCTATGGATTTTTTTTCCGGATCGGTCCATAGGTTGTCTTAGCTCCCATATAAGGTATACTTCTGAAAATCACTTAATTCGTAATTAAATGATTATATCCGGATAAAGTTCAAAATGAGTATGTTCTGTATACAGATAAATCATTATATTAAAATGTTTTCAAACTGGCCTATTAATATACATTTTTCTCGACCTAATTAAAATTAGTTTGACATATGCATAAATGTTAGTACCCTCAATACGGAAACACAAATTTTGCCAAGTTATATAAACATTAGATAGTTAAATATGAACATAGCACTCTAACTTGTTAGAAATTTGCAAGATATTTCAACTTTTTATAGAGATTTTGAGAAATCTTTGTTTGTTTTTTAAATTTGTTTGAATGATAGACTGTTTCTAGAAAATCAAATATTCAGTAAATTGCTAGATTTTTTAGAAATTTGTAACTGAATGTAAGACTGTTTCTAAAATATCAACTATACAGTAAATTGCAAGATATTGTGAAATATTTCACTATTGGGTGAAAAACAAATCGTTGGCAAAATTCGAAGATTTTGTGAAATATGTCTCTATTCAGTTGACTTTTTAGAAATTTGCAAGATATTTCAACTTTTTATAGAATTTTGAGAAATCATTCTATTTTTAAAATTTGTAACTGAATGTAAAACTTTTTCTAAAATATCAACTATTAAGATTTTGTGAAATATTTCACTATATGGGTACCTTTGTAAAGCAAATCGTTGGCAAAATTCGAAGATTTTGTGAAATATACTCTATTCAGTTGACTTTTTAGAAATTTACAAGATATTTCTACTTTTGTTTCAAGAAAATCAACTGTTCAGTACATTGCAAGATTTTGTGAAATATATCACTATTCGGTTGACCTTCTAGAGAGAATCGTTGACATCATTAGAAGATTTTGAGAAATATGTCACTTTACTGCTCAGTAATGTTCAAGATTGTGTGAAATATTTCACTTTTCAGTTGACTTTTTAGAAATTTGCAAGATATTTCAACTTTTTATAGAGAATTTGAGAAATCTTTGCATTTTTTAAAATTTTTTGTCTTTGTATTTTTAAAATTTGTAACTGAATGTAAGACTGTTTCTAAAATATCAACTACTCAGATTTTGTGAAATATTTCACTATTTGTGTGACTTTCTATAAGAAATCGTTGACAAAATTAGAAGATTTTGTGAAATATGTCTCTATTCAGTTGGTTTTTTAGAAACTTGTTTCTAGAAAATCAACTGTTCAGAACATTGCAAGATTTTATGAAATATTTTACTATTTGGTTGACTTACATTTTTTAATTTGTATCTGAATGTTAGACTATTTCTAAAAAATGAACTCGTCAGAAATCAACTTCTTCTACTAAAAATAGTAGAAAAATGTCCTAAAATTGACTGCTCAGTAATGTTCAAGATTGTGTGAAATGTTTCACTTTTCAGTTGACTTTTTAGAAATTAGCAAGATATTTCAACATTTTATACATATTTTGAGAAATCTTTGTATTTTTAAAATTTGTAACTAAATGTAAGACTGTTTCTAAAATATCAACCCAGTAAAAACTTTCATTACCATGTAAGTGGTTAAAATGCAAAAATTTACTTACACAATAGCATTTTAAGTCATTATTTTAACACGGTGATGTCATTGGAGGCCAGTACTTACCACAAACGATTACAAGTAATTAGAAAAAGTAGTCATTGTAAATCGCATGAAAAAACGTATACAGCTTCTATATCTTTACTGCCAAGATGTCTAATGAATAAGAAAGTATTTATATAATACATTATTAGTAAGACCTTATTAGACTACTTCTATGTAATACAAAAGTATGTTGTTAGGTAAGTAATTACAATTGAAAGCCATTACCCAGTTTTTGATGGGAACTATTCAGTAAATTACAAGATTTTGTGAAATATTTCACTATTTGGGTAATATTTGTGAAATATTCCAGTATTTGGGTGACTTCCTAGAAAAAATCGTATAAAAATGTCCTAAAATTTACTGCTCAGTATTGTTCAAGATTGTGTGAAATATTTCACTTTTCAGTTGACTTTTTAGAAATTAGCAAGATATTTCAACATTTTATACATATTTTTATAAATCTTTGTATTTTTAAAATTTGTAACTGAATGTAAGACTGTTTCTAAACTATCAACTATTCAGTAAATTACAAGATTTTGTGAAATATTTCACTATTTGGGAAATATTCCAGTATTTGGGTGACTTCTAGAAAAAATCGTAGAAAAATGTCCTAAAATTGACTGCTCAGTATTGTTCAAGATTGTGTGAAATATTTCACTTTTCAGTTGACTTTTTAGAAATTAGCAAGATATTTCAACTTTTTATTGATATTTTGAGAAATCTTTGTATTTTTAAAATTTGTATCTGAATGTAAGACTGTTTCTAGAATATCAACTATTCAGTAAATTGCAAGATTTTGTCAAATATTTCACTATTTGTGTGACTTTCTAAAATAAATCGTTGACAAAATTAGAAGATTTTGTGAAATATGTCTCTATTCAGTTGATTTTTTAGAAATTTGCAAGATATTTCTACTTTTGTGAAATATTTACTATTCAGTTGAGTTTTTAGAAATTGTTATAGAAATTTTGAGAAATCTTTGTTTTTTTTGTAATTTGCATGAATGATAGACTATTTCTAGAATATCAACTATTCAGTAAATTGCAAGATTTTGTCAAATATTTCACTATTTGTGTGACTTTCTAAAATAAATCGTTGACAACATTAGAAGATTTTGAAAAATATATCAGTAATGTTCAAGATTGTGTGAAATATTTCACTTTTCAGTTGACTTTTTAGAAATTTGCAAGATATTTCAACTTTTTATAGAGGTTTTGAGAAATCTTTGGATTTTTTTAAATTTTTTATCTTTGTATTTTTAAAATTTGTAACTGAATGTAAGACTGTTTCTAAAATATCAACTACTCAGATTTTGTGAAATAATTCACTATTTGTGTGACCTTCTAAAAGAAATCGTTGACAAAATTAGAAGATCTTGGGAAAAAAGTCTCTATTCAGTTGGTTTTTTAGAAACTTGTTTCTAGAAAATCAACTGTTCAGAACATTGCAAGATTTTATGAAATATTTCATTATTTGGTTGACTTACATTTTTTTAATTTGTATCTAAATGTTAGACTATTTCTAAAAATAAACTCTTCAGAAATCAACTTCTTCTACTAAAAATAGTAGAAAAATGTCCTAAAATTGACTGCTCAGTAATGTTCAAGATTGTGTGAAATGTTTCACTTTTCAGTTGACTTTTTAGAAATTAGCAAGATATTTCAACATTTTATACATATTTTGAGAAATCTTTGTATTTTAAAAATTTGTAACTGAATGTAAGACTGTTTCTAAAATATCAACTATTCAGTAAATTACAAGATTTTGGGAAATATTTCACTATTTGGGTAATATTTGTGAAATATTCCAGTATTTGGGTGACTTCTAGAAAATATCGTAGAAAAATGTCCTAAAAGTGACTGCTCAATAATGTTCAAGATTTTGTGAAATATTTCACTATTCAGTTGACTTTTTAGAAATTAGCAAGATATTTCAACTTTTTATTGATATTTTGAGATATCTTTGTATTTATAAAATTTGTAACTGAATGTAAGACTGTTTCTAAAATATCAACTATTCAGTAAATTACAAGATTTTGTGAAATATTTCACTATTTGGGTAATATTTGTCAAATATTTCAGTATTTGGGTGACTTCTAGAAAAAATCGTAGAAAAATGTCCTAAAATTGACTGCTTAGTAATGTTCAAGATTTTGTGAAATATTTCACTATTCAGTTGACTTTTTAGAAATTAGCAAGATATTTCAACTTTTTATTGATATTTTGTGAAATCTTTGCATTTTTAAAATTTGTAACTGAATGTAAGACTGTTTCTAAAATATCAAATATTCAGTAAATTGCAAGATTTTGTGAAATATTTCACTATTTGGGTGACTATGTAAAACAAATCGTTGGCAAAATTCGAAGATTTTGTGAAATATGTCTCTATTCAATTGACTTTTAGAAATTTGCAAGATATTTCTACTTTTGTGAAATATGTCTCTATTCAGTTGAGTTTTTAAAAATTGTTATAGAAATTTTGAGAAATCTTTGTTTTTTTTTAAATTTGCATGAATGATAGACTGTTTCTAGAATATCAACTATTCAGTAAATTGCAAGATTTTGTCAAATATTTCACTATTTGTGCGACTTTCTAAAAGAAATCGTTGACAAAATTAGAAGATTTTGTGAAATATGTCTCTATTAATTTTGATGATTAATTGATTTTTTGAAATTTGCATGTTATTTCTACTTTTGTGAAATACTTTTGTGAAATATTCACTATTCATTTGACTTTTTAGAAATTAGCAATTTTACAGATATTTTGAGAAATCATTGTATTTTTAAGATTTGTAACTGAATGTAAGACTGTTTCTAAAATATCAACTATTCAGTAAATTGCAAGATTTTGTGAAATATTTCACAATTTGGGTAACTTTGTAGAACAAATCGTTGGCAAAATTCGAAGATTTTGTGAAATATGTCTCTATTCAGTTGACATTTTAGAAATTTGCAAGATATTTCTACTTTTGTTTCTAAAATATCAACTATTTTTACTATTTAGTTGACGTTATAGAAATTTGCAAGATAGACTTTTATAGAGATTTAGATAAATCTTTGTATTTTTTTTTAATTTGTAACTGAATGTAAGACTATTTCTAGAAAATCAACTCTTCAGTAAATTGTAAAATTTTGTGAAATATTCCAGTATTTGGGTGACTTCTAGAAAAAATCGTAGAAAAATGTCCTAAAATTGACTACTCATTAATGTTCAGGATTGTGTGAAATATTTCACTATTCAGTTGGCTTTTTAGAAATTGGCAAGATATTTCAACTTTTTATGGATATTTTGAGAAACTTTGTAAAACAAATCGTTGGCAAAATTCGAAGATTTTGTGAAATATGTCTCCATTCAGTTGACTTTTTATATATTTGCTAAATATTTCTACTTTTGTTTCTAAAATATCAACTATTCAGTAAATTGCAAGATTTTGTGAAATATTTCACTATTTGGGTGACTATGTAAAACAAATCGTTGGCAAAATTCGAAGATTTTGTGAAATATATCTCTATTCAGTTGACTTTTTAGAAATTTGCAAGATATTTCTACTTTTGTTTCAAGAAAATCAACTGTTCAGTACATTGCAAGATTTTGTGAAATATTTCACTATTCGGTTGACCTTCTAGAAAAAATCGTTGACAACATTAGAAGATTTTGAGAAATATATCACTATAAGTTGACTTTTTAGAAATTTGCAAGATACTTTAACTTTTTATAGAGATTTTGAGAAATCTTTGCATTATTTAACTGACTTTTTACAAATTTGCACTACTTTTGTGAAATGTGTCTCTATTCAATTGACTTTTTAGAAATTTGCAAGATATTTTATAGAGATTTTGAGAAATCTTTGTTTGTTTTTTAAATTTGTATGAATGATAGATTGTTTCTAGAAAATCAAATATTCAGTAAATTGCAAGATTTGTGAAACTTTCTAAAAGAAATCGTTGACAAAATTAGAAGATTTTGTGAAATATGTCTCTATTCAGTTGGGTTTTTAGAAACTTGTTTCTAGAAAATCATACAAAAATATTCGTCCTAGACCCACCTTAAAGTATACCAATCGGCTTAGAATCGTTTTCTGAGTCGATTAAGCTATGTCCTTGTGCGCAAGGTACAGGTCGCAATTTTCAAGATAATTGGATGAAATTTGGCACGCACGTTTTATTTGACCCAAGGAAAATAAAAATGGTTAAAATCGGTCATTATTTCACCTAGCCCCCATAGAACAGAACCCCCCGAAAAGGGCTTCTGAGCTCATAATTATGTTAAATATACAGATATATCGATAAAATACAGCACAACTAAGTTTTATAGAAGTCTTGATAACCCTGCCAAATTTCATAAAGATCGGTCCCCATTTGACCCTAGCTCCCATACAAAGTCCCCTTCAGAAAATTACTTGAATGTCCCAAATTAACTTATAAACACAAATATCGCGATGAAATTCAGCACAATAAAATATTATGTAAATATAAATATATTCACACAATTTTATCGGGCATGGTCCATAGTTGCCCCTAGCCTCCATATAAAGCCTCTTTCAGAAAATTAGTTTTTCATCCATAAATTGCATAAATGTATTGGAACAAGGGAATATTGAAGATAAATGCGATATTATGAAAAATAGTTCCCATTTAATATTCATAACTGGTGTAGGGTATCATATGGTCGGCCACGCCCGACTATACTTTCTTACTTGTTTTAATTTGTATCTGAATGTTAGACTATTTCTAGAAAATCAACTCTTCAGTAAATTGTATTATTTTGTGATATTTTTCACTACTGGGTGATTTATCATTATTTAACTGACTTTTTACAAATTTGCACTACTTTTGTGAAATGTGTCTCTATTCAATTGAAAATAGTAGAAAAATGTCCTAAAATTGACTGCTCAGTAATGTTCAAGATTGTGTGAAATATTTCACTTTTCAGTTGACTTTATAGAAATTAGCAAGATATTTCAACCTTTTATACATATTTTGAGAAATCTTTGTATTTTTAAAATTTGTAACTGAATGTAAGACTGTTTCTAAAGATTTTTTGAAATATGTCTCTATTCAGTTGACTTTTTAGAAATTTGCAAGATATTTCTACTTTTGCTTCTAAAATATCAACTATTCAGTAAATTGCAAGATTTTGTGAAATATTTCACTATTGGGTGAAAAACAAATCGTTGGCAAAATTCGAAGATTTTGTGAAATATGTCTCTATTCAATTGACTTTTAGAAATTTGCAAGATATTTCTACTTTTGTGAAATATGTCTCTATTCAGGTAAGTTTTTAGAAATTGTTATAGAAATTTTGAGAAATCTTTGTTTTTTTTTTTTTTAATTTGCATGAATGATAGACTGTTTCTAAAAAATCAACTGTTCAGTAAATTGCAAGATTTTGTGAAATATTTCACTATTTGTGTGACTTTCTAAAATAAATCGTTGACAAAATTAGAAGATTTTGTGAAATATGTCTCTATTCAATTGACTTTTTAGAAATTTGCAAGATATTTCTACTTTTGTGAAATAATTCACTATTCAGTTGACTTTTTAGAAATTAGCAAGATATTTAAACTTTTTATGGATATTTTGAGAAATCATTGTATCTTTAAAATTTGTAACTGAATGTAAGACTTTTTCTAAAATATCAACTTTTCAGTAAATTGCAAGATTTTGTGAAATATTTCACTATTTGGGTAACTTTCTAAAACAAATCGTTGGCAAAATTCGAAGATTTTGTGAAATATGTCTCTATTCAATTGACTTTTTAGAAATTTGCAAGATATTTCTACTTTTGTTTCAAGAAAATCAACTGTTCAGTACATTGCAAGATTTTGTGAAATATTTCACTATTCGGTTGACCTTCTAGAAAAAATCGTTGACAACATTAGAAGATTTTGAGAAATATATCACTATAAGTTGACTTTTTAGAAATTCGCAAGATATTTCAACTTTTTATAGAGATTTTGAGAAATCTTTGCATTTTTTTAAATTTTTTATCTTTGTATTTTTAAAATTTGTAACTGAATGTAAAACTGTTTCTAAAATATCAACTATTCAGATTTTGTGAAATATTTCACTATATGGGTAACTTTGTAAAACAAATCCTTGACAAAATTCGAAGATCTTGTGAAATATGTCTCCATTCAGTTGACTTTTTAGAAATTTGGAAGATATTTCTACTTTTGTTTCTAAAATATCAACTATGCAGTAAATTGCAAGATTTTGTGAAATATTTCACTATTTGGGTGACTATGTAAAACAAATCGTTGGCAAAATTCGAAGATTTTGTGAAATATTTCTCTATTCAGTTGACTTTTTAGAAATTTGCAAGATATTTCTACTTTTGTGAAATGTTTTACTATTCAGTTGACTTTTTAGAAACTTGCAAGTTATTTAAACTTATTATAGAGATTTTGAGAAATCTGTGCATTTTTTAAATTTTTTATCTGACTTTATAGAAATTTGCAAGATATTTCTTCTTTTGTGAAATATATCATTATTTAACTGACTGTTTACAAATTTGCACTACTTTTGTGAAATGTGCCTCTATTCAATTGACTTTTTAGAAATTTGCAAGACATTTCAACTTTTTAGAGAGATTTTGAGAAATCTTTGTTTGTTTTTTAAATTTGTTTGAATGATAGACTGTTTCTAGAAAATCAAGTATTCAGTAAATTGCAAGATTTTGTGAAATATTTCACTATTTGTGTGACTTTCTAAAAGAAATCGTCGACAAAATTAGAAGATTTTATGAAATATGTCTCTATTCAGTTGGTTTTTTAAAAACTTGTTTCTAGAAAATCAATTGTTCAGAACATTGCAAGATTTTATGAAATATTTCACTATTTGGTTGACTTACATTTTTTTAATTTGTATCTGAATGTTAGACTATTTCTAAAAAATGAACTCTTCAGAAATCAACTTCTTCTACTAAAAATAGTAGAAAAATGTCCTAAAATTGACTGCTCAGTAATGTTCAAGATTGTGTGAAATATTTCACTTTTCAGTTGACTTTTTAGAAATTAGCAAGATATTTCACCTTTTATACATATTTTGAGAAATCTCTGTATTTTTAAAATTTGTAACTGAATGTAAGACTGTTTCTAAAATATCAACTATTCAGTAAATTACAAGATTTTGTGAAATATTTCACTATTTGGGTAACTTTGTAAAACAAATCGTTGGCAACATTCGAAGATTTTGTGAAATATGTCTCTATTCAGTTGACTTTTTATAAATTTGCAAGATATTTATACTTTTGTTTCTAAAATATCAACTGTTCAGTAAATTGTAAGATTTTGTGATATTTTTCACTGTTGGATGATTTTCTAGAAAAAATAGTAGAAAAATGTCCTAAAATTGACTGCTCAGTAATGTTCAAGATTGTGTGAAATATTTCACTTTTTAGAAATTAGCAAGATATTTCAACCTTTTATACATATTTTGAGAAATCTTTGTATTTTTAAAATTTGTAACTGAATGTAAGACTGTTTCTAAAGATTTTTTGAAATATGTCTCTATTCAGTTGACTTTTTAGAAATTTGCAAGATATTTCTACTTTTGCTTCTAAAATATCAACTATTCAGTAAATTGCAAGATTTTGTGAAATATTTCACTATTGGGTGAAAAACAAATCGTTGGCAAAATTCGAAGATTTTGTGAAATATGTCTCTATTCAATTGACTTTTAGAAATTTGCAAGATATTTCTACTTTTGTGAAATATGTCTCTATTCAGTTAAGTTTTTAGAAATTGTTATAGAAATTTTGAGAAATCTTTGTTTTTTTTTAAATTTGCATGAATGATAGACTGTTTCTAGAAAATCAACTGTTCAGTAAATTGCAAGATTTTGTGAAATATTTCACTATTTGTGTGACTTTCTAAAATAAATCGTTGACAAAATTAGAAGATTTTGTGAAATATGTCTCTATTCAATTGACTTTTTAGAAATTTGCAAGATATTTCTACTTTTGTGAAATAATTCACTATTTAGTTGACTTTTTAGAAATTAGCAAGATATTTAAACTTTTTATGGATATTTTGAGAAATCATTGTATCTTTAAAATTTGTAACTGAATGTAAGACTTTTTCTAAAATATCAACTTTTCAGTAAATTGCAAGATTTTGTGAAATATTTCACTATTTGGGTAACTTTCTAAAACAAATCGTTGGCAAAATTCGAAGATTTTGTGAAATATGTCTCTATTCAATTGACTTTTTAGAAATTTGCAAGATATTTCTACTTTTGTTTCAAGAAAATCAACTGTTCAGTACATTGCAAGATTTTGTGAAATATTTCACTATTCGGTTGACCTTCTAGAAAAAGTCGTTGACAACATTAGAAGATTTTGAGAAATATATCACTATAAGTTGACTTTTTAGAAATTCGCAAGATATTTCAACTTTTTATAGAGATTTTGAGAAATCTTTGCATTTTTTTAAATTTTTTATCTTTGTATTTTTAAAATTTGTAACTGAATGTAAAACTGTTTCTAAAATATCAACTATTCAGATTTTGTGAAATATTTCACTATATGGGTAACTTTGTAAAACAAATCCTTGACAAAATTCGAAGATCTTGTGAAATATGTCTCTATTCAGTTGACTTTTTAGAAATTTGGAAGATATTTCTACTTTTGTTTCTAAAATATCAACTATGCAGTAAATTGCAAGATTTTGTGAAATATTTCACTATTTGGGTGACTATGTAAAACAAATCGTTGGCAAAATTTGAAGATTTTGTGAAATATTTCTCTATTCAGTTGACTTTTTAGAAATTTGCAAGATATTTCTACTTTTGTGAAATGTTTTACTATTCAGTTGACTTTTTAGAAACTTGCAAGTTATTTAAACTTATTATAGAGATTTTGAGAAATCTGTGCATTTTTTAAATTTTTTATCTGACTTTATAGAAATTTGCAAGATATTTCTTCTTTTGTGAAATATATCATTATTTAACTGACTGTTTACAAATTTGCACTACTTTTGTGAAATGTGTCTCTATTCAATTGACTTTTTAGAAATTTGCAAGACATTTCAACTTTTTAGAGAGATTTTGAGAAATCTTTGTTTGTTTTTTAAATTTGTTTGAATGATAGACTGTTTCTAGAAAATCAAGTATTCAGTAAATTGCAAGATTTTGTGAAATATTTCAATATTTGTGTGACTTTCTAAAAGAAATCGTCGACAAAATTAGAAGATTTTATGAAATATGTCTCTATTCAGTTGGTTTTTTAGAAACTTGTTTCTAGAAAATCAACTGTTCAAAACATTGCAAGATTTTATGAAATATTTCACTATTTGGTTGACTTACATTTTTTTAATTTGTATCTGAATGTTAGACTATTTCTAAAAAATGAACTCTTCAGAAATCAACTTCTTCTACTAAAAATAGTAGAAAAATGTCCTAAAATTGACTGCTCAGTAATGTTCAAGATTGTGTGAAATATTTCACTTTTCAGTTGACTTTTTAGAAATTAGCAAGATATTTCACCTTTTATACATATTTTGAGAAATCTCTGTATTTTTAAAATTTGTAACTGAATGTAAGACTGTTTCTAAAATATCAACTATTCAGTAAATTACAAGATTTTGTGAAATATTTCACTATTTGGGTAACTTTGTAAAACAAATCGTTGGCAACATTCGAAGATTTTGTGAAATATGTCTCTATTCAGTTGACTTTTTATAAATTTGCAAGATATTTATACTTTTGTTTCTAAAATATCAACTGTTCAGTAAATTGTAAGATTTTGTGATATTTTTCACTGTTGGATGATTTTCTAGAAAAAATAGTAGAAAAATGTCCTAAAATTGACTGCTCAGTAATGTTCAAGATTGTGTGAAATATTTCACTTTTTAGAAATTAGCAAGATATTTCAACCTTTTATACATATTTTGAGAAATCTTTGTATTTTTAAAATTTGTAACTGAATGTAAGACTGTTTCTAAAGATTTTTTGAAATATGTCTCTATTCAGTTGACTTTTTAGAAATTTGCAAGATATTTCTACTTTTGCTTCTAAAATATCAACTATTCAGTAAATTGCAAGATTTTGTGAAATATTTCACTATTGGGTGAAAAACAAATCGTTGGCAAAATTCGAAGATTTTGTGAAATATGTCTCTATTCAATTGACTTTTAGAAATTTGCAAGATATTTCTACTTTTGTGAAATATGTCTCTATTCAGTTAAGTTTTTAGAAATTGTTATAGAAATTTTGAGAAATCTTTGTTTTTTTTTTAAATTTGCATGAATGATAGACTGTTTCTAGAAAATCAACTGTTCAGTAAATTGCAAGATTTTGTGAAATATTTCACTATTTGTGTGACTTTCTAAAATAAATCGTTGACAAAATTAGAAGATTTTGTGAAATATGTCTCTATTCAATTGACTTTTTAGAAATTTGCAAGATATTTCTACTTTTGTGAAATAATTCACTATTTAGTTGACTTTTTAGAAATTAGCAAGATATTTAAACTTTTTATGGATATTTTGAGAAATCATTGTATCTTTAAAATTTGTAACTGAATGTAAGACTTTTTCTAAAATATCAACTTTTCAGTAAATTGCAAGATTTTGTGAAATATTTCACTATTTGGGTAACTTTCTAAAACAAATCGTTGGCAAAATTCGAAGATTTTGTGAAATATGTCTCTATTCAATTGACTTTTTAGAAATTTGCAAGATATTTCTACTTTTGTTTCAAGAAAATCAACTGTTCAGTACATTGCAAGATTTTGTGAAATATTTCACTATTCGGTTGACCTTCTAGAAAAAGTCGTTGACAACATTAGAAGATTTTGAGAAATATATCACTATAAGTTGACTTTTTAGAAATTCGCAAGATATTTCAACTTTTTATAGAGATTTTGAGAAATCTTTGCATTTTTTTAAATTTTTTATCTTTGTATTTTTAAAATTTGTAACTGAATGTAAAACTGTTTCTAAAATATCAACTATTCAGATTTTGTGAAATATTTCACTATATGGGTAACTTTGTAAAACAAATCCTTGACAAAATTCGAAGATCTTGTGAAATATGTCTCTATTCAGTTGACTTTTTAGAAATTTGGAAGATATTTCTACTTTTGTTTCTAAAATATCAACTATGCAGTAAATTGCAAGATTTTGTGAAATATTTCACTATTTGGGTGACTATGTAAAACAAATCGTTGGCAAAATTTGAAGATTTTGTGAAATATTTCTCTATTCAGTTGACTTTTTAGAAATTTGCAAGATATTTCTACTTTTGTGAAATGTTTTACTATTCAGTTGACTTTTTAGAAACTTGCAAGTTATTTAAACTTATTATAGAGATTTTGAGAAATCTGTGCATTTTTTAAATTTTTTATCTGACTTTATAGAAATTTGCAAGATATTTCTTCTTTTGTGAAATATATCATTATTTAACTGACTGTTTACAAATTTGCACTACTTTTGTGAAATGTGTCTCTATTCAATTGACTTTTTAGAAATTTGCAAGACATTTCAACTTTTTAGAGAGATTTTGAGAAATCTTTGTTTGTTTTTTAAATTTGTTTGAATGATAGACTGTTTCTAGAAAATCAAGTATTCAGTAAATTGCAAGATTTTGTGAAATATTTCAATATTTGTGTGACTTTCTAAAAGAAATCGTCGACAAAATTAGAAGATTTTATGAAATATGTCTCTATTCAGTTGGTTTTTTAGAAACTTGTTTCTAGAAAATCAACTGTTCAAAACATTGCAAGATTTTATGAAATATTTCACTATTTGGTTGACTTACATTTTTTTAATTTGTATCTGAATGTTAGACTATTTCTAAAAAATGAACTCTTCAGAAATCAACTTCTTCTACTAAAAATAGTAGAAAAATGTCCTAAAATTGACTGCTCAGTAATGTTCAAGATTGTGTGAAATATTTCACTTTTCAGTTGACTTTTTAGAAATTAGCAAGATATTTCACCTTTTATACATATTTTGAGAAATCTCTGTATTTTTAAAATTTGTAACTGAATGTAAGACTGTTTCTTAAATATCAACTATTCAGTAAATTACAAGATTTTGTGAAATATTTCACTATTTGGGTAACTTTGTAAAACAAATCGTTGGCAACATTCGAAGATTTTGTGAAATATGTCTCTATTCAGTTGACTTTTTATAAATTTGCAAGCTATTTATACTTTTGTTTCTAAAATATCAACTGTTCAGTAAATTGTAAGATTTTGTGATATTTTTCACTGTTGGATGATTTTCTAGAAAAAATAGTAGAAAAATGTCCTAAAATTGACTGCTCAGTAATGTTCAAGATTGTGTGAAATATTTCACTTTTCAGTTGACTTTTTAGAAATAGGCAAGATATTTCAACCTTTTATACATATTTTGAGAAATCTTTGTATTTTTAAAATTTGTAACTGAATGTAAGACTGTTTCTAAAGATTTTTTTGAAATATGTCTCTATTCAGTTGACTTTTTAGAAATTTGCAAGATATTTCTACTTTTGTTTCTAAAATATCAACTATTCAGTAAATTGCAAGATTTTATGAAATATTTCACTATTTGGGTGAAAAATTTCCTAAAATTGACTGCTCAGTAATGTTCAAGATTGTGTGAAATATTTCACTTTTCAGTTGACTTTTTATAAATCAGCAAGATATTTCAACCTTTTATACATATTTTGAGAAATCTTTGTATTTTTAAAATTTGTAACAGAATGTAAGACTGTTTCTAAAGATTTTGTGAAATATGTCTCTATTCAATTGACTTTTAGAAATTTGCAAGATATTTCTACTTTTGTGAAATATTTACTATTCAGTTGAGTTTTTAGAAATTGTTATAGAAATTTTGAGAAATCTTTGTTTTTTTAAATTTGCATGAATGATAGACTGTTTCTAGAAAATCAACTGTTCAGTAAATTGCAAGATTTTGTGAAAAATTTCACTATTTGTGTGACTTTCTAAAATAAATCGTTGACAAAATTAGAAGATTTTGTGAAATATGACACTATTCAGTTGATTTTTTTTAGAAATTTGCATGTTATTTCTACTTTTGTGAAATAATTCACTATTCAGTTGACTTTTTAGAAATTAGCAAGATATTTCAACTTTTTATAAATATTTTGAGAAATCAATGTATTCTTTAAATTTGTAACTGAATGTAAGACTGTTTCTAAAATATCAACTATTTAGTAAATTGCAAGATTTTGTGAAATATTTCACTATTTGGGTAAGTTTCTAAAACAAATCGTTGGCAAAATTCGAAGATTTTGTGAAATATGTCTCTATTCAGTTGACTTTTTAGAAATTTGCAAGATATTTCTACTTTTGTTTCAAGAAAATCAACTGTTCAGTACATTGCAAGATTTTGTGAAATATTTCAAATCGTTGACAACATTAGAAGATTTTGAGAAATATATCACTATAAGTTGACTTTTTAGAAATTTGCAAGATATTTCAACTTTTTATGGAGATTTTGAGAAATCTTTGCATTTTTTTAAATTTTTTATCTTTGTATTTTTAAAATTTGTAACTGAATGTAAAACTGTTTCTAAAATATCAACTATTCAGATTTTGTGAAATATTTCACTATATGGGTAAGTTTGTAAAACAAATCGTTAGCAAAATCGAAGATTTTGTAAAATATGTCTCTATTCAGTTGACTTTTTAGAAATTTGCAAGATATTTCTACTTTTGTTTCTAAAGTATCAACTATTCAGTAAATTGCAAGATTTTGTGAAATATTTCACTATTTGTGTGACTTTCTAAAAGAAATCCTTGACAAAATTAGAAGATTTTGTGAAATATGTCTCTATTTAGTTGGTTTTTTAGAAACTTGTTTCTAGAAAATCAACTGTTCAGAACATTGCAAGATTTTATGAAGTATTTCACTATTTGGTTGACTTACATTTTTTTAATTTGTATCTGAATGTTAGACTATTTCTAAAAAATGAACTCTTCAGAAATCAACTTCTTCTACTAAAAATAGTAGCAAAATGTCCTAAAATTGACTGCTCAGTAATGTTCAAGATTGTGTGAAATATTTCACTTTTCAGTTGACTTTTTAGAAATTAGTAAGATATTTCAACCTTTTATACATATTTTGAGAAATCTTTGTATTTTTAAAATTTGTAACTGAATGTAAGACTGTTTCTAATATTTGTGAAATATTCCAGTATTTGGGTGACTTCTAGAAAAAATAGTAGAAAAATGCTCTAAAATTGACTGCTCAGTAATGTTCAAGGTTTTGCGAAATATTTCACTATTCAGTTGACTTTTTAGAAACTAGCAAGAAATATGTCTCTATTCAATTAACTTTTAGAAATTTGCAAAATATTTCTACTTTTGTGAAATATTTACTATTCAGTTGAGTTTTTAGAAATTGTTATAGAAATTTTGAGAAATCTTTGTTTTTTTTTTTTAAATTTGCATGAATGATAGACTGTTTCTAGAATATCAACTATTCAGTAAATTGCAAGATTTTGTGAAATATTTCACTATTTGTGTGACTTTCTAAAATAAATCGTTGACAAAATTAGAAGATTTTGTGAAATATGTTCTATTCAGGTGATTTTTTTTTAGAAATTTGCATGTTATTTCTACTTTTGTGAAATAATTCACTATTCAGTTGACTTTTTAGAAATTAGCAATTTTATAGATATTTTAAAAAATCATTGTATTTTTAAAATTTGTAACTGAATGTAAAACTGTTTCTAAAATATCAACTATTCAGTAAATTGCAAGATTATGTGAAATATTTCACAATTTGGGTAACTTTGGAAAAAAATGGTTGGCAAAATTCGAAGATTTTGTGAAAAATGTCTCTATTCAGTTGACTTTTAGAAATTTGCAATATATGTCTACTTTTGTTTCTAAAATATCAACTATTCAGTAAATTGCAAGATTTTGTGAAATTCTTTACTATTTGGGTGACTATGTAAAACAAATCTTTGGCAAAATTCGAAGATTTTGTGAAATATTTCTCTATTCAGTTCAGTTTTTAGAAATTTTGTGAAATATTTCTCTGTTCAGATGACTTTTTAGAAATTTTGTGAAATATTTCTCTATTCAGTTGACTTTTTAGAAATTTGCAAGATATTTCAACTTTTTATAAAGATTTTGAGAAATCTTTGCATTTTTTTAAATTTTTTATGTTTGTATTTTTAAAATTTGTAACTGAATGTAAAACTGTTTGTAAAATATCAACTATTCAGTAAATTGCAAGATTTTGTGAAATATTTCACTATATGGGTAACTTTGTAAAACAAATCGTTGGCAAAATTCGAAGATTTTGTGAAATATGTCTCTATTCAGTTGACTTTTTAGAAATTTGCAAGATATTTCTACTTTTGTTTCTAAAGTATCAACTATTCAGTAAATTGCAAGATTTTGTGAAATATTTCACTATTTGTGTGACTTTCTAAAAGAAATCGTTGACAAAATTAGAAGATTTTGTGAAATATGTTTAGTTGGTTTTTTAGAAACTTGTTTCTAGAAAATCAACTGTTCAGAACATTGCAAGATTTTATGAAGTATTTCACTATTTGGTTGACTTACTTTTTTTTAATTTGTATCTGAATGTTAGACTATTTCTAAAAAATGAACTCTTCAGAAATCAACTTCTTCTACTAAAAATAGTAGCAAAATGTCCTAAAATTGACTGCTCAGTAATGTTCAAGATTGTGTGAAATATTTCACTTTTCAGTTGACTTTTTAGAAATTAGTAAGATATTTCAACCTTTTATACATATTTTGAGAAATCTTTGTATTTTTAAAATTTGTAACTGAATGTAAGACTGTTTCTAATATTTGTGAAATATTCCAGTATTTGGGTGACTTCTAGAAAAAATAGTAGAAAAATGCTCTAAAATTGACTGCTCAGTAATGTTCAAGATTTTGCGAAATAATTCACTATTCAGTTGACTTTTTAGAAACTAGCAAGATATTTCAACTTTTTATTGATATTTTTAGAAATCTTTGTATTTTTAAAATTTGTAACTGAATGTAAGACAGTTTCTAAAATATCAACTATTCAGTAAATTGCAAGATTTTGTGAAATATTTCACTATTTGGGTGAAAAACAAATCGTTGGCAAAATTCGAAGATTTTGTGAAATATGTCTCTATTCAATTAACTTTTAGAAATTTGCAAAATATTTCTACTTTTGTGAAATATTTACTATTCAGTTGAGTTTTTAGAAATTGTTATAGAAATTTTGAGAAATCTTTGTTTTTTTTTTTTTAAATTTGCATGAATGATAGACTGTTTCTAGAATATCAACTATTCAGTAAATTGCAAGATTTTGTGAAATATTTCACTATTTGTGTGACTTTCTAAAATAAATCGTTGACAAAATTAGAAGATTTTGTGAAATATGTTCTATTCAGGTGATTTTTTTAGAAATTTGCATGTTATTTCTACTTTTGTGAAATAATTCACTATTCAGTTGACTTTTTAGAAATTAGCAATTTTATAGATATTTTAAAAAATCATTGTATTTTTAAAATTTGTAACTGAATGTAAAACTGTTTCTAAAATATCAACTATTCAGTAAATTGCAAGATTATGTGAAATATTTCACTATTTGGGTAACTTTGGAAAAAAATGGTTGGCAAAATTCGAAGATTTTGTGAAAAATGTCTCTATTCAGTTGACTTTTAGAAATTTGCAATATATGTCTACTTTTGTTTCTAAAATATCAACTATTCAGTAAATTGCAAGATTTTGTGAAATTCTTTACTATTTGGGTGAATATGTAAAACAAATCTTTGGCAAAATTCGAAGATTTTGTGAAATATTTCTCTATTCAGTTCAGTTTTTAGAAATTTTGTGAAATATTTCTCTGTTCAGATGACTTTTTAGAAATTTTGTGAAATATTTCTCTATTCAGTTGACTTTTTAGAAATTTGCAAGATATTTCAACTTTTTATAAAGATTTTGAGAAATCTTTGCATTTTTTTAAATTTTTTATGTTTGTATTTTTAAAATTTGTAACTGAATGTAAAACTGTTTGTAAAATATCAACTATTCAGTAAATTGCAAGATTTTGTGAAATATTTCACTATATGGGTAACTTTGTAAAACAAATCGTTGGCAAAATTCGAAGATTTTGTGAAATATGTCTCTATTCAGTTGACTTTTTAGAAATTTGCAAGATATTTCTACTTTTGTTTCTAAAGTATCAACTATTCAGTAAATTGCAAGATTTTGTGAAATATTTCACTATTTGGGTGACTATGTAAAACAAATCGTTTTCAAAATTGGAAGATTTTGTGAAATATTTCTCTATTCAGTTGACTTTTTAGAAATTTGCAAGATATTTCTACTTTTGTGAAATATTTTACTATTCAGTTGACTTTTTAGAAATTTGCAAGTTATTTAAACTTATTATAGAGATTTTAAGAAATCTTTACATTTTTTGAATTTGCCAAACCCAAAACAAAAGCGTCTGCGAATTTAGGGAAGCCTGGATCCTGCAGTCGCAAAACAATAACAGCATCTGGCTCCAAAGCTGGATGCAGCAAAATAAGCAGCGAGGCACCTCTGGACGTCACCCCAAGTACCTCAAAAGTATCTCAGGTCCGTATTGGCAAAATGCCGATAAAACCCCCTGTTTCGGGGACTACTAAGGCCACCAAAACCAAGGTAGCAACCCCAGTGCCGGTTATGCACGAGGGAACTGCAAACAAGATTTCGGGTTCTCAAACGGCATCTCCCAATGCCAGCAGGGCGAATAGTAAGACCCCCAGGCACGTAACACCAGCAAGAAGGGCCTTCCTACAACGGCGCTCCGCCGCCAAAATTCTAGCGCGCTTAGCTGGCAAGCCAGTTGAGTCGCTAAGTAAAGAGGACAAGTCCTCTCTAGAATGGGCTAAGGGATAATTGGCCGTTCTGGAGAAGAGTCCCCCGTCACGTCTAAGGACGCGCCTAAACGGCAACGTTCTGAGGAGGAGACTAATCTTCAGGGCCAGCAGCCCGGGACAAAACGTTCGAAACCGTTGCCCCCCAAGCCGCATGACAGGACCTCCGGTGAAGTGGTTGAGAACCAATTCACGCGTGCTGTCATCGACAGGGGTGACATAGATGGCGCTATGTCTCCATCCAGATGGGACATAGTGCGAAAAAAGCTGATGGGGGTGTTCTGGGAAGTTCTTAAACAGAACCCTGGTCCCTCCCCACAGTGTGAGGACGGCGGTTGGTTTCACAACAGAGTGAAGCTAATGGCCTGTTCCAACGAGCGCTCAGCTTTGCTCCTGAAGCAGGCTGTGTCGCTGATAAAGGATCCGTGGGAAGGTGCTAAGCTGGAAGTGGTCTCTGTGGACGAGATCCCACGAAGGCCTAGATCCACCGCCATAATTCCTGCGGAACCACATAAAAAGGCAGCGATACTGGAGCTTCTACAGGTTGGCAATCCGGATCTTCCAACTCAAGATTGGAAGGTCGTCAGGGTTTCTCAACCTGTAGGAAGCTCCAGAAGGATTGTTGTGATCCTGAACCAGGCGCCGCTTCGCGAGAAACAAGGGAAGGTCTACTACGGCTTCGAGTCGATCTTCCTTCGTGTCTACCGAGGCGATGACAAGGGACTATTGGAACAGGATGATCCCTATCCTGACCAATCCGCTGCGGATATGTCTTGCGACGAGACTGACCTTTCGCTGAGTCAATCAACTTCTAAGTTGGTTAAGGAGGGGGAAGAGTCAGTTGACGAGGACGATCTCCTTGCCTCTGACAAGGAGGACGCCAACGTCACAGTGTTGCGTAAAGACAAAAAAGGAGATGGTGAGAGTAACCCAAATTAATCTCCACCACTCCAAAGCAGCCTCGGCTGCACTGCTCCTCCGAATGGGTGTAAGTGGGGAGGAGCTCGCCCTAGTCCAGGAACCCTGGATTCACCAAGAAAGGGTGGGTGGACTAGGCATGAAAAGCTTTAAGCTATTGTACGCAAAAGGATCTGGTAAGATTCGATCCTGTATAGTAGCCAAAAGCAGTCTCAACATCTTCATTCTTTCTGATTTCAGTGATGAAGACACCGTAGCAGTCATATGGGAGACCAGTGTAGGTGCTATATTGGTTATCTCGGCGTACATGGCTCACGACCACAGCGACCAGCCACCGAACAACCTGGTCTGCAGATCCATAGAGATGGCAAACTCGAAAAGCATGCCGATCATCATGGGGGCTGATGCCAATGCCCATCACACTGTCTGGGGAAGCTCGGACATAAACGCTAGAGGTGAGTCAATCTTTAACTTCATTCTAAGCAATAATCTTGATATTTTAAATACAGGATCCGAACCGACCTTTATTGTTTCAAACAGAAGGGAAGTTCTTGACATTACGCTGGTTAGTTCTATGCATCATGATAGGATAAGGGGATGGAGAGTCTCAAGTGACTGCTCTTTCTCTGACCATCAGTACATCGATTTTCGTAGTTGACAAAGTGGCCCCAAAGCCCTTTATAAACAGGAGACGAACAGATTGGGAAATGCAAATGGGGCTAATCTCACGTTCACTCCAGGATGTACCGATCATCGAAAACCGATCGGACATAGAAAACGCGGTTGAAACCATAAATCAAGCTTTCAAACACGCGACTTCACTGTCTTGTTAACAGAATATGCACAAAGGCAGATGCAGGCCCCCATGGTGGTCTGCGGACATTGCGAAATCTCGAAAAGAGACGCGCAGACTGTTTAACGAGGCAAAGAAAACAGGAAACTGGATTTCTTACAAGACCTCGGTTAATCGTTTCAAGAACCTGGTAAGAAATGCAAAGCGCAAATCTTGGAAAACCTTCTGTAGCGGCGTGGAAGGTTCTTCTGAGACCAGTCGTCTGCGCAAAATCTTATCATCTACTCCTCCTGTCCCAAGTTTCATTCAGAAACCTTGTGGCAGTTGGACGACCAGTAGCCAAGAAACCTTAGAAGTTTTAATGGCCACTCACTTTCCAGGCTGTCAATCTCCGGAAAACGGGACTGACATGCAGTTTACAGATCTCCCAGCTGATACAGGAATATCCATAAATGAAGATAAGATCAATTGGGCGATAAACAGCTTCGACCCCTACAAATCACCGGGTCCTGACGGTATAAAACCTGCGGATTTGCAATACAATGCTGTCCATCTTGTGCCTTGGCTAACGCGGATATATGATGCCTGTTTAAAATGGTCTTATATACCCGAACCCTGGACCAAGTGCACAGTGGTCTTCATTCCGAAAGGAGGAAAGACCTCTCACACGAAGCCAAAGGATTTTAGACCAATTAGTCTATCCTCCTTTCTTCTCAAAACTTTGGAAAGGATAATTGATCTGCATCTCAGAATACATATCAAACCTGACCATCTATCAGCATCTCAACATGCCTACATGAAGGGAAAATCTGTTGAGACTGCATTACATTCGCTAGTTTGTCACATTGAAAAGACAATAGCGCAAGGGGAATATACACTTGTTGCCTTCTTGGACATCGAGGGGGCTTTCAACAATGTTCACCCTGGGTCGATAACAACGGCCCTAACTGGCCTGGGTATAAACCAACCAATAACAGCTTTCATCAAGAGATTACTGACTCAACGAATCATTATCTCCGAAATGGGAGCAGCAAATGTCACAAAAGTGGCAAATCGCGGTACCCCACAAGGTGGAGTTCTATCTCCACTTCTGTGGAACCTAGCGTTGAACCCACTTCTTATGGATCTTAGATCTATGGGATTTAAGGTAATAGCATATGCAGACGATGTGTCTGTAGTAGTATCTGGCAAATATCTGGATACTTTATCGCAAAGGATGGAGATTGCACTCAAGACACTCAGTACGTGGAGCAACGTCAGTGGCCTTGGTGTAAATCCATCGAAAACGGAACTTGTTCTCTTCACTAAGAAGTACAAGATACCCACCTTCACTCTCCCACGACTGAATGGGATAGAATTGAAGTTATCGGATAGTGCTAAATATCTGGGAGTAATCCTAGATTCAAAACTATCATGGCATTTGAACACTCAATCTAGAGTATCAAAAGCGGCTGCGGCCTTATACTCGTGTAAGAGAGCAATTGGCAAATCATGGGGCATAAACCCCAAGAATACCAAATGGCTCTTCGACATAGTAGTCAAGCCCATACTATTGTACGGTGCACTTGTATGGTGGAAGTCTGTACAAAAGGACTCACACCGCAAACGTTTTGAGGGAATCCTTCGTACATCAGCTCTGTTGATAACGGGGGCTCTCTGCACCACCCCATCAAAGGCTCTCTTTGTCATGATGGGATGGCTACCTATTGATCTAATGGCCCAAGAGGTTGCCCTCAACGCGGCTATTAGACTCAATACAATTGGTATGTGGCATATGATCCAGTCAGGTCACTCCACCATTCTCAATTGTCTAGGAGAGATTCCTGACAATATCGACTATTGCATCGCCAAACCGTCTTTTGATAGAAGCTTTTCGGTGAATATCCGACACGATCCAAATGTGATGGAAACAATCCTCCATGACGGATCGTATAAGGTTTTCACTGATGGCTCAAAATCAAACCATGGTGTAGGCGGTGGCTTTTACATAGCACATTCGGGAACGGAAGTATCATTCAAGCTTTCTGACCGATGTAGCGTCCTTCAGGCTGAACTATCAGCCATTAAACGGGCTGCAAACTGGCTCAGGTTTTATCGAATATACGGTGCTAATATTCGAATTTATACCGACAGCCAGGCAGCCCTTAAGGTTCTAAGTGGTGTCTACACGACGTCAAACTTAGTCCTAGAATGCCGGGCATCCCTTAACGAGATGGCGAAACATTCCACAATAGGACTGTATTGGATTCCAGGACATCAGCAAATTCCTGGTAATACCATCGCGGACTCTCTTGCCAAGTTAGGCTCCTCGCTTGCAAGAGAGCATACCGACCCTTTTGTCGGTATACCGCTTTCAACCTGCAAACGCTCGATACGTGAAAAACTATATGAGCTTGCGCAATGCAGATGGTCGACTGAAGCCACCTGTAGACAGGCAAGGATCATGTGGCCATCTTACGACCCACAAAGATCCCAAGCCCTTTTCTACATTCCGAGAGTTAACCTACGGAACTTAACGGCAGTGGTAACTGGCCACTGGCCTTTCGGACTCCATGCAAGAAGACTGAACTTACCCAGTAACGACTTCTGCAGGAGCTGCCAGGATGAAGAGGAAGAAGAGAGTATAACTCACTTCCTCTGTCATTGTCCTGCCCTAGCTGATCACAGAATGGGTCTGCTAGGTAGCTATTTTCTGCATGACTTAGCGGATCTATCGGAGGTTGATATCCGAAAGATAGATTCCTATATTCGTGCGACGAACTGGTTCGGTGGAAACCAGAGTGATTAGGTTGAAGTGTACTAATACGCCGACCGTTCTCTCTCGTTTCAGGTATCACAAAGGGATCAAAATACTGGACCCAAGTGTGTCCCCAGTGATGACATCGCGAGGACGATCTGCCTACCTAACCTAACCTATCTGGCTTTAAAGAAATTTGCAAGATATTTCTTCTTTTGTGAAATATATCATTATTTAACTGACTTTTTACAAATTTGCACTATTTTTGTGAAATATATCTCTATTCAATTGACTTTTTAGAAATTAGCAAGATATTTCAACTTTTTATAGATATTTTGAGAAATCTTTGTATTTTTAAAATTTGTAACTGAATGTAAAACTGTTTCTAAAATATCAACTATTCAGTAAATTGCAAGATTTTGTGAAATATTTCACTATTTGTGTGACTTTCTAAAATAAATCGTTGACAAAATTAGAAGATTTTGTGAAAAATGTCTCTATTCAGATGGTTTTTTAGAAATTTGCAATATATTTCAACTTTTTATAGAGATTTTGAGAAATCTTTGTTTGTTTTTTAAATTTGTTTGAATGATAGACTGTTTCTAGAAAATCAAATATTAAGTAAATTGCAAGATTTTGTGAAATATTTCACTATTTGTGCGACTTTCTAAAAGAAATTGTTGACAAAATTAGAAGATTTTGTGAAATATGTCTCTATTTAGTTGGTTTTTTAGAAACTTGTTTCTAGAAAATCAACTGTTCAGAACATTGCAAGATTTTATGAAATATTTCACTATTTGGTTGACTTACATTTTTTTAATTTGTATCTGAATGTTAGACTATTTCTAAAAAATGAACTCTTCAGAAATCAACTTCTTCTACTAAAAATAGTAGAAAAATGTCCTAAAATTGACTGCTCAGTAATGTTCAAGATTGTGTGAAATATTTCCCATTTCAGTTGACTTTTTAGAAATTAGCAAGATATTTCAACCTTTTATACATATTTTGAGAAATCTTTGTATTTTTAAAATTTGTAACTCAATGTAAGACTGTTTCTAAAATATCAACTATTCAGTAAATTACAAGATTTTGTGAAATTTTCACTATTTGGGTAAATTTGTAAAACAAATCGTTGGCAAAATTCGAAGATTTTGTGAAATATGTCGCTATATAGTTGACTTTTTAGAAATTTGCAAGATATTTCTACTTTTGTGAAATATTTTACTATTCAGTTGACTTTTTAGAAATTTGCAAGATATTTCAACTTTTTATAGAGATTTTGAGAAATCTTTGCATTTTTTTAAATTTTTTATCTGAATGTAAGACAGTTTGTAGAATATCAACTATTCAGTAAATTGCAAGATTTTGTGAAATATTTCACTATTTGGGTAACTTTGTAAAACAAATCGTTGGCAAAATGCGAAGATTTTGTGAAATATGTCTCTATTCAGTTGACTTTTTAGAAATTTGCAAGATATTTCTACTTTTGTGAAATATTTTACCATTCAGTTGACTTTTTAGAAATTTGCAAGTTACTTAAACTTTTTATAGAGATTTTGAGAAATCTTTGCATTTTTTTTAATTTTTTATCTGAATGTAAGACAGTTTGTAGAATATCAACTATTCAGTAAATTGCAAGATTTTGTTAAAATTTCACTATTTGGTTGACCTTCTAGAAAAAATCGTTTCCAAACTTAGAAGATGTTGTGAAATATTTCGCTATCCAGATGACTTTTCATAAATTTGCAAGATATATCTACTTTTGTGAAATATTTTACTACTCAGTTGAGTTTTTAGAAATTTGAAAGAGAAAATCAACTCTTCAGTAAATGGTAAGATTTTGTGAAATATTTCACTATTTGGGTGACTTTCTAGAAAAAATCGTTGACAAACTTAAAAGATTTTGTGAAATATTTCACTATCCAGTTGACTTTTCATAAATTTCGCCAGATATTTCTACTTTTGTGAAATATTTTATTATTCAGTTGAGTTTTTAGAAATTGTTATAGACATTTTGAGAAATCTTTGTGTTTTTTTTAATTTTAAAGAATGATAGATTTTGTGAAATATTCCAGTATTTGGATGACTTCTAGAAAAAATCATATAGAAATGTCCTAAAATTGACTGCTCAGTATGTTCAAGATTTTGTGAAATATTTCACTATTCTTTCTTTCTTTGTATTTTTAAAATTTGTAACTGAATGTAAGACTGTTTCTAAAATATCAACTGTAGGTGCTATATTGGTTATCTCGGCGTACATGGCTCACGACCACAGCGACCAGCCACCGAACAACCTGGTCTGCAGATCCATAGAGATGGCAAACTCGAAAAGCATGCCGATCATCATGGGGGCTGATGCCAATGCCCATCACACTGTCTGGGGAAGCTCGGACATAAACGCTAGAGGTGAGTCAATCTTTAACTTCATTCTAAGCAATAATCTTGATATTTTAAATACAGGATCCGAACCGACCCACAGTGGTATAGGAAAAAAAAAAGAGGGAAATAATTCGGTAACTTCTAAACGGTTAATCCGATTTTAATGAAATTCGGTGTGCACAAAGAGGAGGTGTTGTCGAGTTTAGGTTTTGAATTTGGACCTTATAGGCCAACCAGGGGCCCGGCAGGGGGTCCTCAAATTAGGACACCTCGGCTATGTTAAATTTTTAAAACGATCCTATTTCTTCATTTGAGTTCCGATTTAAAAAAAATTTCGTATATAGAATCTCCTCATCGAGCACTATAAAAAATGTCGTCGTAGCAGTAAATTATCTCTTATAGTTTAGGAGATATTCGCATTTGAATATTAAAATTTTAAAATTTTTACCGTCCTTACTTTAGTTTTTTTGATAATAGCAGGTCCAAATATTTCCGATTTTCGCCATTTTTTTTTTATTTGCTTAACAACAAGTTTATATACCAAGCAGTGAAAGAATTATGTAAAAATCATGACTGAGTCCAAAGTTATAGGCATTTAAATTTAAAAAATTAAAAAAAGGCGATTTTTTGTCATTTTTTTGGGAAAAAAGTATCTTTTTCTTTTTAAGTTATCTAAAAAGTTTCTAAGAAGATGTATATAGAATTTATACTTTTTGGAAAGCTGACTTTACATAAAATACGATAAATGAAACAAAACCTAAAAATTTTTGATACCGAGGGGACCAGGTCCATCCAAAAAAACCCTATTTTTTATGGAAAATTAAATTTTGAGCAAAAATTCTCAAATCGCATAGTCGATATCAAATTATAGTGACCTGTTTTATATGACCCAATAAGTTCTTAATCATTTTGTAACGGGTTTCGATAACCCCGCCCCTGGTATGGATATAATAGGCAAAAAACCAAAAAATCCCATTTTTGGGATTTTTTAAAACTTTTTTGGGAATTCCGGGATTTCTAATAAGAAAATTCGAAATTTTTATTTAATTTTGGATTTTGAGTAAAAAAATCTACCTAACTGTAAAATTTCATCAAAAAATATTCATAAATAAAATTTTTATTGCAATTAGAAAAATTTGTATCTTCGCAAAAACTGAATAAAAAACATTTTTTAATTTTTTTTAAAAAAAGTATTCCGCGAATTTTTTAATTTTCAAAAATTATATACAGTTTTGAAAAATAGACAAAATTACCTTTCCATTGATATATAACATGCCTACCTAATGTTTTTTAAGTGACAAATTAATTAGGGAAAACTCAACATCTTTTAGAAAATTTACCTAGCACTATTATTTTCATCCATATATGTAACAAATTTAAGAGTTAACCTTATGGATGAAAATAATAGTGCTAGGCAAATTTTGTTAAGCAAATAAAAAATGGCGAAAATCGGAAATATTTGGACCTGCTATTATCAAAAAAACTAAAGTAAGGACGGTAAAAATTTTAAAATTTTAATATTCAAATGCGAATATCTCCTAAACTATAAGAGATAATTTACTACGACATTTTTTATAGTGCTCGATGAGGAGATTCTATATACGAAATTTTTTTTAAATCGGAACTCAAATGAAGAAATAGGATCGTTTTAAAAATTTAACATAGCCGAGGTGTCCTAATTTGAGGACCCCCCGCCGGGCCCCTGGTTGGCCTATAAGGTCCAAATTCAAAACCTAAACTCGACAACACCTCCTCTTTGTGCATACCAAATTTCATTAAAATCGGATTAACCGTTTAGAAGTTACCGAATTATTTCCCTCTTTTTTTTTCCTATACCACTGTGCGACCTTTATTGTTTCAAACAGAAGGGAAGTTCTTGACATTACGCTGGTTAGTTCTATGCATCATGATAGGATAAGGGGATGGAGAGTCTCAAGTGACTGCTCTTTCTCTGACCATCAGTACATCGATTTTGAAATCGTAGTTGACAAAGTGGCCCCAAAGCCCTTTATAAACAGGAGACGAACAGATTGGGAAATGCAAATGGGGCTAATCTCACGTTCACTCCAGGATGTACCGATCATCGAAAACCGATCGGACATAGAAAACGCGGTTGAAACCATAAATCAAGCTTTCAAACACGCGACTTCACTGTCTTGTAAACAGAATATGCACAAAGGCAGATGCAGGCCCCCATGGTGGTCTGCGGACATTGCGAAATCTCGAAAAGAGACGCGCAGACTGTTTAACGAGGCAAAGAAAACAGGAAACTGGATTTCTTACAAGACCTCGGTTAATCGTTTCAAGAACCTGGTAAGAAATGCAAAGCGCAAATCTTGGAAAACCTTCTGTAGCGGCGTGGAAGGTTCTTCTGAGACCAGTCGTCTGCGCAAAATCTTATCATCTACTCCTCCTGTCCCAAGTTTCATTCAGAAACCTTGTGGCAGTTGGACGACCAGTAGCCAAGAAACCTTAGAAGTTTTAATGGCCACTCACTTTCCAGGCTGTCAATCTCCGGAAAACGGGACTGACATGCAGTTTACAGATCTCCCAGCTGATACAGGAATATCCATAAATGAAGATAAGATCAACTGGGCGATAAACAGCTTCGACCCCTACAAATCACCGGGTCCTGACGGTATAAAACCTGCGGATTTGCAATACAATGCTGTCCATCTTGTGCCTTGGCTAACGCGGATATATGATGCCTGTTTAAAATGGTCTTATATACCCGAACCCTGGACCAAGTGCACAGTGGTCTTCATTCCGAAAGGAGGAAAGACCTCTCACACGAAGCCAAAGGATTTTAGACCAATTAGTCTATCCTCCTTTCTTCTCAAAACTTTGGAAAGGATAATTGATCTGCATCTCAGAATACATATCAAACCTGACCATCTATCAGCATCTCAACATGCCTACATGAAGGGAAAATCTGTTGAGACTGCATTACATTCGCTAGTTTGTCACATTGAAAAGACAATAGCGCAAGGGGAATATACACTTGTTGCCTTCTTGGACATCGAGGGGGCTTTCAACAATGTTCACCCTGGGTCGATAACAACGGCCCTAACTGGCCTGGGTATAAACCAACCAATAACAGCTTTCATCAAGAGATTACTGACTCAACGAATCATTATCTCCGAAATGGGAGCAGCAAATGTCACAAAAGTGGCAAATCGCGGTACCCCACAAGGTGGAGTTCTATCTCCACTTCTGTGGAACCTAGCGTTGAACCCACTTCTTATGGATCTTAGATCTATGGGATTTAAGGTAATAGCATATGCAGACGATGTGTCTGTAGTAGTATCTGGCAAATATCTGGATACTTTATCGCAAAGGATGGAGATTGCACTCAAGACACTCAGTACGTGGAGCAACGTCAGTGGCCTTGGTGTAAATCCATCGAAAACGGAACTTGTTCTCTTCACTAAGAAGTACAAGATACCCACCTTCACTCTCCCACGACTGAATGGGATAGAATTGAAGTTATCGGATAGTGCTAAATATCTGGGAGTAATCCTAGATTCAAAACTATCATGGCATTTGAACACTCAATCTAGAGTATCAAAAGCGGCTGCGGCCTTATACTCGTGTAAGAGAGCAATTGGCAAATCATGGGGCATAAACCCCAAGAATACCAAATGGCTCTTCGACATAGTAGTCAAGCCCATACTATTGTACGGTGCACTTGTATGGTGGAAGTCTGTACAAAAGGACTCACACCGCAAACGTTTTGAGGGAATCCTTCGTACATCAGCTCTGTTGATAACGGGGGCTCTCTGCACCACCCCATCAAAGGCTCTCTTTGTCATGATGGGATGGCTACCTATTGATCTAATGGCCCAAGAGGTTGCCCTCAACGCGGCTATTAGACTCAATACAATTGGTATGTGGCATATGATCCAGTCAGGTCACTCCACCATTCTCAATTGTCTAGGAGAGATTCCTGACAATATCGACTATTGCATCGCCAAACCGTCTTTTGATAGAAGCTTTTCGGTGAATATCCGACACGATCCAAATGTGATGGAAACAATCCTCCATGACGGATCGTGTAAGGTTTTCACTGATGGCTCAAAATCAAACCATGGTGTAGGCGGTGGCTTTTACATAGCACATTCGGGAACGGAAGTATCATTCAAGCTTTCTGACCGATGTAGCGTCCTTCAGGCTGAACTATCAGCCATTAAACGGGCTGCAAACTGGCTCAGGTTTTATCGAATATACGGTGCTAATATTCGAATTTATACCGACAGCCAGGCAGCCCTTAAGGTTCTAAGTGGTGTCTACACGACGTCAAACTTAGTCCTAGAATGCCGGGCATCCCTTAACGAGATGGCGAAACATTCCACAATAGGACTGTATTGGATTCCAGGACATCAGCAAATTCCTGGTAATACCATCGCGGACTCTCTTGCCAAGTTAGGCTCCTCGCTTGCAAGAGAGCATACCGACCCTTTTGTCGGTATACCGCTTTCAACCTGCAAACGCTCGATACGTGAAAAACTATATGAGCTTGCGCAATGCAGATGGTCGACTGAAGCCACCTGTAGACAGGCAAGGATCATGTGGCCATCTTACGACCCACAAAGATCCCAAGCCCTTTTCTACATTCCGAGAGTTAACCTACGGAACTTAACGGCAGTGGTAACTGGCCACTGGCCTTTCGGACTCCATGCAAGAAGACTGAACTTACCCAGTAATGACTTCTGCAGGAGCTGCCAGGATGAAGAGGAAGAAGAGAGTATAACTCACTTCCTCTGTCATTGTCCTGCCCTAGCTGATCACAGAATGGGTCTGCTAGGTAGCTATTTTCTGCAAGACTTAGCGGATCTATCGGAGGTTGATATCCGAAAGATAGATTCCTATATTCGTGCGACGAACTGGTTCGGTGGAAACCAGAGTGATTAGGTTGAAGTGTACTAATACGCCGACCGTTCTCTCTCGTTTCAGGTATCACAAAGGGATCAAAATACTGGACCCAAGTGTGTCCCCAGTGATGACATCGCGAGGACGACCTGCCTACCTAACCTAACCTATCTGGCTTTAAAGAAATTTGCAAGATATTTCTTCTTTTGTGAAATATATGATTATTTAACTGACTTTTTACAAATTTGCACTATTTTTGTGAAATATACCTCTATTCAATTGACTTTTTAGAAATTAGCAAGATATTTCAACTTTTTATAGATATTTTGAGAAATCTTTGTATTTTTAAAATTTGTAACTGAATGTAAAACTGTTTCTAAAATATCAACTATTCAGTAAATTGCAAGATTTTGTGAAATATTTCACTATTTGTGTGACTTTCTAAAATAAATCGTTGACAAAATTAGAAGATTTTGTGAAAAATGTCTCTATTCAGATGGTTTTTTAGAAATTTGCAATATATTTCAACTTTTTATAGAGATTTTGAGAAATCTTTGTTTGTTTTTTAAATTTGTTTGAATGATAGACTGTTTCTAGAAAATCAAATATTAAGTAAATTGCAAGATTTTGTGAAATATTTCACTATTTGTGCGACTTTCTAAAAGAAATTGTTGACAAAATTAGAAGATTTTGTGAAATATGTCTCTATTTAGTTGGTTTTTTAGAAACTTGTTTCTAGAAAATCAACTGTTCAGAACATTGCAAGATTTTATGAAATATTTCACTATTTGGTTGACTTACATTTTTTTAATTTGTATCTGAATGTTAGACTATTTCTAAAAAAATGAACTCTTCAGAAATCAACTTCTTCTACTAAAAATAGTAGAAAAATGTCCTAAACTTGACTGCTCAGTAATGTTCAAGATTGTGTGAAATATTTCCCATTTCAGTTGACTTTTTAGAAATTAGCAAGATATTTCAACCTTTTATACATATTTTGAGAAATCTTTGTATTTTTAAAATTTGTAACTCAATGTAAGACTGTTTCTAAAATATCAACTATTCAGTAAATTACAAGATTTTGTGAAATTTTCACTATTTGGGTAACTTTGTAAAACAAATCGTTGGCAAAATTCGAAGATTTTGTGAAATATGTCGCTATATAGTTGACTTTTTAGAAATTTGCAAGATATTTCTACTTTTGTGAAATATTTTACTATTCAGTTGACTTTTTAGAAATTTGCAAGATATTTCAACCTTTTATAGAGATTTTGAGAAATCTTTGCATTTTTTTAAATTTTTTATCTGAATGTAAGACAGTTTGTAGAATATCAACTATTCAGTAAATTGCAAGATTTTGTGAAATATTTCACTATTTGGGTAACTTTGTAAAACAAATCGTTGGCAAAATGCGAAGATTTTGTGAAATATGTCTCTATTCAGTTGACTTTTTAGAAATTTGCAAGATATTTCTACTTTTGTGAAATATTTTACCATTCAGTTGACTTTTTAGAAATTTGCAAGTTACTTAAACTTTTTATAGAGATTTTGAGAAATCTTTGCATTTTTTTAAATTTTTTATCTGAATGTAAGACAGTTTGTAGAATATCAACTATTCAGTAAATTGCAAGATTTTGTGAAAATTTCACTATTTGGTTGACCTTCTAGAAAAAATCGTCTAGAAACTTAGAAGATGTTGTGAAATATTTCGCTATCCAGATGACTTTTCATAAATTTGCAAGATATATCTACTTTTGTGAAATATTTTACTACTCAGTTGAGTTTTTAGAAATTTGAAAGAGAAAATCAACTCTTCAGTAAATGGTTAGATTTTGTGAAATATTTCACTATTTGGGTGACTTTCTAGAAAAAATCGTTGACAAACTTAAAAGATTTTGTGAAATATTTCACTATCCAGTTGACTTTTCATAAATTTCGCCAGATATTTCTACTTTTGTGAAATATTTTATTATTCAGTTGAGTTTTTAGAAATTGTTATAGACATTTTGAGAAATCTTTGTGTTTTTTTTAATTTTAAAGAATGATAGATTTTGTGAAACATTCCAGTATTTGGATGACTTCTAGAAAAAATCATATAGAAATGTCCTAAAATTGACTGCTCAGTATGTTCAAGATTTTGTGAAATATTTCACTATTCTTTCTTTCTTTGTATTTTTAAAATTTGTAACTGAATGTAAGACTGTTTCTAAAATATCAACTATTCAGTAAATTGCAAGATTTTGTGAAATATTTCACTATTTGGGTGACTATGTAAAAAAATCGTTGGCAAAATTCAAAGATTTTGTGAAATATTTTACTATTCAGTTGACTTTTTGAAATTTGCAAGATATTTCTACTTTTTATAGAGATTTTGAGAAATCTTTGCTTTTTTTATATTTTGTATCTGAATGTAAGCCAGTTTGTAGAATATCAATTATTCAGTAAATTGCAAGATTTTGTGAAATATTTCCATATTTGAGTGACTTTCTAAAATAAATCGCTGACAAAATTCGAAGATTTTGTGAAATATGTCTCTATTCTAATGACGTTTTAGAAATTTGCAAGATATTTTTACTTTTGTTTCTAGAAATTCAACTGTTTCACTATTTGTGTGACTTTCTAGAAAAAATCGTAGAAAAATGTCCTAAAAATCGACTGTTCAGTAATGTTCAAGATTTTGTGAAATATTTCACTATTCAGTTGACCTTTTAGAAATTATCAAGATATTTCAACATTTTGTAGATATTTTGAGAAATCTTTGTATTTTTCAAATTTGTAACTGAATGTAAGACTGTTTCTTAAATATCAACTATTCAGTTAATTGCAAGATTTTGTGAAATATTTCACTATTTGGGTGAAAAACAAATCGTTGGCAAAATTCGAAGATTTTGTGAAATACGTCTCTATTTAGTTGGTTGTTTAGAAACTTGTTTCTAGAAAATCAACTGTTCAGAACATTGCAAGATTTTATGAAATATTTCACTATTTGGTTGACTTACATTTTTTTAATTTCTATCTGAATGTTAGACTATTTCTAGAAAATCAACTCTTCAGTAAATTGTAAGATTTTGTGATATTTTTCACCACTGGTTGATTTATCATTATTTAACTGACTTTTTACAAATTTGCACTACTTTTGTGAAATGTGTCTCTATTCAATTGACTTTTTAGAAATTCGCAAGATATTTCTACTTTTGAGAAATATTTTACTATTCAGTTGACTTTTTAGAAATTTGCAGGATATTTCAACTTTTTTATTTGTATCTGAATGTTAGACTATTTCTAGAAAATCAACTCTTCACTAAATTGTAAGATTTTGTGATATTTTTCACTGTTGGGTGATTTTCTAGAAAAAATAGTAGAAAAATGTCCTAAAATTGACTGCTCAGTAATGCACAGTGGGGCAGAATGGAAATTTTTTGGAAATAAATCTGGCATTTCTAAACGGCTAATCCGATCGGGATAAAATTTGGCGTGAGCGTAGCCAAGGAGTATTCGAGTTTAAGTTTTGAAGATGAACCCTGCAGATGCCCCAGGGACGGCGCTGTGGCGGCTCAAAGTAGGGTACCTACGACATGTAAAATTTTTAAACTCGTGCCATTTTTTTGTTTTTCACCCAAATACAAAGATTTTTATATTTTGTGAAAGCGCTCGACGAGATCTTGAAAAAACATGCTTGGACATACTACTTATCTCTTATAATATCCGAGTTATAGGCATTTAAAAATTTAGTGATACAAAATTTACCATACCTTGGTCCGCCTTTTTTTGAATACCGGGCGTATTTTTGGACCAAATGGACTCAATTTTTTCTTGTTAGTTAGACAACAAAATTTCCAATAATATACAAAAAATTTCAGATCAATATCGTTTACAGATCCAAAAATATACGTTTTTTAATTTAAAAATTCCAAAAATTTTAGATTTTTGGCGTTTTTTTGCCAAGAATGTGTCTTAACTCTTTTATTAATAAAATAAAATTTTTATTAAAAACATATAACAATTTTATAGTTTTCTAAAAGGTATCTTTACGCAGAACGCTTTGGCGTAAAAAACTTGCCCTATTTTTTGAAAATGTTGCCACTGCGTCCTTCAGAATATGACCTATTTTTTATCAAAACTTCAACTTTGGGCGACATGTTCTAAAATCCCAAAGCTGGGATCAGAAAACTGAAAGCAGTTTTGGAAACCTCAATATGTTTTCTATTTACTCCAAAAGTATTTTCCCAGCCCTGAAAGAAATGTGGACCCTATGGGCAAAAAAGTAAAAAATCCCATTTTTGGGATTTTCATTCCTATTTTTGGGAATTGCGGGATGCCTTTTGACCTTTTCAATTTTTTTTTTGCATATTCTTATTTGAAATGACAAATTTAACAAGCGTTGAAAATTTCATTGAGTTTTGTTCATAAATAAAGATTTTGTCATATATTACATATTTGTTTAATTTCTAAAACTATGATTTATATCAAAATTTTAATAGGATCGCAGATAGCTACAACAATTTAGTCCATATTTATCCCTTAATATCATTATACCCTACACCACTATAGTGGGGAGGGTATTATGCGTTTGTGCTGATGTTTGTAACACCCAAAAATATTGGACCTACACCCACCTTAAAGTATACCAATCGACTCAGAATCACTTCCTGAGTCGATTAAGCTATGTCCGTCTGTCCGTCCGTCCGTCCGTCCGTCTGTCTGTCTGTCTGTGTGTCCATGTAAACCTTGTGCGCACTCTACAGGTCGCAATTTTTGAGATAATTTGATGAAATTTGGAACATACACTTCTCTTGGTCCAAGGACGAACGCTATTGAAAATGGTTGAAATCGGTCCATTATTTCACCTAGCCCCCATACAACCGGACCCCCCGAATAGGGCTTTTGACCTCATAATTATGTTAAATGATCTGCTATCTCTACAAAAATTGGAAAAGTTTAGTTTTATATATGTCTTAATAATTCTAGTGATTTTCGTAAAGATCGGGCATTATTTGACCCTAGCCCCCATACAAAGTCCCCCTCAGAAAATGACTTGAATGTCCACAATTCACTTATAAACAGTAGTATCACGATGAAATTTGGCACAAATGAGTTTTATATAAACATAATTCCCAACAATAAATTTTATAGGGATCGGACCAAGTTTTACTCCAGCCCCCATATAAGCGGACCTTCCGATTTGGGCCTTTTAGCTCATAACTTTGTCAAATATATGATATATATATGACCCTAGCCCCCATACAAAGTCCCCCTCAGAAAATGACTTGAATGTCCACAATTCACTTATAAACACTAGTATCAATATGAAATTTACCACAAATAGATTTTATATAAACATTTTATATAAAATGTCGACATTAAATTTTATAAGGATCGGACCAATTTTTGCCATAGCCCCCATACAACCGGACCTACCGATTAGGGCCTCTTAGCTCATAACTACGATAAATATACTACTATCTTCTCAAAAATTGGCACAACTAAGTTTGATATGTAATTATAAATAACACTGTCATTTTTCGCCATGATCGGAAATAAAAAAAAAATAAAAAAAAATTTGAAGAAAATCGGTTTAGCCGTTTAGTAGTCTATAACGTTCAAACATACAAACATATAAACACACAAACATGCAAAGATATAAACATACAAACAAACACACATTCATTTTTATATATGTATATAGATAATTCCCAATAATACATTTTATAAGGATCGGCTCAATTTCTGCCTTAGCCTCCATACATCCGGACCTTCCGATTTCGGTCGTTTATCTTTTAACTACGTCTAATATACTACTATCTATCCAAAAGTCGGCACAATGTGGTGATGTTTGTAACACTCAAAAATATTTGTCCTTATTAAGCTATGTCCGTCTTTGTGACCGTGTAAACCTTGTGTGCACGCAACAGATCGCAATTTTGAATATAATTTGTTAAAATGTGTCACATACTATTCTCTGGATCCACTACCTGGATCAGCATACAACCGAACATGAACAGACATTATTTGGAACCTATATGAGATTAACAGAAATGCTTCATTATTGAAATTAATCACATTTAATATTCGCAATTGGTGTAGGGTATCATATGGTCGGCCACGCCCGACTATAATTTCTTACTTGTTTTTTAGTTAGATATGGAAATTCTCGACCCTTTACAAAAAATTTCAAGCCAATATCTCAATTACATTCAAAAATTATGTTCATTTAAAAAATTATGTTCATTTAAGCCTGTGTCCTTTAATTTCATCTTTTTCATATTTTAGTATTAAGTATGACAGAACATACATTTGGTGTTGAATAAAATATTTGGACAATTTTTAAAAATTGTTTAGTTAATTATTTTATTATAATATTGTATATAAAATAAAAAAAATTATAATTTTATTATGAGCCACGCACAACAACACCTAAATCACCCCACACAAATTACCTTTCCCGCCCACCGAAATATAAAACACAATTTAATACAATATCATCAGTTAGTATAATAGCTTTTTTTATTTGAACTGTTTATCTTAAACATAATACAATTAATTCTTACAACCTACTTATATAGTTAATTCCTAACACTACTTATTTTCTATAAAATAATCTGTCATATCGGTATACATATCCAGAAGGTAATATAAGTCCTTTAAATCTTCCTTGTTTTGAGATGATAGAGTTTCATAACAAATCCATCTTTTTCGCATAGTTGAAAGAACAGGATCAGAAGATAGAAGTAAACTATTAAAAATATCTTCATTCTGTGATTGCCTGGAGCATTTTCTTGAGCTGAATAGTTGAACATGCTTAAAATCTCGATTCCTCGCTTCCTGGGCTTCTTCTGTTAACTCTCCAAGTGGAAGAATATTCGATTCAATTATTATTTGACCATGACACAATACTTTGTGTACTGTTGGTGTTAGTTCCCTCCATGGATACAGAGATACAAGTAATTTAGAAATTTCAGATGTGTATTCCCCAAATCGATTTTCATTAATTTTATGTTTACTATTCAGTGCCATTAAAATAGTTTTAACTCTTCGAAGCAACTCCTTGTCGATTCCAGTTATTTTTGAAGTAATTTCAAAATCACGAAAAAACCTTCTCGACGTATTACCGCAACTTGAAAGTGGTTTGTCGATGTTTAATCCCATCTGAACTTTAAATTCTTCTTGGATTCTGCTTTTTTCCGCAGCTCTCAGTTCTTTCAATTCTTCATTATTTTTTGTTGATTTAGTAGGATAGTTTGTTTTTTTTTCCTGGATCGCCTTGTATGATGGTAATATATTGTGTCCTTTTTCATGCAGAGCTTTCCTTAATATTTGGTACTTATTTCGACTGAGACCCAGTTCCTCTTCAGTAAAATTTGATTATGATGTTGGAGTTGGTATACTTTCCACAATTCGCTTAAGTCGTTTTGGTGATGCATTAGGAAGAATAGTTGCAATATGTACGACATCCATATGTTGGTTTTCCTTTTTCAGCATTTCGTTAAATGTATCAGCAATTTCCTCATTTGAGATTGAAAAAAGTTTTTGTGTGACCCTCTTTTTTTTTACCTTGAACATAAGTCTTCGTATGACTTGCAAGGCGCTCCTGTTGATGTGTTGTAAGTTGAGATTTCCGTAGTAGTTTCCATCCAACTACAAAATTTTAATCGAAATTTCTTTTGATTTCCATCCACAGACTTACTTTTTACATCAAAAAGTTTTAAAAAGTTTTCAATTTTTGATATGCCTGTTTTGTCTACTTTTCTACTATATGTAGTTTTTATATAATTTGAAATGTCTTCAATTCTTTCTGGCCCTTTTGAAGATATACTCCATAAAACGGAACACAACTCTTCGTACTTTAATGTAATCTTCATTGTAGATTTATTAAATATGGTACTTAAAATCTGAGAAGTTTACTTATATACCAATTCTTGTCATTTCCGATACAGGTATTCCAAAGTAAAAAATTACGAATTGTCTACCTATTAACATTTAGGACTATATTACTATAACCTGTAATTCAGTCATTGATATTTCTTATTAGTGAATGAATCGAAATTATCATTACCTGTACATTTTTACCTACATGATCATAAACGAAACAGAACGAAATGATCTGTCGAAAAAATTTAGGTAAAAAATAGTTATAAATTTTTGAAAATTTAAGCATAATAGGACCTTTCAATTATAAGGATAAGCAAACAAATAGAAAATAGGTAAATATAAGATTTAAATATGTGCTGTCATACTTAATACTAAAATATGAAAAAGATGAAATTAAAGGACACAGGTTTAAATGAACATATTTTTGAATGTAATTGAGATATTGGCTTGAAATTTTTTGTAAAGGGTCGAGAATTTCCATATCTAACTAAAAAATTATATTAAGGGATAAATATGGACTAAATTGTTGTAGCTATCTGCGATCCTATTAAAATTTTGATATAAATCATAGTTTTAGAAATTAAACAAATATGTAATATATGACAAAATCTTTATTTATGAACAAAACTCAATGAAATTTTCAACGCTTGTTAAATTTGTCATTTCAAATAAGAATATGCAAAAAAAAAATTGAAAAGGTCAAAAGGCATCCCGCAATTCCCAAAAATAGGAATGAAAATCCCAAAAATGGGATTTTTTACTTTTTTGCCCATAGGGTCCACATTTCTTTCAGGGCTGGGAAAATACTTTTGGAGTAAATAGAAAACATATTGAGGTTTCCAAAACTGCTTTCAGTTTTCTGATCCCAGCTTTGGGATTTTAGAACATGTCGCCCAAAGTTGAAGTTTTGATAAAAAATAGGTCATATTCGGAAGGACGCAGTGGCAACATTTTCAAAAAATAGGACAAGTTTTTTACGCCAAAGCGTTCTGCGTAAAGATACCTTTTAGAAAACTATAAAATTGTTATATGTTTTTAATAAAAATTTTATTTTATTAATAAAAGAGTTAAGACACATTTTTGGCAAAAAAACGCCAAAAATCTAAAATTTTTTGAATTTTTAAATTAAAAAACGTATATTTTTGGATCTGTAAACGATATTGATCTGAAATTTTTTGTATATTATTGGAAATTTTGTTGTCTAACTAACAAGAAAAAATTGAGTCCATTTGGTCCAAAATTACGCCCGGTATTCAAAAAAAGGCGGACCAAGGTATGGTAAATTTTGTACCACTAAATTTTTAAATGCCTATAACTCGGATATTATAAGAGATAAGTAGTATGTCCAAGCATGTTTTTTCAAGATCTCGTCGAGCGCTTTCACAAAATATAAAAATCTTTGTATTTGGATGAAAAACAAAAAAATGGCACGAGTTTAAAAATTTTACATGTCGTAGGTACCCTACTTTGAGCCGCCACAGCGCCGTCCCTGGGGCATCTGCAGGGTTCATCTTCAAAACTTAAACTCGAATACTCCTTGGCTACGCTCACGCCAAATTTTATCCCGATCGGATCAGCCGTTTAGAAATGCCAGATTTATTTCCAAAAAATTTCCATTCTGCCCCACTGTGCAACATTAGAAGATTTTGAGAAATATATCACTATAAGTTGACTTTTTACAAATTTGCAAGATATTTCTACTTTTGTGAAATATTTTACTATTCAGTTGACTTTTTAGAAATTTGCAAGTTATTTAAACTTTTTATAGAGATTTTGAGAAATCTTTGCATTTTTTTTAAATTTTTTATTTGAATGTAAGACATTATTCAGTAATGTGCAAGATTTTGTGAAATATTTCACTCTTTGGGTGAAAAACAAATCGTTGGCAAAATTCGAAGAATTTGTGAAATATGTCTCTATTCAATTGACTTTTTAGAAATTTGCAAGATATTTCTACTTTTGTGAAATATTTACTATTCAGTTGAGTTTTTATTCAGTAAATTGCAAGATTTTGTGAAATATTTCGCTATTTGGGTGACTATGCAAAACAAATCGTTGACAAAATTCGAAGATTTTGTGAAATATGTCTCTATTCAGTCACTTTTTAGAAATTTGCAAGATATTTCTACTTTTCTGAAATACTTTACTATTCAGTTGACTTTTTAGAAATTTGCAAGATATTTCAACTTTTTATAGAGATTTTGAGAAATTTTTGCATTTTTTTTAAATTTTTTATCTGAATGTAAGACAGTTTGTAGAATATCAACTATTCAGTAAATTGCAAGATTTTGAGAAATATTTCACTATTTGGGTAACTTTGGAAAATAAATCGTTGGCAAAATTCGAAGATTTTGTGAAATATGTCTCTATTCAGTTGACTTTTTAGAAATTTGCAATATATTTTTACTTTTGTTTCTAAAATATCAACTATTCAGTAAATAGCAAGATTTTGTGAAATATTTCACTATTTGGGTGACTATGTAAAACAAATCGTTTGCAAAATTCGAGGATTTTGTGAAATATTTTACTATTCAGTTGACTTTTTGAAATTTGCAAGATATTTCAACTTTTTATAGAGATTTTGAGAAATCTTTGCATTTATTTTAAATTTTGTATCTGAATGTAAGCCATCAATTAAGAATATCAATTATTCAGTAAATTGCAAGATTTTGTGAAATATTTCCATATATGAGTGACTTTCTAAAATAAATCGCTGACAAAATTCGAAAATTTCGTGAAATATGTCTATATTCTGATGACGTTTTAGAAATTTGCAAGATATTTTTTCTAGAAATTCAACTGTTTCACTATTTGTGTGACTTTCTAGAAAAAATCGTAGAAAAATGTCCTAAAAATCGACTGTTCAGTAATGTTCAAGATTTTGTGAAATATTTCACTATTCAGTTGACCTTTTAGAAATTATCAAGATATTTCAACTTTTTATTGATATTTTGAGAAATCTTTGTATTTTTAAAATTTGTAACTGAATGTAAGACTGTTTCTAAAATATCAACTATTCAGTCATGTGCAAGGTTTTGTGAAATATTTCACTATTTGGGTGAAAAACAAATCGTTAGCAAAATTCGAAGATTTTGTGAAATATGTCTCTATTCAATTGACTTTTAGAAATTTGCAAGATATTTCTACTTTTGTGAAATATTTACTATTCAGTTGAGTTTTTATTCAGTAAATTGCAAGATTTTGTGAAATATTTCGGTATTTGGGTGACTATGTAAAACAAATCGTTGGCAAAATTCGAAGATTTTGTGAAATATTTCTCTATTTAGTTGACTTTTTAGAAATTTGCAAGATATTTCTACTTTTGTGAAATATTTTACTATTCAGTTGACTTTTTAGAAATTTGCAAGTTATTTAAACTTTTTATAGAGATTTTGAGAAATCTTTGCATTTCTTTAAATTTTTTATCTGAATGCAAGACAGTTTGCAGAATACCAATTATTCAGTAAATTGCAAAATTTTGTGAAATATTTCACTATTCTTTTTTTCTTTGTATTTTTAGAAATTTGTAACTGAATGTAAGACTGTTACTAAAATATCAACTATACAGAAAATTGCAAGATTTTGTGAAATATTTCACTATTTGGGTGACTATGTAAAACAAATCGTTGGTAGAATTCGAGGATTTTGTGAAATATATTACTATTCAGTTGACTTTTTGAAATTTGCAGGATATTTCAACTTTTTATAGAGATTTTGAGAAATCTTTGCATTTATTTTAAATTTTGTTTCTGAATGTAAGCCAGTTTGTAGAATATCAATTATTCAGTAAATTGCAAGATTTTGCGAAATATTTCCATATTTGAGTGACTTTCTAAAATAAATCGCTGACAAAATTCGAAGATTTTGTGAAATATGTCTCTATTCTGATGACGTTTTAGAAATTTGCAAGATATTTTTTCTAGAAATTCAACTGTTTCACTATTTGTGTGACTTTCTAAAAAAAAATCGTAGAAAAATGTCCTAAAAATCGACTGTTCAGTAATGTTCAAGATTTTGTGAAATATTTCACTATTCAGTTGACCTTTTAGAAATTATCAAAATATTTCCTCATTTTGTAGTCATTTTGAGAAATCTTTGTATTTTTAAAATTTGTAACTGAATGTAAGACTGTTTCTAAAATATCAACAATTCAGTAAATTGCAAGATTTTGTGAAATATTTCACTATTTGGGTGAAAAACAAATTGTTGGCAAAATTCGAAGATTTTGTGAAATATGTCACTATTCTTTCTTTCTTTGTATTTTTAAAATTTGTAACTGAATGTAAAACTATTTCTAAAATATCAACTATTCAGTAAATTGCAAGATTTTGTGAAATATTTCACAATTTGGGTGACTACGTAAAACAAATCGTTGGCAAAATTCGAAGATTTTGTGAAATATTTTACTATTCAGTTGACTTTTTGAAATTTGCAAGATATTTCAAATTTTTATAGAGATAGATACAGTTTGTAGAATATCAATTATTCAGTAAATTGCAAGATTTTGTGAAATATTTCCATATTTGAGTGACTTTCTAAAATAAATCGCTGACAAAATTCGAAGATTTTGTGAAATATGTCTCTATTCTGATGATGTTTTAGAAATTTGCAAGATATTCTTTTGTTTCTAGAAATTCAACTGTTTCACTATTTGTGTGACTTTCTAGAAAAAATCGAAGATTTTGTGAAATATTTCACTATTTAGTTGACCTTTTAGAAATTATCAAGATATTTCAACTTTTTGTAGATATTTTGAGAAATTTTTGTATTTTTAAAATTTGTAACTGAATGTAAGACAGTTTCTAAAATATAAACTATTCAGTAAATTGCAAGATATTTCTACTTTTTTGAAATTTTTACTATTTAGTTGACGTTATAGAAATTTGCAAGATATTTCAACTTTTATAGAGATTTAGATAAATCTTTGTATTTTTATACCCACCATCAAAAAAGATGGGGGGTATATTGTTTTTGTCATTCCGTTTGTAACACATTGAAATATTCATCTAAGACCCATAAAAGTATATATATTCTGGGTCCTTATTAGATTCTAAGACGATCTAGCCATGTCCGTCCGTCTGTCCGTCTGTCTGCCTGTCTGTTGAAAACACGATAGAGTCCAAATGGAAGTAGCTAGCGAGCTGAAATTTTGCACAGATACTTTTAGTTGATGCAGTTTGTTTGGTATTGAAAATGGGCAATATCGGTCCACAATTTCGCCTAGCCCCCATATAAGGCCCCCTTCAGAAAATTACTTTATCGTTCATAACTTGCTAAGGGAAGAACCAATAGCAATTAAATTCGGCACAAACATGTTTTATGGGAACATAAATCTTCTGGTGGAATTTAATAAGGATCGGCCCATAATTGACCCTACCCCCCATATAAAGTTCCCTTCAGAAAATGACTTTATCGCTCATAACTGGCTAATAGAAGCATCAATAGCGATGAAATTCGGCACATACATGTTCTATGGGAACATAAATCTCTTCGTAGAATTTTATAAGGGTCGGTCCATAATTGACCCTACCCCCCATATAAAGTCCCCTTCAGAAAATGACTTTATCGCCCATAACTGGCTAAGAGAAGCATCAATAGCGGTGAAATTCGGCACAAACATGTTTTATGGGAACCTAAATCGCTTTGTTTAATTTAATAAGGATAGGCCCATAATTGGCTCTACCCCCCATATAATGTCCCCTTCAGAAAATGACTTTATCGCCCATAAATGGCTAAGAGAAGCATCAATAGCGGTGAAATTCGGCACAAACATGTTTTATGGGAACATAAATCTCTTCGTAGAATTTTATAAGGATCGGTCCATAATTGACCCTAACCCCCATATAAAGTCTCCTTCAGAAAATGACTTTATCGCCCATAACTGGCTAAGAGAAGCATCAAAAGCGGTGAAATTCGGCACAAACATGTTTTATGGGAACCTAAATCGCTTTGTTAAATTTAATAAGGATAGGCCCATAATTGACCCTACCCCCCATATAATGTCCCCTTCAGAAAATGACTTTATCGCCCATAAATGGCTAAGAGAAGCATCAATAGCGGTGAAATTCGGCACAAACATGTTTAATGGGAACATAAATCTCTTCGTAGAATTTTATAAGGATCGGTCCATAATTGACCCTACCCCCCATATAAAGTCCCCTACAGAAAATGCCTTTATCGCCCATAACTGGCTAAGAAAAGCATCAATAGCGATGAAATTCGGCACAAACATGCTTTATAAGAATTTAAATCTCTTCGTAAAATTTTATAAGGATCGGTTCATAATTGACCCTACCCCCAATACAAGGTTCCCTTCAGAAAATGACTTTAATGCTCATATCTGACCTTAAGAAACATATATACATATATACAGCAATAAAATTCAACATAAAAAATTTGTATAGGAACTAAAATCATTTTCTTAAATTTTATGAAGATGGGTCCATAATTGTCCCTACCCCCCATATAAGGTCCCCTTCAGAAAATAACTTTAAAGCTTATTACTGACTCAAAAATGTGAGTACAGTAGTAAAATTCTACATAAACAAGTTTTGTGCGAGCCAATTTTATAAGGATCGGTCCTTGATTAGCCCTATCCCCCTTGTAAGGTCCCCTTCAGAAAATGATTTTAAAGCTCATTACTAGCTTAAAACTGCGAGTACAGCGATGAAATGCGATTACAGCAGTGAAATCCTACGTAAACAAGTTTTTTACTATCCAAAAACTATTTATGGGGATCGGTATTTAACTGACCCCACCCTCCACATAAGGTCCCCCTCAGATAGTGACTGTAACGCTCGTTACTGGCTGCAACGCTCAAATGCGACTACAGCGATGAAATTTCACATTAACAAGTTTTGTATGAGCCCCTACCCTATGCCCCTATTAAGGTCCCCATTAGAAAATTACTTTAAAGCTCATTACTGGCTCAAAAATGTGACATAAACTGGCTCAAAAATGCGACATAAACAATATTTGTATGTACAAAAATCGTTCTAAATTTTGGAAGTACCGATCAATAATTGACTTGGGCGGGCGTATAGGGAGGCCTTTAACGCTCATTACTGGCATAAAAATACGAGTAGATATATGCAATTCAACAAAAGTGTTATGTGAACTGAAATCTTCCTACCGACATTGATGAAGATGGATCGATAAATGACCACTTCAGTAAAATTACTTTAACTCTCATTAGTTGCTTAAAATTACGACTTACGAACATAATTTATGTACGAAGGTTTATAAACATCGGTCTATAATTGACTCTTATATAAGATTCACTCCAGAGAATCACTTTAACGCTCATGTATGGCTCAAAAGTTCTTCCAAATTACGGTAGTTTTATAGGAACTGGAATTTTTCAACGGAATTTCATGAGGATCGGTCGATAAGTAATCAAACACCCATTTTCGGTTTCCTTCAGATAATTACTATAAACCCCATGACAGAATTAAAGATACAAGTGCAGCTACATTAGATACAAATAATTATTTTATACACCGACAAGGATAGGTCTATAATTGACTCCACCCTCCATATAACCACTCTTACAAAAAACAAACAGTTTATGGTTATAAATATTGGATCCAACAAAATTAATATTTTTTATTCGGAAGAGCACGGTCCATGCTTAAGCCTTTATTAAATTTCCTCTTCCAAATATTTCCCTGATGTTCATAATAATATCGACATATGATTCAACATAGATCGATAATATTAAAATTTATTTATAAGGATGATTTGATGGTGGGTATATAAGATTCGGCATGGCCGAATATAACACTCTTACTTGTTTAAGACTATTTCTAGAAAATCAACTCATCAGTAAATTGTAAGATTTTGTGAAATATTCCAGTATTTGGGTGACTTCTAGAAAAAATCGTAGAAAAATGTCCTAAAATTGACTGCTCAGTAATGTTCAAGATTGTGAGAAATATTTCACTTTTCAGTTGACTTTTTAGAAATTAGCAAGATATTTCAACCTTTTATACATATTTTGTGAAATCTTTTTATTTTTAAAATTTGTAACTCAGTGTAAGACTGTTTCTAAAATATCAACTATTCAGTAAATTACAAGATTTTGTGAAATTTTCACTATTTGGTTAACTTTGTAAAACAAATCGTTGGCAAAATTCGAAGATTTTGTGAAATATGTCTCTATTCAGTTGACTTTTTAGAAATTTGCAAGATATTTCTACTTTTGTTTCTAAAATATCAACTATTCAGTAAATTGCAAGATTTTATGAAATATTTCACTATTTGGGTGACTATGTAAATCAAATCGCTGGCAAAATTCGAAGATTTTGTGAAATATTTCTCTATTCAGTTGACTTTTTAGAAATTTGCAAGATATTTCTACTTTTGTGAAATATTTTACTATTCAGTTGACTTTTTAGAAATTTGCAAGTTATTTAAACTTTTTATAGAGATTTTGAGAAATCTTTGCATTTTTTTAAATTTTTTATCTGAATGTAAGACACTTTGTAGAATATCAACTATTCAGTAACTTGCAAGATTTTGTGAAAATTTCACTATTTGGTTGACCTTCTAGAAAAAATCGTTTACAAACTTAGAAGATTTTGTGAAATATTTCACTATCCAGTACCCCGTTTCTGTAACTTTTAGTGAGAAGTTCTCACATCGAGACGTGTGAAACAAAAAATTCCATCGTTTCTCGATTTGTGAGTAAAATGTGTTTCTGTAACATAAAGTGAGAAGAGGCTACACGAATTACGTTTTTATTGGAAATTTCCAATAAAACACCTGTCAAAAATATAACAATTAAAAGAAGAAATCAAAAATTGCCGAACAAATTTATAAACGAAGAATAAATAAACAAAAAATATAGAAATTAAATGAAAATTGTTCGAAAAATTATCACACTAAATTCGCCCTTGGCAAATTCTTAGTTTACGCCCACGTACTTTTTTAGCAATTGCTTCTGTATATCCGAAATTCCTTCTATTTTCTAAAAATTAGTGAACACTATTTATTTTAATCTTAATTAATAATAAATATAACATTACTTTTTGATTATTTCATAGAATTCATGTTTAAATTAATTTGTTTTTACTTAAAATTTTACTTTCCGCACCGTTTTAAAATGTGAGTTTTTTTGACAGTTCATTTAAGAAACTTCTCACAAAATTTTCTTACAGAAACACTTTTACTCACAAATTTCCAAAAACTTACGTCAAAAAATATAAATGACAGATAGTTCTCACAAAATTTTCTTACAGAAACACTTGCATGTGAGAAATGATATTTTGTTTCAATTCACATTATTTTTTCTTCAATTTCACTGTTTCATGCGAGAAACTTCTCGATGCGAGAGTTACATAAACGAGGCACAGATGACATTTCATAAATTTGCAAGATATTTTACTACTCAGTTGAGTTTTTAGAAATTTGAAATATATTTCTACTTTTTATATAATTTTAATAAATCTTTGCATTTTTTTTTTTTAATTTGTATCTGAATGTAATCAACTCTTCAGTAAATGCTAAGATTTTGTGAAATATTTCACAATTTGGGTGACTTTCTAGAAAAAATCGTTGACAAACATAGAAGATTTTATGAAATATATCTCTATTCAGTTGGCTTTTTATAAATTTGCTAGATATTTCTACTTTTGTTTCTAAAAAATCAACTGAACATTGCAAGATTTTGTGAAATATTTGACTATTTGGTTGACTTTCTAGAAAAAAACGTTGACAAACTTTAAAGATTTTGTGAAATATTTCACTATCCAGTTGACTTTTCATAAATTTCGCAAGATATTTCTATTTTCTAAAATATCAACTATTCAGATTTTGTGGAATATTTCACTATATGGGTAACTTTGTAAAACAAATCGTTGGCAAAATTCGAAGATTTTCTGAAATATGTCTCTATTCAGTTGACTTTTTAGAAATTTGCAAGATATTTCTACTTTTGTTTCTAAAATATCAACTATTCAGTAAATTGCAAGATTTTGTGAAATATTTCACTATTTGGATGACTATGTAAAACAAATCGTTGGCAAAATTCGAAGATTTTGTAAAATATTTCTATATTCAGTTGACTTTTTAGAAATTGGCAAGTTATTTAAACTTTTTATAGAGATTTTGAGAAAGAAATTTTGAGAAATCTTTGTTTTTTTTTTTTTTTAATTTGCATGAATGATAGACTGTTTCTAGAATATCAACTGTTCAGTACATTGCAAGATTTTGTGAAATATTTCACCATTCGGTTGACCTTCTAGAAAAAATCGTTGACAACATTAGAAGATTTTGAGAAATCTTTGCATTTTTTTAATTTGTATCTGAATGTAAGACTCTTTCTAGAAAATCAACTCTTCAGTAAATTGTAAGATTTTGTGAAATATTTCACTATCCAGTTGACTTTTCATAAATTTCGCAATATTTTACTATTCAGTTGAGTTTTTAGAAATTGTTATAGAAATTTTGAGAAATCTTTGTTTCTTTTTAATTTTCATGAATGATAGATTTGGTGAAATATTAAAGTATTTGGGTGACTTCTAGAAAAAATCGTATAGAAATGTCCTAAAATTGACTGCTCAGCAATGTTCAAGATTTTGTGAAATATTTCACTATTTTTCTTTCTTTGTATTTTTAAAATTTGTAACTGAATGTAAGACTGTTTCTAAAATATCAACTATTCAGTAAATTGCAAGATTTTGTGAAATATTTCACTATTTGGGTGAAAAACAAATCGTTGGCAAAATTCAATGATTTTGTGAAATATTTCACTATTCAGTTGACTTTTTGGAATTTGCTAGATATTTCAGCTTTTTATAGAGATTTTGAGAAATCTTTGCATTTCTTTAACTTTTGTATCTGAATGTAAGCCAGTTTGTAGAGTATCAATTATTCAGTAAATTGCAAGATTTTGTGAAATATTTCCATATTTGAGTGACTTTCTAAAATTAATCGCTGACAAAATTCGAAGATTTTGTGAAATATGTCTCTATTATGATGCGTTTTAGAAATTGGCAAGATATTTTTACTTTTGTTTCTAGAAATTCAACTGTTTCACTATTTGTGTGACTTTCTAGAAAAAATCGAGAAAAATGTCCTAAAAATCGACTGTTCAGTAATGTTCAAGATTTTGTGAAATATTTCACTATTCAGTTGACCTTTTAGAAATTATCAAGATATTTCCACTTTTTGTAGATATTTTCAGAAATCTTTGTATTTTTAAAATTTGTAACTGAATGTCAGTTAATTGCAAGATTTTGTGAACTATTTCACTATTTGGGTAACTTTGAAAAACAAATCGTTGGCAAAATTCGAAGATTTTGTGAAATATGTCTATTCAGTTGTCTTTTTAGAAATTTGCAAGATATTTCTACTTTTGTGAATTTTTACTATTCAGTTGACGTTATAGAAATTTGCGAGATATTTCAACTTTTATAGAGATTTAGATAAATCTTTGTATTTTTTTAATTTGTAACTGAATGGTAAGACTATTTCTAGAAAATCAACTCTTCAGTAAATTGTAAGATTTTGTGAAATATTCCAGTATTAGGGTGACTTCTAGGAAAAATCGTAGAAAAATGTCCTAAAATTGACTGCTCAGTAATGTTCAAGATTTTGTGAAATATTTCAATATTCAGTTGACTTTTTAGAAATTAGCAAGATATTTCAACTTTTTATTGATATTTTGAGAAATCTTTGTATTTTTAAAATTTGTAACTGAATGTAAGACTGTTTCTAAAATATCAACTATTCAGTAAATTGCAAGATTTTGTGAAATATTTCACTATTTGGGTGAAAAACTAATCGTTGGCAAAATTCGAAGATTTTGTGAAATATGTCTCTGTGAATGTGAAAATTTTATTATGCAGTTGACGTTATAGAAATTTGCAAGATATTTCAACCTTTATAGAGATTTAGATAAATCTTTGTATTTTTATACCCACCATCAAAAAAAATGGGGGGTATATTGATTTTGTCCATCCGTGTGTAACATATCGAAATATTGTTCATAGACCCCATAGAGTATATATAGTCTGGGTCCACAACAAAAGAGATAGGAAGATGAAACTTACCCAAAATATTCTTTATTGATTAGAAAATTTGGTATTGAAAATAGGCTAAATCGGTCCACTATTTCACATAGCCCCCATACAAGTGTCCCCCCGGAATACTGTGTATAAAGGTTAAAACAGTCACAAATTCGTTGATTATGTCGCAATTTCGACAAAATTTTGCACAAGTCAGTTTTTTGCCTCCCGAAATCAAATTCTGAATTATGGCGGACATGGGACCATAATTGACCCTATCCCCCATATAAGGTCCCCTCAGAAAAATGGCTTTAACGCCCATAACTGGCTTAAACATAACTGTATGGCGATGAAATTCGGCACAAACAAGTTTTATGGGAATCCAAATCTCTAAGAAAAATTTTATGATGGTCCGTCCATAATTGACCCTACCCCCCATATAAGGTCCCCTCAGGAAAATGGCTTTAACGCCCATAACTGGCTTAAAAATAACTGTATGGCGATGAAATTCGGCACAAACAAGTTTTATGTGCACCCAAATCTCTAAAAAAAATTTTATGATGATCCGTCCATAATTGACCCTTCCCCTCATATAAGGCCCCCTCAGGAAAATGGCGTTAACGCTTATAACTAGCTTAAAAATAACTGTTTGGCGATGAAATTCGGCACAAACAAGTTCCATGAGAATCCAAATCTCTAAGAAAAATTTTATGATGATCCGTCCATAATTGACCCTACCCCCCCATATAAGGTCCCCTCAGGAAAACGGCTTTAACGCTCATAATTGGCTTAAAAATAACTGTATGGCGATGAAATTCGGCACAAACAAGTTTTATGGGAATCCAAATCTCTAAGAAAAATTTTATGATGGTCCGTCCATAATTGACCCTATCCCCCATATAAAGTCCCCTCGGAAAAATGGCTTTAACGCCCATAACTGGCTTAAAAATAACTGTATGGCGATGAAATTCGGCACAAACAAGTTTTATGGGAATCCAAATCTCTAAGAAAAATTTTATGATGGTCCGTCCATAATTGACCCTACCCCCCATATAAGGTCCCCTCAGGAAAATGGCTTTAACGCCCATAACTGGCTTAAAAATAACTGTATGGCGATGAAATTCGGCACAAACAAGTTTTATGGGAACCCAAATCTCTAAGAAAAATTTTATGATGATCCGTCCATAATTGACCCTACCCCCCCATATAAGGTCCCCTCAGGAAAACGGCTTTAACGCTCATAATTGGCTTAAAAATAACTGTATGGAGATGAAATTCTGCATAAACAAGTTCTCTGTGAACCGAAATCTCTGAGTCAAATTTTATGATGATCGGTCCATAATTGACCCTATCCCCCATACAAGGTCCCCTCAGGAAAATGACTTTAACGCTCATTGCTTGCTTAAAAAAAATGGAGATGAAATTCTGCCTAAACAAGTTCTATGTAAACCGAAATCTCTGAGAAAAATTTTATGATGATCCGTCCATAATTGATCCTACCCCTCATATAAGGACCCCTCAGGAAAATGACTTTAACGCTCATTACTGGCTTAAAAATAACTGCATGGCAATGAAGATCGGCACAAACAAGTTTTATGAGAACCGAAATCTCTAAGCAAAATTTTATGATGATCCGGCCATAATTGACCCTACCCCCCATATAAGGTCCCCTCAGGAAAATGACTTTAGCTCTTCTTTTAAAGACAAAATAACTATACTGGGATGAAATTCTAAAGAATAAGACCTGTTAGGACATAAATCTCTATACCAAATTGTATGATAATCGGTCATTATTCCACATATAAGATCCCTCCCAGAAAATTACCTTCATGCTCCTATAAAGACTACGAATAACCATACAGCGATGAAATTCGACATAAACAAGTCTTATAAGGATTGGTTCATAATTGACCTACATAAATGTGTTTTTGTTTATAAATATTTTTAATAGTTTAGTAATATAATTAATTAAGCTTAACTCTCCTATTGTATATTCCTAATGTTTATATTAGTATCGATATATAATAATAAAATTCAGCGTAAGTCTAAAATATGTATGTGTAAATGGTTGTAAACAATAATAAAATAAATTTTTCTTAAAGATCTGTGTCCCTAGTTAGTCCCAACTTCTGAAATGCACTTAAATTTTATAAACGAATTGATGGTGGGTATATAAGATTCGGCATAGCCGAATATAACACTTTTACTTGTTTTAATTGTAACTGAATGGTAAGACTATTTCTAGAAAATCAACTCATCAGTTAATTGTAAGATTTTGTGAAATATTCCAGTATTTGGGTGACTTCTAGAAAAAATCGTAGAAAAATATCCTAAAATTGACAGTAATGTTCAAGATTTTGTGAAATATTTCACTATTCAGTTGACTTTTTAAAAACTAGCAAGATATTTCAACTTTTTATTGATATTTTGAGAAATCTTTGTATTTTAAAAATTTGTAACTGAATGTAAAACTGTTTCTAAAATATTAACTATTCAGTAAATTGCAAGATTTTGTGAAATATTTCACTATTTGGGTGAAAAACAAATCGTTGGCAAAATTCGAAGATTTTGTGAAATATGTCTCTATTCAATTGACTTTTAGAAATTTGCAAGATATTTCTACTTTTGTGAAATATGTCTCTATTCAGTTGAGTTTTTAGAAATTGTTATAGAAATTTTGAGAAATCTTTGTTTTTTTCAAATTTGCATGAATGATAGACTGTTTCTAGAATATCAACTATTCAGTAAATTGCAAGATTTTGCGAAATATTTCACTATTTGTGTGACTTTCTAAAATAAATCGTTGACAAAATTAGAAGATTTTGTGAAATATGTCTCTATTCAGTTGATTTTTTAGAAATTTGCATGTTATTTCTACTTCTGTGAAATAATTCACTATTCAGTTGACTTTTTAGAAATTAGCAAGATATTTCAACTTTTATAGATATTTTGAGAGATCATTGTATTTTTAAATTTGTAACTGAGTGTAAGCCTCTTTCTAAAATATCAACTATTCAGTAAATTGCAAGATTTTGTGAAAATTTCACTATTTGGTTGACCTTCTAGAAAAAAAAGTTTACAAACTTAAAAGATTTTGTGAAATAATTCACTATCCAGTTGAATTTTCATAAATTTCGCAAGATATTTCTACTTTTGTGAAATATTTTACTATTCAGTTGAGTTTTTAGAAATTGTTATAGAAATTTTGAGAAATCTTTTTTTTTAATTTTCATGAGTGATAGATTTTGTGAAATATTTCACTATTTGGGTGACTTTTAGAACAAATCGTATAGAAATGTCATAAAATTGACTGCTCAGTAATGATCAAGATTTTGTGAAATATTTCACTATTTGGGTGACTATGTAAAACAAATCGTTGGCAAAATTCGAAGATTTTGTGAAATATGTCTCTATTCTGATGACGTTTTAGAAATTTGCAAGATATTTTTACTTTTGTTTCTAGAAATTCAACTATTTCACTATTTGTGTGACTTTCTGGAAAAAATCGTAGAAAAATGTCCTAAAATCGACTGTTCAGTAATGTTCAAGATTTTGTGAAATATTTCACTATTCAGTTGACCTTTTAGAAATTATGAAGATATATCAACTTTTTGTAGATATTTTGAGAAATCTGTGTATTTTTAAAATTTGTAACTGAATGTAAGACTGTTTCTAAAATATCAACTATTCAGTAAATTGCAAGATTTTGTGAACTATTTCCATATTTGGGTAACTTTGTAAAACAAATCGAAAATTTTGTGAAATATGTCTCTATTCAGTTGAATTTTTAAAAATTTGCAAGATATTTCTACTTTTGTGAATTCTTTACTATTCAGTTGACGTTATAGAAATTTGCAAGATATTTCAACTTTTATAGAGATTTAGATAAATCTTTGTATTTTTTTAATTTGTAACTGATGGTAAGACTATTTCTAGAAAATCAACTCTTCAGTAAATTGTAAGATTTTGTGAAATATTCCAGTATTTGGGTGACTTCTAGAAAAAATCGTGGAAAAATATCCTAAAATTGACTGCTCAGTAATGTTCAAGATTTTGTGAAATATTTCACTATTCAGTTGTCTTTTTAGAAATTAGCAAGATATTTCAACTTTTTATTGACATTTTGAGAAATCTTTGATTTTTTAAAATTTGTAACTGAATGTAAGACTGTTTCTAAAATATCAACTATACAGTAAATTGCAAGATTTTGTGAAATATTTCACTATTTGGGTGAAAAACAAATTGGTGGCAAAATTCGAAGATTTTGTGAAATATGTCTCTATTCAATTGACTTTTAGAAATTTGCAAGATATTTCTATTTTGTGAAATATGTCTCTATTCAGTTGAGTTTTTAGAAATTGTTATAGAAATTTTGAGAAATCTTTGTTTTTTTTTTTTAATTTTCATGAATGATAGATTTTGTGAAATATTCCAGTATTTGGGTGACTTCTAGAAAAAATCGTATAGAAATGTCCTAAAATTGACTGCTCAGTAATGTTAAAGATTTTGTGAAATATTCCACTATTCTTTCTTTCTTTGTATTTTTAAAATTTGTAACTGAATGTAAGACTGTTTCTAAAACATCAACTATTCAGTAAATTGCAAGATTTTGTGAAATATTTCACTATTTGGGTGATTATGTAAAACAAATCGTTGGCAAAATTCGAAGATTTTGTGAAATATTTCTCTATTCAGTTGACTTTTAGAAATTTGCAAGATATTTCTACTTTTGTGAAATATTTTACTATTCAGATGACTTTTTGAAATTTGCAAGATATTACAACTTTTTATAGAGATTTTGAGAAATCTTTGCAAATTTTTTATCTGGACAGTTTGTAGAATATCAATTATTCAGTAAATTGGAAGATTTTGTGAAATATTTCCATATTTGGGTGACTTTCTATAATAAATCGCTGATAAAATTCGAAGATTTTGCGAAATATGTCTTTATTCTGATGACGTTTTAGAAATTTGCAAGATATTTTTACTTTTGTTTCTAGAAATTTAACTGTTTCACTATTTGTGTGACTTTCTGTGACTACTTTTGTGAAATATTTTACTATTCAGTTGACTTTTTGAAATTTGCAAGATATTACATTATAGAGATTTTGAGAAATCTTTGCTTTTTTTTAAATTTGTAACTGAATGTAAGCCAGTTTGTAGAATATCAATTATTCAGTAAATTGCAAGATTTTGTGAAATATTTCCATATTTGAGTGACTTTCTAAAATAAATCGCTGACAAAATTCGAAGATTTTGTGAAATATGTCTCTATTCTGATGACGTTTTAGAAATTTGCAAGATATTTTTACTTTTGTTTCTAGAAATTCAACTGTTTCACTATTTGTGTGACTTTCTAGAAAAAATCGTAGAAAAATGTCCTAAAAATCGACTGTTCAGTAATGTTCAAGATTTTGTGAAAAATTTCACTATTCAGTTGACCTTTTAGAAATTATCAAGATATTTCAACTTTTTGTAGATATTTTGAGAAATCTTTGTATTTTTAAAATTTGTAACTGAATGTAAGACTGTTTCTAAAATATCAACTATTCAGTTAATTGCAAGATTTTGTGAAATATTTCACTATTTGGGTGAAAAACAAATCGTTGGCAAAATTCGAAGATTTTGTGAAATATTTCTCCATTCAGTTGACTTTTAGAAATTTGCAAAATATTTCTACTTTTGTGAAATATTTTACTATTCAGTTGACTTTTTGAAATTTGCAAGATATTACAACTTTTTATAGAGATTTTGAGAAATCTTTGCAAATTTTGTATCTGGACAGTTTTATAGAATATCAATTATTCAGTAAATTGGAAGATTTTGTGAAATATTTCCATATTTGGGTGACTTTCTATAATAAATCGCTGACAAAATTCGAAGATTTTGCGAAATATGTCTCTATTCTGATGACGTTTTAGAAATTTGCAAGATATTTTTACTTTTGTTTCTAGAAATTTAACTGTTTCACTATTTGTGTGACTTTCTGTGACTACTTTTGTGAAATATTTTACTATTCAGTTGACTTTTTGAAATTTGCAAGATATTACAACTTTTTATAGAGATTTTGAGAAATCTTTGCATTTTTTTAAAATTTGTAACTGAATGTAAGCCAGTTTGTAGAATATCAATTATTCAGTAAATTGCAAGATTTTGTGAAATATTTCCATATTTGAGTGACTTTCTAAAATAAATCGCTGACAAAATTCGAAGATTTTGTGAAATATGCCTCTATTCTGATGACGTTATAGAAATTTGCAATATATTTTTACTTTTGTTTCTAGAAATTCAACTGTTTCACTATTTGTGTGACTTTCTAGAAAAAATCGTAGAAAAATGTCCTAAAAATCGACTGTTCAGTAATGTTCAAGATTTTGTGAAATATTTCACTATTCAGTTGACCTTTTAGAAATTATCAAGATATTTCAACATTTTGTAGATATTTTCTGAAATCTTTGTATTTTTAAAATTTGTAACTGAATGTAAGACTGTTTCTAAAATATCAACTATTCAGTTAATTGCAAGATTTTGTGAACTATTTCACTATTTGGGTAACTTTGTAAACAAATCGTTGGCAAAATTCGAAGATTTTGTGAAATATGTCTCTATTCAGTTGACTTTTTAGAAATTTGCAAGATATTTCTACTTTTGTGAATTTTTACTATTCAGTTGACGTTATAGAAATTTGCGCGTTATTTCTACTTTTATAGAGATTTAGATAAATCTTTGTATTTTTTTACTTTGTAACTGAATGGTAAGACTATTTCTAGAATATCAACTCTTCAGTAAATTGTAAGATTTTATGAAATATTCCAGTATTTGGGTGACTATGTAAAACAAAAATCGAACACTGAAAATAATCCATGCCTAATATACACGAAAAATGTTGTACATTGTACGAAATGCTTCGTGGTTTCGCACCACGAAATTCTTTCGTAATATATACGAAATTCTACGAAATATTTTAATAAAATGCAAAATAATTTTATATAATTTTAGAAAAAAAAATTTGTTCATTTTACGATTTTTTTTAAGACATAAATATTTTAGTTCTTTTAAAGTAATTATTGTAAATTTAGAAAAAGATTGCGAATTAAAAAAAACAAATTTTTTAGCTGCCTAATTTCCTGTAAAAATTAAATTAAAAATTACGTTTAATTTAACTCCCTTAAAATTACGAAACTAACAAAAAATATCGTAACAATATAATTTTTTTGTGAAATCAAAAATAATTCTTGTATATTACCAAATACTCTTGTTACGAAAAAAATCGTTACTTTAGTTAAATATTACATGCCTTAACGAAATTATTTTTGTAAAAGAAAACAAAGTTTCTTAATATATACGAAAAAAGATATTACGACAGGTTTTCGTACTTTCGTAAAATTAGAAAAGGGGTTGATTAAACAATATTTCGTATTATACACGAAATTTTCGTATATATTACGAAAAAAGTAGTTACGAAAGTTTTTTTCGTAAAGTTAAGTATGGATTATTTTCAGTGTAGAAAAATGTCCTAAAATTGACTGCTCAGTATTGTTCAAGATTTTGTGAAATATTTCACTATTCAGTCGACTTTTTAGAAATTAGCAAGATATTTCAACTTTTTATTGATATTTTGAGAAATCTTTGTATTTTTAAAATTTGTAACTGAATGTAAGACTGTTTCTAAAATATCAACTATTCAGTAAATTGCAAGATTTTGTGAAATATTTCACTATTTGTGTGAAAAACAAATCGTTGGCAAAATTCGAAGATTTTGTGAAATATGTCTCTATTCAATTGACTTTTAGAAATTTGCAAGATATTTCTACTTTTGTGAAATATTTACTATTCAGTTGAGGTTTTAGAAATTGTTATAGAAATTTTGAGAAATCTTTGTTTTTTTTTTTAATTTGCATGAATGATAGACTGTGTCTAGAATATCAACTATTCAGTAAATTGCAAGATTTTGTAAAATATTTCACTATTTGTGTGACTTTCTAAAATAAACCGTTGATAAAATTAGAAGATTTTGTGAAATATGTCTTTATTCAGTTGATTTTTTAGAAATTTGCATGTTATTTCTACTTTTGTGAAATAATTCACTATTCAGTTGACTTTTTAGAAATTAGCAAGATATTTCAACTTTTTATAGATATTTTGAGAAATCTTTGTATTTTTAAAATTTGTAACTGAATGTAAGACTGTTTCTAAAATATCAACTATTCAGTAAATTGCAAGATTTTGTGAAATATTTCACTATTTGGTTTACTCTGTAAAACAAATCGTTGGCAAAATTCGAAGATTTTGTGAAATATGTCTATTCAGTTGACTTTTAGAAATTTGCAAGATATTTCTACTTTTATGAAATATTTTACTATTCAGTTGACTTTTTGAAATTAGCAAGATATTTCAACTTTTTATAGAGATTTTGAGAAATCTTTGCATTTTTTAAATTTTGTATCTGAATGTAAGACAGTTTGTAGAATATCAATTATTCAGTAAATTGCAAGATTTTGTGAAATATTTCACTATTTGGGTGACTTTCTAAAATAAATCGTTGAAAAAATTAGAAGATTTTGTGAAATATGTCTTTATTCAGATGACGTTTTAGAAATTTGCAAGATATTTTTACTTTTTATAGATATTTTGAGAAATCTTTGTATTTTTAAAATGTAACTGAATGTAAAACTGTTTCTAAAATATCAACTATTCAGTAAATTGCAAGATTCTGTGAAATATTTAACTATTTGGTTAACTTTGTAAAACAAATCGTTGGCAAAATTCGAAGATTTTGTAAAAAGACATATATGTCTCTACTCAGTTGACTTTTTAGAAATTAGCAAGATATTTCAAATTTTTATAGATATTTTCTTTCTTTCTTTGTATTTTTAAAATTTGTAACAGAATGTAAGAATGTTTCTAAAATATCAACTATTCAGTAAATTGCAAGATTTCGTGAAATATTTCACTATTTGGGTGACTATGTAAAACAAATCTTTGGCAAAATTCGAAGATTTTGTGAAATATGTCTTTATTCATTTGACTTTTAGAAATTTGCAAGATATTTCTACTTTTGTGAATATTTTACTATTCAGTTGACTTTTTGAAATTTGCAAGATATTTCAACTTTTTATAGAGATTTTGAGAAATCTGTGCATTTTTTTAAATTTTGTATCTGAATATAAGACAGTTTGTAGAATATCAATTATTCAGTAAATTGCAGGATTTTGTAAAATATTTTCATATTTGGGTGACTTTGTAAAATAAATCGTTGGCAATATTCGAAGATTTTGTGAAATATGTCTCTATTCAGTTGACTTTTTAGAAATTTGCAAGATATTTCAACTTTTTATAGATATTTTTTTTCTTTGTATTTTTAAAATTTGTAACTGAATGTAAGACTGTTTCTAAAATATCAACTATTCAGTAAATTGCAAGATTTCGTGAAATATTTCACTATTTGGGTGACTATGTAAAACAAATCTTTGGCAAAATTCGAAGATTTTGTGAAATATGTCTTTATTCATTTGACTTTTAGAAATTTGCAAGATATTTCTACTTTTGTGAATATTTTACTATTCAGTTGACTTTTTGAAATTTGCAAGATATTTCAACTTTTATAGAGATTTTGAGAAATCTTTGTATTTTAATTTGTAACTGAATGGTAAGACTGTTTCTAGAAAATCAACTCTTCAGTAAATTGTAAGATTTTGTGAAATATTCCAGTATTTGGGTAACTTCTAAAAAAATCGTAGAAAAATGTCCTAAAATTGACTGCTTAGTAATGTTCAAGATTTTGTGAAATATTTCACTATTCAGTTGACTTTTTAGAAATTAGCAAGATATTTAAACTTTTCATCGATATTTTGAGAAATCTTTGTATTTTTAAAATTTGTAACTGTATGTAAGACGGTTTCTAAAATATCAACTATTCAGTAAATTGCAAGATTGTGTGAAATATTTCACTATCCAGTGGGCTTTTCATAAATTTGCAAGATATTTCTACTTTTGTGAAATATTTTACTACTCAGTTGAGTTTTTAGAAATTTGAAAGATATTTCTACTTTTTATAGAAATTTTGTGAAATCTTTGCATTTTTTTTAAGTAGTGTTCAAGGTTTTTTGAAATGTTTCACTATTCAGTTGACTTTTTAGAAATTAGCAAGATATTTCAACTTTTCATTGATATTTTGAGAAATCTTTGTATTTTTAAAATTTGTAACTGTATGTAAGACTGTTTCTAAAATATCAACTATTCAGTAAATTGCAAGATTGTGTAAAATATTTCACTATCCAGTTGACTTTTCATAAATTTGCAAGATATTTCTACTTTTGTGAAATATTTTACTACTCAGTTGAGTTTTTAGAAATTTGAAAGATATTTCTACTTTTTATAGAAATTTTCTGAAATCTTTGCATTTTTTTATACCCACCATCAAAAAAGATGGGGGGTATATTGATTTTGTCATTCCGTTTGTAACACATCGAAATATTGGTCATAGACCCACAAAAGTATATATATTCTGGGTCCTCATTAAATTCTAAGTCGATCTAGCCATGTCTGTCTGTCTGTCTGTCTGTCTGTCTGTTGAAAGCACGATAGAGTCCCAATGGAAAGAGCTAGAGGGTTGAAATTTCACATAAATATATCTTACAGGTAAGGTTCGTTTGGTATTGAAAATGGGCAATATCGGTCTACATTTTCTGATAGCCCCCATACAAGTGGCCCCTCGAAAAGCAGCTTTAACAGTCATAACTTGTTTAAAAATATGAATATAGCGATAAAATTCGACATAAGTAAGTTTCTTATGATCCAAAATCATTATGCAAAATTTTATGAGGATCGGTCCATAATTGACCCTACCCCCCATATAAGGACCACTTCAGAAAATTACTTTAACGCTCATTAATGGCTTAAAATACGAGTGTAGCGATGAAATTCGACACAAATAAACTTAATACGAACCAAATTCTGTCTACCAAATTATATTAGGATCGACCCATAATTGACCCTACCCCCTATATAAGGTCCCCTTCAGAAAATTACTTTAACGCTTATAACTGGCCTAAAAAATACGAGTATATAGATGAAATTCGACATAAGTAAGTTTCATTCTAGTCAAACGAGGTTTGATGGTGGGTATATAAGATTCGGCATAGCCGAATATAACACTCTTACTTGTTTAATTTGTTTCTGAATGTAAGACTATTTCTAAAAAATCAACTCTTCAGTAAATTGTAAGATTTTGTGAAATATTTCACTATTTGGGTGACTTTCTAGAAAAAATCGTTGACAAACATAGAAGATTTTATGAAATATATCTATATTCAGTTGGGTTTTTAGAAATTTGCAAGATATTTCTACTTTTGTGAAATATTTTACTATTCAGTTGAGTTTTTAGAAATTGTTATAGAAATTTTGAGAAATCTTTGTTTTTTATTTGCATAACTTGCAAGATTTTGTGAAATATTTCACTATTTGTGGACTTTCTAAAATAAATCGTTTACAAAATTAGAAGATTTTGTGAACTGTGTCTCTATTCAGATGACGTTTTAGAAATTTGCAACATATTTTTACTTTTGTTTCTAGAAAATCAACTGTTTCACTATTTGTGTGACTTTCTAGAAAAAATCCTAGAAAAATGTCCTAAAATCGACTGACTGTTCAGTAATGTTCAAGATTTTATGAAATATTTCACTATTCAGTTGACTATTTAGAAATTAGCAAGATATTTCAACTTTTTATAGATATTTTGAGAAATCTTTGTATTTTTAAAATTTGTAACTGAATGTAAGACTGTTTCTAAAATATCAACTATTCAGTAAATTGCAAGATTTTGTGAAATATTTCACAATTTGGGTAACTTTGTAAAACAAATCGTTGGACAAATTCGAAGATTTTGTGAAATATGTCTCTATTCAGTTGACTTTTTTGACATTTGCAAGATATTTCTACTTTTGTTTCTAGAAAATCAACTGTTCAGTACATTGCAAGATTTTGTGAAATATTTCACTATTCGGTTGACCTTCTAGAAAAAATCGTTGACAACATTAGAAGATTTTGTGAAATATTCACTATAAAGTTGACTTTATAGAAATTTGCAAGATATTTCTTCTTTTGTGAAATATATCATTATTTAATTGACTTTTTAGAAATTTGCACTACTTTTGTGAAATATGTCTCTATTCAGTTGACTTATTAAAAATTTTCAAGATATTTCTACTGTTGTCCAAAATCAACTCTTCAGTAAATTGTAAGATTTTGTGAAATATTTCACTATTCAGTTGACCTTCTAGAAAAAAATCATTGACAGCATTAGAAGATTTTGAGAAATATATCACTATAAAGTTGACTTTATAGAAATTTGCAAGATATTTCTTCTTTTGTGAAATATATCATTATTTAATTGACTTTTTACAAATTTGCACTACTTTTGTGAAATGTGTATCTATTCAGTTGACTTCTAAGAAATTTGCAAGATTTTCAATTTTTTGTAGAGATTTTGAGAAATCTTTGTTTGTTTTTTAAATTTGTATGAATGATAGACTGTTTCTAGAATATCAAATATTTAGTAAATTGCAAGATTTTGTGAAATATTTCACTATTTGTGTGACTTTCTAAAAGAAATCGTTGACAAAATTAGAAGATTTTGTGAAAAATGTCTCTATTCAGTTGGTTTTTTAGAAACTTGTTTCTAGAAAATCAACTGTTCAGAACATTGCAAGATTTTATGAAATATTTCACTATTTGGTTGACTTTACATTTTTTTTAATTTGTATCAGAATGTAAGACTTTTTCTAGAAAATCAACTCTTCAGTAAATTGTAAGATTTTGTGATATTTTTCACTAGTGGGTGATTTTCTAGAAAAAATCGTAGAAAAATGTCCTAAAATTGACTGCTCAGTAATGTTCAAGATTGTGTGAAATTAGCAAGATATTTCAACTTTTTATACAGATTTTGAGAAATCTTTGTATTTTTAAAATTTGTAACTGAATGTAAGACTGTTTCTAATATATCAACTATTCAGTAAATTACAAGATTTTGTGAAATATTTCACTATTTGGGTGACTAAGTAAAACAAATCGTTGGCAAAATTCGAAGATTTTGTGAAGTATGTCTCTATTCAGTTGGCTTTTTAGAAAATTGCAACATATTTCTACATTTGTGAAATATTTTACTATCCAGTTGACTTTTTAGAAATTTGCAAGATATTTCAACTTTTTATAGAGATTTTGAGAAATCTTTGCATTTTTTAAAATTTTTTATCTGAATGTAAGACAGCTATTCAGTAAATTGCAATGTAAGACAACTATTCAGTAAATTGCAAAATTTTGTGAAAATTTCACTATTTGGTTGACCTTCTAGAAAAAATCGTTTACAAACTGAGAAGATTTTGTGAAATATTTCACTATCCAGTTGACTTTTCATAAATTTTTGTTTCTAAAAAATCAACTGCTCAGAACATTGCAAGATTTTGTGAAATATTTCACTATTTGGTTGACTTTCTAGAAAAAATCGTTGACAAACTTAGAATATTTTGTGAAATATTTCACCATCCATTTGACTTTTCATAAATTTCGCAAAATATTTCAACTTTTGTGAAATATTTCACTATTCAGTTGAGTTTTTAGAAATTCCCAGCAAAATATTTGCTTACAAATTCACTAGAAAAATCACCAGAATTCATCGAGTAAAGCGCTTACAATTCTACTAGAAAAAGTACTTATTTTTGTTTGAGATGTTCCAAAAGTAAGTCAATATTATTTGGTTGGAAATAAGTTGTTTTTTTAGTAGAGTTATTTATAGAATATTTATGAAAAAATAAAAATAAAAAGTCGACACAGACAGGGGTTGAACTCAATACCTTCCGTCTGCCAGTTGGATGCTCCACTCACTACACCACTGCCTAGCTGTTTTATTGTGCGTCAAATAATAGTTTTCACACACAAATACTATTTGATTTTCTATTTGTCTAAAAATAGATATTTGATATCGTGTGCACAAAAAAGGAAAAAAAAAAGAAAAACTAACTGTTTTATGTTTGTTTGTTTCTTTATTTTGATTTTTTTACCCCCTGTCTATATTAGACAAATATTTATCACGGCACTTGACAAAACGTCGGCAGAAAAATTGTCAGATTTTTGTTTATGTTAATACATAGGGGTAACAAAACGCTGATTTTATCACGACAACTCACAGATAGATAATTTTATTGAAATAATGCTATATTTTATAAAAACAATTAAAATTAAATGCAAATTTTGTAAATAAACACTAATTTCACTAAAACTAATGTTAAAAATCAATTTTAATTGCACAAAAACAAAATTCTAAACAAATTTTACAATAAAATGACGTTTGTTATCAAGACAACGTTGTCTAAACAATTGTTTAGACAACACTGTCATAACGGCGTTATAACGCTAATAAATGCCGTCTGTACCTGCTAATTTTTTATTATGATAACAATTTGACGTTTAGCATAATAAATATTTGTCTAATATAGACACGGGGTTAGACTTTACATACAAAGTAAGTCATTAATAAAGTACTTAATGGTAATTATTGTAAGCAAAGATTTTGCTGGGTTGTTATAGAAATTTTGAGAAATCTTTGTTTTTTTTTTATTTGCATGAATGATATACTGTTTCTAGAATATAAATATTCACTAACTTGCAAGATTTTGTGAAATATTTCATTATTTGTGTGACTTTCTAAAATAAATCGTTGACAAAATTAGACGATTTTGTGAAATATGTCTTTATTCAGATGACGTTTTAGAAATTTGCAAGATATTTTTACTTTTGTTTCTAGAAAATCAACTGTTTTACTATTTGTGTGACTTTCTAGAAAAAATAATAGAAAAATGTCCTAAAAGTCGACTGCTCAGTAATGTTCAAGATTTTGTGAAATATTTCACTATTCAGTTGACTTTTTAGAAATTAGCAAGATATTTCAACTTTTTATAGATATTTTGAGAAAACTTTGTATTTTTAAAATTTGTAACTGAATGTAAAACTGTTTCTAAAATATCAACTATTCAGTAAATTGCAAGATTTTGTAAAATATTTCACTATTTGGTTAACTTTGTAAAACAAATCGTTGTCAAAATTCGAAGATTTTGTGAAATATGTCTCTATTCAGTTGACTTTTTAGAAATTGCAAGATATTTCTTCTTTTGCGAAATATATCATTATTTAATTGACTTTTTACAAATTTGCACTACTTTTGTGAAATGTGTAGCTATTCAGTTGACTTTTTAGAAATTTGCAAGATATTTCAACTTTTTATAGAGATTTTGAGAAATCTTTGTTTGTTTTTAAATTTGTATGAATGATAGACTGTTTCTAGAATATCAAATATTCAGTAAATTGCAAGATTTTGTGAAATATTTCAATATTTGTGTGACTTTCTAAAAGAAATCGTTGACAGAATTAGACGATTTTGTGAAATATGTGTAGCATGTAACGTTCAGTAAGTAACACAGCTATCATATGTTAAGGGGATCTAAATTAGCTATAGCATGCAGCTTGGTTCCGGGTCCGTTTTCATCGACAAATGGGTGGATTCGTAGCTTCTGAGACCATCCCGTGATAAGTAAACAATACTACAAGTCGTTAAATTTAGATGTGCATGCTATTTAAATAAAAGTTCAATACAGGAGTAAGGATAAATAGAAAATACGAATTCAAATCTATAAGACTTTTCATGAAAATATCTAAAGTTGATCAAGTTGTGATCGTTGTTGTCACAACAGAAATCCCCTCCCAACCATGATCATGTAATTTCATGCTGTAATTTACATACATAATCCCATACGGTATTACCTACAACCTCAGTAGCCTTGGGAATCAAACACTTATCGGATTCAGAGATTCATTATATTAACAATATTTATTTATTCAATATAATTCCAAACCAGATTCATTATGTAAACAATAAATTAAATTTTTTTGTTTCTTTTTATATTTTTATCTTATCTGTGAACTCATTATCAGAAAATAAAAAAAATATGCAAAAATCACGCCTGTTAAAGTACATATACCTATAATTCACCTTAATTAATCGCAAAAAAACTTAAAAAAAAAATAGAAAAAGAAAAAATAATAACAAAAATAATGTTGGTCTTGACCGGGATTTGAACCAAGGCACATGAATGTTACCACCGATAAACGACATACATACATTCATACATACATATATAAATGTATTAAATTTTCTTTTATATATGTATATATTATGATTGGATATTCGTTTTATTTCTTCTCTTTAATTAATATTTAAATTAATATATAACTAATAAATAAAAAAAATATATATAAAAAAAATTTTCCTCGATGGGATTCGAACCCGGACATAAAAAGTTACGATACCAAAGTTGTATCAAACCATAAGTACAATATTTGCAATAAACATTTAAATTTTAGTATTAATAAAAAATAGACATTTTTTTACATTTTCATTTAACTTATATTTTAAAACTTAAATGATTGATTTTCACTTAAATTTAATGTAAATTAAAATCATCAATAAATTATGTGCAAAGATGTGGAAAAAATACAACCGCGCAATACAAAAACAACTTCGCCAAAAATACGGCGAATTCAGAATTACCAATCAGAATCTTCCAATTTACAAAAAAAGAAGAAGCATAACATTTTTATTAGTGAAAAAAATAATTAAACATGTTTTAGTCAATAGTTTAATTAATTCTTAATGTTTTACACACATTTTTGCACTTATTTTAAAGGATTTTTAATTTCTGATTTGATAATGGTAATAGTTTTTTTCTATAAAGAGAAGGAATGAAATTTAGGAAAACTAAAGATAAGTAGTTAACATAACAAAATCTTAACATAAGATCAACATGTTATTAGCAGGAGCACTAATACAAATGATTTCCATTACCATTAGATAGTTTATCTCCTTCCTTTTCTTGTTAGATAATTTAGGAAATAAGAAAACTAATCACTTACATTTGTTCATAAACGGGAACTCCAACGATGAAAGATCTTTCAGGAAGGAATATCGGGAATAAACAGGATTTTTGAATTCAGGAAAAAGGTTATAAGGGATATTTATGTATTTATCACCTTTTTTCTTTAAATTATTAAAATAAAAAAAATATTACCAGTATTATAAATTGTTAAGATTAATTCTCTTTTTTTTAGTCTTTCTTTGGGTTCACGTAAACTTTTTACCCGGACTGTACTGTTAACAATTTAAGCGACCTTTTAACGGTGGACCGATCACATTGCTCATTTGACACATTTAATTTAAGAGATTTCTGATAATAGATCTCTTTTTTTTATTATTTAAATTTTGTAATTATAAGTTTTTTTAATTTTTTTGACATTTTTAAATAAGAGTTTATTTTTTTTTCGTTTTTTTTCTCTTTCTCTATTTAATTGTTTATCTTTTTCCGAATTGACAGTTTATCTATTTTTGACACTTGTTTTTAATTAATTTCTTTTATTTTAAACGTGATTTTTGCATTCACAATATTTTATAACAAAAATAATAAAGTAAGAAAGTAAACTAATTAGCTCACAAATTAGAATTAAAGTATATCAAATTTAAAATTAAATTAACTTAAAAAAAAATCCTACAAGACTACGTTAACACGGATAATTTCAACAATTTCTTTTCTGCAGTTTCACAAAAAAAAAACCCGGGTGTTAAGTATTTATATATGATTTATATATGATTTAATTTTATTATTCTTCTTTCAGACAAAAGAAAAGTACACTATACACCGGAATTCAATTAATCGGCACAGCACAGTTTTTCTTTTTGTTTTAGGGTGCAATTAGTAAATATAATATGTGAATTCTAAATTTTCAAATAATTTTCTATTTTTCTTTTTGATACAGTTCTATTAAAAATTTTATGGAAATTGCAATATATCACTCCAAATAGATATAATTTTACGCCTGTGAAATGTAGTAGGATACAAATACCGAAATTAGGTTTTCCATTTGTGTTCCTATGCAAGTTAAGGAGTATGTATGGTGGATTTCGAACCAGGTATATTTACCTTTCTTCTCTAAAGTGAAGGGTGTGTCCAACTCCTCTTTTCCTGCTCTGCCAACAAGTGAAATTACACAGTGAAGCCGGCAAAAAAATAAATAAATCACATGAAACAAAACTGCTTTTTAAATTATTTGTTCCTCTTTTTTTACTTGCGTTTATTCGCAACACTGTATGGCACTGGGTGATGGTTATTTTAGAAAGAAAGGAAGACTTTGAACCGTAATGCCCCTTTTATACCCCTCTTTATGATAAATTCCTGGAAGAGTTATGTTATTATACATACATACGTACATTTTTCATAAAATCAAAAGCTGCCCACTTCACTACAAATACTCGATAATGCATAAATTTAGTAAACAAACACAGAGTAGTTTTCATGTTCCACATTAATGTTATTAACATTATCGGGCAATGCAGTTTTGTAAAAATTCAAAAAAAAGAAACACATAATCAAAGTTATAAAAAAAAAATTAACTAAATCTAACTAAAAGCAAAAAAAAATTAATTCGATTTATTCGACATTAATTATATAAGCCTTTGTTTTATCCTGTTAATAATCGGATATTTTGAAATTATTCGATTAATAAAGTAATATAATTGTATGGTTTCCTTTATTAATTCTACTAATAATTCCCGCTTATTAGATCAATATTTTCCACTTCTAAAAGCTGAGCTGAACTAGATCTAAAATGATGGTTCTCTTTTTTTTTCTATATTGTTATTTCATATTTTTCTTCAAAACTGAATTAAATAAATCAAAGTTTTATTCTGCCCAGTATTCTTTTCTAATTAAATGAGATAAAAATATAATAAAATATAAGAATAAGGATGTTTACTTCAACCGGTTAATTTTTAGAAAATTAATCGTTTCATTACTCTTTTGAAATAAAGAAGAAATATCCATAAAAGACTGATTTGAGTTGCTACATGCGCCCTTACATATGTCTCTATTCAGTTGGTTCTTAGAAACTTGTTTCTAGAAAATCAACTGTTCAGAATATTGCAAGATTTTATGAAATATTTCACTATTTGGTTGACTTTACATTTTTTAATTTGTATCAGAATGTAAGACTATTTCTAGAAAATCAACTCTTCAGTAAATTGTAAGATTTTGTGATATTTTTCACTACTGGGTGATTTTCTAGAAAAAATCGTAGAAAAATGTTCTAAAATTGACTGCTCAGTAATGTTCAAGATTGTGTGAAATTAGCAAGATATTTCAACTTTTTATACAGATTTTGAGAAATCTTTGTATTTTTAAAATTTGTAACTGAATGTAAGACTGTTTCTAATATATCAACTATTCAGTAAATTACAAGATTTTGTGAAATATTTCACTATTTGGGTGACTATGTAAAACAAATCGTTGGCAAAATTCGAAGATTTTGTGAAATATGTCTCTATTCAGTTGGCTTTTTAGAAATTTGCAACATATTTCTACATTTGTGAAATATTTTACTATTCAGTTGACTTTTTAGAAATTTGCAAGATATTTCAACTTTTTATAGAGATTTTGAGAAATCTTTGCATTTTTTAAATTTTTTTATCTGAATGTAAGACAGCTATTCAGTAAATTGCAATGTAAGACAACTATTCAGTAAATTGCAGGATTTTGTGAAAATTTCACTATTTGGTTGACCTTCTAGTAAAAATCGTTGACAAACTTAGAATATTTTGTGAAATATTTCACTATCCAGTTGACTTTTCATAAATTTCGCAAGATATTTCTACCTTTGTGAAATATTTCACTATTCAGTTGAGTTTTTAGAAATTGTTATAGAAGTTTTGAGAAATCTTTGTTTTTTTTTTATTTGCATGAATGTATACTGTTTCTAGAATATCAAATATTCAGCAACTTGCAAGATTTTGTGAAATATTTCATTATTTGTGTGACTTTCTAAAATAAATCGTTGACAAAATTAGGCGATTTTGTGAAATATGTCTTTATTCAGATGACGTTTTAGAAATTTGCAAGATATTTTTACTTTTGTTTCTAGAAAATCAACTGTTTCACTATTTGTGTGACTTTCTAGAAAAAATCGTAGAAAAATGTCCTAAAAATCGACTGTTCAGTAATGTTCAAGGTTTTGTGAAATATTTCACTATTCAGTTGACTTTTTAGAAATTAGCTAGATATTTCAACTTTTTATAGATATTTTGAGAAATCTTTGTATTTTTAAAATTTGTAACTGAATGTAAAACTGTTTCTAAAATATCAACTATTCAGTAAATTGCAAGATTATGTAAAATATTTCACTATTTGGTTAACTTTGTAAAACAAATTGTTGTCAAAATTCGAAGATTTTGTGAAATATGTCTCTATTCAGTTGACTTTTTAGAAATTAGCAAGATATTTCTAGTTTTGTGAAATATTTTACTATTCAGTTGACTTTCTAGAAATTTGCAAGTTATTTCAACTTTTTATAGAGATTTTGAGAAATCTTTGCATTTTTTTAAAATTTTTATCTGAATGTAAGACAGTTTGTAGAATATCAACTATTCAGTAAATTGCAAGATTTTGTGAAATATTTCACTATTTGGGTGACTATGTAAACAAATCATTGGCAAAATTCGAAGATTTTGTGAAATATTTCTCTATTCAGTTGACTTTTTAGAAATTATGAAATATTTCACTTTTCGGTTGACCTTCTAGAAAAAATCGTTGACAACATTAGAAGGTTTTGAGAAATATATCACTATAAAGTTGACTTTATAGAAATTTGCAAGTTATTTCTTCTTTTGTGAAATATATCATTATTTAATTGACTTTTTACAAATTTGCACTACTTTTGTGAAATGTGTATCTATTCAGTTGACTTTTTACGGTTGTATTCATAAAAAGTTGTTTTAGGTTTATTAAACATTATTAGGCAAAATCCACGAAAATGGTATTCATAAACGCAAGATAGCTTAAAATACTTTTAATAAACCAATGACAAATAGAAAAAATTTATTGTACGCTCGCCCCTACTTTAAGCCAACAATAAGTTGATTTTTTTACAAATTTTGTCTCTGATTAAGCTTTTTTCATTAATTTTAGGTTGAAGACGAAAACTAGTTATGTTTTAATCTGAAATGAAATCTAAAAATTGTAATTTTAACGTTTACAAATTTGTAAATAAAATTTCAGATAAGTTTCTATTTTGGTGGAAAAACTAAAATCTAGGCATTATTGGATTAATAGATGAATATTTGACAATATTCCAGTTGGTCGATACTATTTTAATCATGGCCACAATCATTTTATTTGTCTTTTTTATGGTTTATTCGCTAAATATAAAGCCATGAAGTAATTAAGAGTGTAAATTATATTGATTAGTATTCTATCAATGCAAAATATCTTCTCCGGCAATAAAATGTAGTCTTTTATCAAAGAAATTTATTAGTATTTGCAAAAATTTATTAAAAATTGCTATAAAAATAAGTAAAAATAACAAAATGTGTATAGTGATGTTTATTTTGTCACAAAACATCCGTTATTCGAATACTTTTAATTATAATTAAAAAAATATATGTTATATTCATTCATCTGAACTAAATATATATTTATTGTAGCCATGTATACATTTATTTTTCTTAAAAGTTCGTTTTTATTTTCAAAAATGTGTTATAACCAAAAAAATAAAATTAAGAAAACCGAATAAACGAATATTTTATCCTAATTGTAGGCAACACTAACACAGAAAATCACAGCCAAATTGTAAAGTGATGCCAAGTTAAACAATAAACAGCACAATAGTTAATGTAGGTTTATTATTTGTTTATGAATACCACAATTTTATTAATGGCTTTTAAGTCTAAAGTGTACCTTAACTATTGTATGATTTAAATATAAAATAAGCATTTTTTATGAATACAACTGTTAGAAATTTGAAAGATATTTCAACTTTTTATAGAGATTTTGAGAAATCTTTGTTTGTTTTTTAAATTTGTATGAATGATAGACTGTTTCTAGAATATCAAAGATTTTGTGAAATATTTCAATATTTGTGTGACTTTCTAAAAGAAATCGTTGACAAAACTAGAAGATTTTGTGAAATATGTCTCTATTCAGTTAGTTTTTAGAAACTTGTTTCTAGAAAATCAACTGTTCAGAACATTGCAAGATTTTATGAAAATTTCACTATATGGTTGACTTTACATTTTTTTAATTTGTATCTGAATGTAAGACTATTTCAGTAAATTGTAAGATTTTGTGATATTTTTCACTACTGGGTGATTTTATAGAAAAATCGTAGAAAAATGTCCTAAAATTGACTGCTCAGTAATGTTCAAGATTGTGTGAAATATTTCACTTTTCAGTTGACTTTTTAGAAATTAGCAAGATATTTCAAACTTTTATGCATATTTTGAGAAATCTTTGTATTTTTAAAATTTGTGACTGAATGTAAGACTGTTTCTAAAATATCAACTATTCAGTAAATTACAAGATTTTGTGAAATATTTCACTATTTGGGTGACTATGTAAAACAAATCGTTGGTTCGAAAATAAATCGTTCGAAGATTTTGTGAAATATGTATATATTCAGTTGACTTTTTAGAAATTTGCAAGATATTTTAACTTTTTATAGAGATTTTGAGAAATCTTTGAATTTTTTTAAATTTTTTGTCTGAATGTAAGACAGCTATTCAGTAAATTGCAATGTAAGACAACTATTCAGTAAGTTGCAAGATTTTGTGAAATATTTCACTATCCAGTTGACTTTTCATAAATTTGCAAGATATTTCTACTTTTGTGAAATATTTTACTACTCAGTTGAGTTTTTTCTTTCTTTCTTTCTTCTTTGCATTTTTATACCCTACACCACTATAGTGGGGAGGGTATTATGCGTTTGTGCTGATGTTTGTAACACCCAAAAATATTGGTCCTACACCCACCTTAAAGTATACCAATCGACTCAGAATCACTTCCTGAGTCGATTAAGCTATGTCCGTCTGTCCGTCCGTCCGTCCGTCCGTCTGTCTGTCTGTCTGTCTGTCTGTGTGTCCATGTAAACCTTGTGCGCACTCTACAGGTCGCAATTTTTGAGGTAATTTGATGAAATTTGGAACATACACTTCTCTTGGTCCAAGGACGAACGCTATTGAAAATGGTTGAAATCGGTCCATTATTTCACCTAGCCCCCATACAACCGGACCCCCCGAATAGGGCTTTTGACCTCATAATTATGTTAAATGATCTGCTATCTCTACAAAAATTGGAAAAGTTTAGTTTTATATATGTCTTAATAATTCTAGTGATTTTCGTAAAGATCGGGCATTATTTGACCCTAGCCCCCATACAAAGTCCCCCTCAGAAAATGACTTGAATGTCCAAAATTCACTTATAAACAGTAGTATCACGATGAAATTTGGCACAAATGAGTTTTATATAAACATAATTCCCAACAATAAATTTTATAGGGATCGGACCAAGTTTTACTCCAGCCCCCATATAAGCGGACCTTCCGATTTGGGCCTTTTAGCTCATAACTTTGTCAAATATATGATATATATATGACCCTAGCCCCCATACAAAGTCCCCCTCAGAAAATGACTTGAATGTCCACAATTCACTTATAAACACTAGTATCAATATGAAATTTACCACAAATAGATTTTATATAAACATTTTATATAAAATGTCGACATTAAATTTTATAAGGATCAGACCAATTTTTGCCATAGCCCCCATACAACCGGACCTACCGATTAGGGCCTCTTAGCTCATAACTACGATAAATATACTACTATCTTCTCAAAAATTGGCACAACTAAGTTTGATATGTAATTATAAATAACACTGTCATTTTTCGCCATGATCGGAAATAAAAAGTAGCCTATTATCACACATACGAATGTGCTGTGAAAATTTGAAGAAAATCGGTTTAGCCGTTTAGTAGTCTATAACGTTCAAACATACAAACATATAAACACACAAACATACAAAGATATAAACATACAAACAAACACACATTCATTTTTATACCCTACACCACTATAGTGGGGAGGGTATTATGCGTTTGTGCTGATGTTTGTAACACCCAAAAATATTGGTCCTACACCCACCTTAAAGTATACCAATCGACTCAGAATCACTTCCTGAGTCGATTAAGCTATGTCCGTCTGTCCGTCCGTCCGTCCGTCCGTCTGTCTGTCTGTCTGTCTGTGTGTCCATGTAAACCTTGTGCGCACTCTACAGGTCGCAATTTTTGAGATAATTTGATGAAATTTGGAACATACACTTCTCTTGGTCCAAGGACGAACGCTATTGAAAATGGTTGAAATCGGTCCATTATTTCACCTAGCCCCCATACAACCGGACCCCCCGAATAGGGCTTTTGACCTCATAATTATGTTAAATGATCTGCTATCTCTACAAAAATTGGAAAAGTTTAGTTTTATATATGTCTTAATAATTCTAGTGATTTTCGTAAAGATCGGGCATTATTTGACCCTAGCCCCCATACAAAGTCCCCCTCAGAAAATGACTTGAATGTCCACAATTCACTTATAAACAGTAGTATCACGATGAAATTTGGCACAAATGAGTTTTATATAAACATAATTCCCAACAATAAATTTTATAGGGATCGGACCAAGTTTTACTCCAGCCCCCATATAAGCGGACCTTCCGATTTGGGCCTTTTAGCTCATAACTTTGTCAAATATATGATATATATATGACCCTAGCCCCCATATAAAGTCCCCCTCAGAAAATGACTTGAATGTCCACAATTCACTTATAAACACTAGTATCAATATGAAATTTACCACAAATAGATTTTATATAAACATTTTATATAAAATGTCGACATTAAATTTTATAAGGATCGGACCAATTTTTGCCATAGCCCCCATACAACCGGACCTACCGATTAGGGCCTCTTAGCTCATAACTACGATAAATATACTACTATCTTCTCAAAAATTGGCACAACTAAGTTTGATATGTAATTATAAATAACACTGTCATTTTTCGCCATGATCGGAAATAAAAAAAAAAAAATAAAAAAAAAATTTGAAGAAAATCGGTTTAGCCGTTTAGTAGTCTATAACGTTCAAACATACAAACATATAAACACACAAACATACAAAGATATAAACATACAAACAAACACACATTCATTTTTATATATGTATATAGATAATTCCCAATAATACATTTTATAAGGATCGGCTCAATTTCTGCCTTAGCCTCCATACATCCGGACCTTCCGATTTCGGTCGTTTATCTTTTAACTACGTCTAATATACTACTATCTATCCAAAAGTCGGCACAATGTGGTGATGTTTGTAACACTCAAAAATATTTGTCCTTATTAAGCTATGTCCGTCTTTGTGACCGTGTAAACCTTGTGTGCACGCAACAGATCGCAATTTTGAATATAATTTGTTAAAATGTGTCACATACTATTCTCTGGATCCACTACCTGGATCAGCATACAACCGAACATGAACAGACATTATTTGGAACCTATATGAGATTAACAGAAATGCTTCATTATTGAAATTAATCACATTTAATATTCGCAATTGGTGTAGGGTATCATATGGTCGGCCACGCCCGACTATAATTTCTTACTTGTTTTAATTTGTATCTGAATGTAAGACTATTTCTAGAAAATCAACTCTTCAGTAAATTGTAAGATTTTGTGATATTTTTCACTACTGGGTGATTTTCTAGAAAAAATCGTAGAGAAATGTCTTAAAATTGACTACTTAGTAATGTTCAAGATTGTGTGAAATATTTCACTTTTCAGTTGACTTTTTAGAAATTAGCAAGATATTTCAAACTTTTATGAATATTTTGAGAAATCTTTGTATTTTTAAAATTTGTGACTGAATTCAAGACTTTTTCTAAAAAATCAACTAATCAGTAAATTAAAAGATTTTTTGAAATATTTCACTATTTGGGTGACTATGTAAAACAAATCGTTGGCAAAATTCGAAGATTTTGTGAAATATGTATCTATTCAGTTGGCTTTTTATAAATTTGCAAGATATTTATACTTTTGTTTCTAAAAAATCAACTGTTCAGAACATTGCAAGATTTTGTGAAATATTTCACTATTTCGTTGACCTTCTAGAAAAGATCGTTGACAACATTAGAAGATTTTGTGAAATATTTCACTATACAGTTACTTTTTAGAAAAATGTCCTGCCTTTTTAGAAATTTGCAGTTGAGTTTTTAGAAATTGTTATAGAAATTTTGAGAAATCTTTTTTTTTTTAATTGTCATGAATGATAGATTTTGTGAAATATTCCATTATTTGGGTGACTTCTAGAAAAAATCGTATAGAAATGTCCTAAAATTGACTGCTCAGTAATGTTCAAGATTTTGTGAAATATTTCACTATTCAGTTGACTTTTTAGAAATTAGCAAGATATTTCAACTTTTTGTAGATATTTTCGTTCTTTCTTTGAATTTTTAAAATTTGTAACTGAATGTAAGACTGTTTCTAAAATATCAACTATTCAGTAAATTGCAAGATTTTATGAAATATTTCACTATTTGGGTGACTATGTAAAACAAATCGTTGGCAAAATTCGAGGATTTTGTGAAATATGATATTTCTACTTTTGTTTCTAGAAAATCAACTGTTCAGTACGTTGCAAGATTTTGTGAAATATTTCACTATTTGGTTGACCTTCTAGAAAAAACCGTTGACAATATTAGAAGATTTTGTGAAATATATCACTATAAAGTTGACTTTATAAAAATATGCAAGATATTTCTTCTTTTGTGAATATAATTTAATTGGCTTTTTAGAAATTTGCACTACTATTGTAAAATTTGTCTCTATTCAGTTGACTTTTTAAAAATTTTCAAGATATTTCTACTGTTGTCCAAAATCAACTCTTCAGTAAATTGTAAGATTTTGTGGAATATTCCAGTATTTGGGTGACTTCTAGAAAAAATCGTAGAAAACTGTCCTAAAATTGACTGCTCAATAATGTTCAAGATTTTTTGAAATATTTCACTATTCAGTTGACTTTTTAGAAATTAGATATATATTAATATATTAATTAATATATTTCAACTTTTTATAGATATTTTGAGAAATCTTTGCATTTTTTTAATTTGTAACTGACTGTTTCTAAAATATCAACTATTCAGTAAATTGCTAGATTTTGTGAAATATTTCACTATATGGGTAAAAAACAAATCGTTGACAAAATTCGAAGATTTTGTGAAAAATGTCTCTATTCAATTGACTTTTAGAAATTTGCAAGATATTTCTACTTTTTATAGAAATTTTGTGAAATCTTCGCATTTTTTTTTTAATTTGTATCTGAATGTAAGACTATTTCTAGAAAATCAACTCTTCAGTGATTTGTAAGATTTTGTGAAATATTTCACTATTTGGGTGACTTTCTAGAAAAAATCGTTGACAAACATAAACGATTTTGTGAAATATATCTCTATTCAGTTGGCTTTTTAGAATTTTGCAAGATATTTCTACTTTTGATTCTAAAAAAATCAACTGTTCAGAACATTGCAAGATTTTGTGAAATATTTCACTATTTGGTTGACTTTTTAGAAATTAGCAATATATTTTAACTTTTTATAGATATTTTGAGAAATCTTTGTATTTTTAAAATTTGTAACGGAATGTAAAACTGTAAAATATCAACTATTCAGTAAATTGCAAGATTTTGTGAAATATTTCACTATTTGGGTAACTTTACATTTTTTATTTGTATCTGAATGTAAGACTATTTCTAGAAAATCAACTCTTCAGTAAATTGTAAGATTTTGTGATATTTTTCACTACTGGGTGATATATTAGAAATATATCAACGATTCACTATTTGTGAAATATTTCACTAAAACAAATCGTTGGCATAATTCGAAGATTTTGTGAAATATGTCTCTATTCAGTTGGCGTTTTAGAAATTTGCAACATATTTCTACATTTGTGAAATATTTTACTATTCAGTTGACTTTTTAGAAATTTGCAAGATATTTAAAAACTTAGAAGATTTTGTGAAATATTTCACTATCCAGTTGACTTTTCAAAAATTTGCAAGATATTTCTACTTTTGTGAAATATTTTACTACTCAGTTGAGTTTTTAGAAATTTGAAAGATATTTCTACTTTTTACAGAAATTTTGTGAAATCTTTGCATTTTTTTTTTTAATTTGTATCTGAATGATAGACTGTTTCTAGAAAATCAAGTATTCAGTAAATTGTAAGATTTTGTGAAATATTTCACTATTTGGGTGACTTTCTAGAAAAAAATCGTTGACAAACATAGACGATTTTATGAAATATGTCTCTATTCAGTTGGTTTTTAGAAACTTGTTTCTAGAAAATCAACTGTTCAGAACATTGCAAGATTTTATGAAAATTTCACTATTTGGTTGACTTTACATTTTTTTTATTTGTATCTGAATGTAAGACTATTTCTAGAAAATCAACTCTTCAGTAAATTGTAAGATTTTGTGATATTTTTCACTACTGGGTGATTTTCTAGAAAAAATCGTAGAGAAATGTCGTAAAATTGACTGCTTAGTAATGTTCAAGATTGTGTGAAATATTTCACTTTTCAGTTGACTTTTTAGAAATTAGCAAGATATTTCAAACTTTTATGCATATTTTGAGAAATCTTTGTATTTTTAAAATTTGTGACTGAATGTAAGACTTTTTCTAAAAAATCAACTAATCAGTAAATTACAAGATTTTGTGAAATATTTCACTATTTGGGTGACTATGTAAAACAAATCGTTGGCAAAATTCGAAGATTTTGTGAAATATGTATCTATTCAGTTGACTTTTTAGAAATTTGCAAGATATTTCAACTTTTTATAGAGATTTTGAGAAATCTTTGCATTTTTTTTAAATTTTTTATCTGAATGTAAGACAGCTATTCAGTAAATTGTGATGTAAGACAACTATTCAGTAAATTGCAAGATTTTGTGAAAATTTCACTATTTGGTTGACTTTCTACACTGAAAATAATCCATGCCTAATATACACGAAAAATGTTGTACATTTGTATTTTTAAAATTTGTAACTGAATGTAAAACTGTTTCTAAAATATCAACTATTCAACTTCGAATGCCTGGCAGTGGCAAAGAAAGTGCTCCAGAGTTTCACTGTCCTCTCCACATGCTCTACATTCGTCTGAATCCGCACGTCCAATTTTGCATAGATGTGCTCGTAGTCCTGTGTGTCCACTCAGAATACGTACCATCATACTAACTTCAGCCTTGCTCATTTTGAGGAAATTTTTCGTCTTGCTCTCATCAGGGTCACCCCATAGGATCTTCGTGGTTCTACCCACTGTTTCATTATTCCAAGAGGCCTTATGGGATTCTCTCACCCATATTTTTAGTTCAGCTTTTGTTGAATGGTTTTGCGTTTGTCAGGTTAACTGCCTCGATCTCCCTTCCGTTTAAAGCTATTACATTCGTTTTGTTCGTTTGTTTCTAGAATATCAAATATTCAGTAACTTGCAAGATTTTGTGAAATATTTCATTATTTGTGTGACTTTCTAAAATAAATCGTTGTCAAAATTAGACGATTTTGTGAAATATGTCTTTATTCAGATGACGGTTTACAAATTTGCAAGATATTTTTACTTTTGTTTCTAGAAAATCAACTGTTTCACTATTTGTGTGACTTTCTAGAAAAAATCGTAGAAAAATGTCCTAAAAATCGACTGTTCAGTAATGTTCAAGATTTTGTGAAATATTTCACTATTCAGTTGATTTTTTAAAAATTAGCAAGTTATTTCAACTTTTTATAGAGATTTTGAGAAATCTTTGCATTTTTTAAAATTTTTATCTGAATGTAAGACAGTTTGTAGAATATCAACTATTCAGTAAATTGCAAGATTTTGTGAAATATTTCACTATTTGGGTGACTATGTAAACAAATCATTGGCAAAATTCGAAGATTTTGTGAAATATTTCTCTATTCAGTTGACTTTTTAGAAATTATGAAATATTTCACTTTTCGGTTGAACTTCTAGAAAAAATCGTTGACAACATTAGAAGGTTTTGAGAAATATATCACTATAAAGTTGACTTTATAGAAATTTGCAAGATATTTCTTCTTTTGTGAAATATATCATTATTTAATTGACTTTTTACAAATTTGCACTACTTTTGTGAAATGTGTATCTATTCAGTTGACTTTTTAGAAATTTGAAAGATATTTCAACTTTTTATAGAGATTTTGGGAAATCTTTGTTTGTTTTTTAAATTTGTATGAATGATAGACTGTTTTTAGAATATCAAAGATTTTGTGAAATATTTCAATATTTGTGTGACTTTCTAAAATAAATCGTTGACAAAATTAGAAGATTTTGTGAAATATGTCTCTATTCAGTTGGTTTTTAGAAACTTGTTTCTAGAAAATCAAATGTTCAGAACATTGCAAGATTTTATGAAAATTTCACTATTTGGTTGACTTTACATTTTTATACCCTCCACCACCATCAGTGGTGATAGAGGGTATATATAACTTTGTCATTCCGTGTGTAACACCAAGAAATATTCATCTGAGACCCAACAAAGTATATATATTCTGGGTCCTTATGAAATTCTGAGTCGATTTAGCTATGTCCGTCCGTCCGTCTGTCTGTCTGTGTAAAACACGCTCACGTTAAAACGAAGCAATATAATTTAACCAAATTCACCCAAAACATTCATTATTATCCGGTACAGTTTGGTAGTGAAAATGAGCAAAATCGGTTCACATTGGGAAAAGTTATGAATCAAAATTTAAAACAACCTCGAAAAAAATAAGCATTTTTTACACATTCTGATGTAATTTTCTCGAAAACTATGCAAGATAATTTCATGAAAGTCTTCATACATTCGTTTCTACACAAGACATTTATTTCTGCCGAAAATTTCCAGAATCGGTCCATAATTTCATATACCTCCCATACAAAAGTACATATTCCCGGAAAATGAGTTTTTTGTTAATAACTTCCGTCAGAATGTTGATATCTTCACAAAATTTTACAAATTAAAATCTTATGTTAATAGAATTCATTGAGAGAAAAAATTTTCTGGATCGGTCCATAATTGGACATAGCTCCCATACAAGGTCCCCTCCCGAAAATCACTTAAACGCGCATAACTCATTACTAAATTAAGATATCCATATAAAATTTTGAATAAGTATTGCTCATATGCACAGAAATATTACAGTGAAAGTGTTTTCCGATCGGTCCATAATTGGTCATAGCTCCCATACAAGGACCCTTCCCGAAAATCACTTAAACGTGCATAACTCATTACTAAATTAAGGTATCCATATAAAATTTGGAATAAGTATTACTCATATGCACAGAAATATTACTATGAAATTTTTTTCCGATCGGTCCATAATTGGTCATAGCTCCCATATAAGGTCCCCTCCCGAAAATCACTTAAACGCACATAACTCATTACTAAATTAAGATATCCATATAAAATTTGGTACAAGTATTGTTCACATATACAGAAATATTATTATGGAAGTTTTTTTCGGATCGGTCCATAATTGGTCATAGGTCCCATAGAAGGTCCCCTCCCTAAAATCACTTAAACGCACATAACTCATTACAAAATATTGATATATAAACATTTAGCTCAAATATTGCTCTTATATACATAAATTACACTATAAACTCATTACTAAATTAAGATATCCATATAAAATTTGGTAGAAGTATTGTTCACATATACAGAAATATTATTATGGAAGTTTTTTTCGGATCGGTCCATAATTGGTCATAGCTCCCATAAAAGGTCCCCTCCCGAAAATCACTTAAACGCACATAACTCATTACAAAATATTGATATATAAACATTTAGCTCAAATATTGCTCTTATATACATAAATTACACTATAAAATTGTTTTGCAATCGGTCCATATTTGGTCATAGCTCTCATACTAGGTCCCCTCCAGAAAATCACTTAAATGCACAATATTAATTACCAAATAATGATATAGGTACAGAATTTTGAAAATTTGTCTTTATATACATAATTGGTCATAGCTCACATACAAGGTCCTTTTACGAAAATCTCTTAAACTCACATTACTCATTACCAAATAAAACTATTGATACAAAATTTGGCACAAATATAGTTTTGTATACAAAAATTATATTTTAAGATTTTTTCACGATCGGTTCATAACATGGGTGCGGTCGGTCCTATACATGTTTCCCTTCAGAAAATCACATAAATAATCATAACTTATTACAAAATTAAATAAATCTTGGTATTTTTTCTATTTAAGACATGAGAAAATTTATTTCTACAAATATTTGATCAATTAGAAAAGTATTAATATAAAAGTAGCTGGTGGAGGGTATTTAAGATTCGGCTCAGCCGAATATAGCACTCTAACTTGTTTTAATTTGTATCTGAATGTAAGACTATTTCAGTAAATTGTAAGATTTTGTGATATTTTTCACTACTGGGTGATTTTCTAAAAAAAATTGTAGAGAAATGTCCTAAAATTGACTGCTCAGTAATGTTCAAGATTGTGTTGACTTTTTAGAAATTAGCAAGATATTTCAAACCTTTATGCATATTTTGAGAAATCTTTGTATTTTTAAAATTTGTGACTGAATGTAAGACTGTTTCTAAAATATCAACTATTCAGTAAATTACAAGATTTTGTGAAATATTTCACTATTTGGGTGACTATGTAAAACAAATCGTTGGTTCGAAAATAAATCGTTCGAAGATTTTGTGAAATATGTATATATTCAGTTGACTTTTTAGAAATTTGCAAGATATTTCAACTTTTTATAGAGATTTTGAGAAATCTTTGAATTTTTTTAAATTTTTTATCTGAATGTAAGACAGCTATTCAGTAAATTGCAATGTAAGACAACTATTCAGTAACTTGCAAGATTTTGTGAAATATTTCACTATCCAGTTGACTTTTCGTAAATTTGCAAGATATTTCTACTTTTGTGAAATATTTTACTACTCAGTTGAGTTTTTTCTTTCTTTCTTTCTTCTTTGCATTTTTTTTTAATTTGCATCTGAATGTAAGACTATTTCTAGAAAATCAACTCTTTAGTAAATTGTAAGATTTAGTGAAATATTTCACTATTTGGGTGACTTTCTAGAAAAAATCGTTGACAAACATAGAAGATTTTATGAAATATATCTCTATTCAGTTGGCTTTTTATAAATTTGCAAGATATTTATACTTTTGTTTCTAAACAAATCAACTGTTCAGAACATTGCAAGATTTTGTGAAATATTTCACTATTTCGTTGACCTTCTAGAAAAAATCGTTGACAACATTAAAAGGTTTTGAGAAATATATCACTATAAAGTTGACTTTATAGAAATTTGCAAGATATTTATATTTCAATATTTGTGTGACTTTCTAAAAAAATCGTTGACAAAATTAGAAGATTTTGTGAAATATGTCTCTATTCAGTTGGTTTTTAGAAACTTGTTTCTAGAAAATCAACTGTTCAGAACATTGCAAGATTTTATGAAAATTTCACTATTTGGTTGACTTTACATTTTTTTTATTTGTATCTGAATGTAAGACTATTTCTAGAAAATCAAGTCTTCAGCAAATTGTAAGATTTTGTGATATTTTTCACTAGAAAATCACCCAGTAATTTTCTAGAAAAAATCGTAGAGAAATGTCGTAAAATTGACTGCTTAGTAATGTTCAAGATTGTGTGAAATATTTCACTTTTCAGTTGACTTTTTAGAATTAGCAAGATATTTCAAACTTTTATGCATATTTTGAGAAATCTTTGTATTTTTAAAATTTGTGACTGAATGTAAGACTTTTTCTAAAAAATCAACTATTCAGTAAATTACAAGATTTTGTGAAATATTTCACTATTTGGGTGACTATGTAAAACAAATCGTTGGCAAAATTCGAAGATTTTGTGAAATATGTATCTATTCAGTTGACTTTTTAGAAATTTGCAAGATATTTCAACTTTTTATAGAAATTTTGAGAAATCTTTGCATTTTTTTTTAAATTTTTTATCTGAATGTAAGACAGCTATTCAGTAAATTGTAATGTAAGACAACTATTCAGTAAATTGCAAGATTTTGTGAAAATTTCACTATTTGGTTGCCTAATATACACGAAAAATGTTGTACATTTGTATTTTTAAAATTTATGACTGAATGTAAAACTGTTTCTAAAATATCAACTATTCAGTAAATTGCAAGATTTTGTGAAATATTTCACTATTTGGTTAGGTAGGTGGTAAGTCAATAGGAGAATGTATACTACATCAAATCCGAAGAAATACACCTAGGCCTGAACGTAATTCCTAAGAATCTTCCAATCAGTGTTAGTCAGGAATGTTATTTCCGGAATAACCTCACTTCCAAGATACTTGGATCTAACTTCGACGAATGCCTGGCAGTGGCAAAGAAAGTGCTCCAGAGTTTCACTGTCCTCTCCACATGCTCTACTTTCGTCTGAATCCGCACGTCCAATTTTGCATAGATGTGCTCGTAGTCCTGTGTGTCCACTCAGAATACGTACCATCATACTAACTTCAGACTTGCTCATTTTGAGGAGATTTTTCGTCTTGCTCTCATCAGGGTCACCCCATAGGATCTTCGTGGTTCTACCCACTGTTTCATTATTCCAAGAGGCCTTATGGGATTCTCTCACCCATATTTTTAGTTCAGCTTTTGTTGCGTCGAATGGTTTTACGTTTGTCAGGTTAACTGCCTCGAGCTCCCTTCCGTTTAAAGCTATTACATTCGCCCTTTCGTTGCCGACTACTCCCGAGTGGGCTGGTACCCATATGATGTGAACCTTACCTCTGGGAGAGTATTCAGTTAAAGCTTTTTTACAATCCAATACGGTCTTATATTTAGTTCTATCGCCTGATATCGCACAAATTGCCTTCTGGCTGTCGGTAAATATATTAAGCGCTGTGGGCGCCATATTTATTCTAATCCAATTTACGCATTCCGTTATTGCTCGTACTTCTGCCTGGAAGCTTGTGTTATGATTTGGTAAACAGTGGTATATTTCTGTGTCTGGGTCTTCAATATAGAAACCCAGCCCCACTTTGTCCCCCAATTTAGAGCCATCCGTGTAACAACGGATTCCTAATGGTATTTGCTCTAAGGTTCCGCTTGACCAAGACATTATATCTGGGATCAGCGTGTCAAAGTTTCCTACATATTCTGTGTCTGGTATACGATCAGGCACGTCCGATGATTGTGTATAACCTTCCAATGTGTCCAGTATAAATTGATGACGTGTCCTATAACCGCTTTTGGCCAGTTCGCCTAAAGTAAAGAACCGTTCGGCTGTAAGCGCCGCCTCATATCTTAAATATGTTTCAATAGGTGGAATATCTAGCAACGTTTCCAGAGCCTTGGTTGAAGTAGTACACATGGCACCACTTATACCCAAGCAGCATGTACGCTGAACTCCCTGTAGTAGTTTGATATTGCACTTTTTGTCTAAAGCAGTCCACCAGATTATTGAAGCATAAGCTGGAATTGGTCTAATTACACTTTTATAAAGCCAATTTGTCATAGTAGGACTAAGACCCCATTTCATGCCTATAGTTCTCCTACATATCCGATGTGCCTTGTTGATCCTATCCTCTATGTGGTATCTCCATTTTAATTTCCGGTCGAGGATTACACCTAAGTACTTAACTTTGTCTGTCACCGGTATCTTCTTGCCCAGGAAGCAAGGTTCAGTATACGAAGAAATTTTTGTCTTTCTTGTGAAAAGACAGATTTCCGTTTTTGCCGGGTTAACATTGAGGCCTCTCGGTTGAGCCCAGCTCAAGGCCGTATTCAGAGCCACCTCAGCTCTTCTACACAAGTAATTAGGATCCTTTCCCTTTAAAAGTATTACGACATCGTCTGCATAGCACACAGGTCTAAGTCCTTTCTCAGTTAGGGTCCTTAGGAGGCTATTAATCGTGGTAACCCAGAGTAAAGGTGACAAAATGCCACCTTGTGGTATACCGCGAAATACCTTTTTCCTGATACTTATATCGTTCATCTCGCAGCTTATCCATCTGTTCCTTAGCATATGGTTGATCCAGTTACAGAGCACCCGGTCAACATAAAATTGGTCTAGGGATTGGATAAGAGTATCAGTGTGTACGTTATTGAAGGCGCCTTCGATGTCAATACATACCGCCAGTGTATACAGTTTGCTATCAAAGGATGAATCTATGTAGTGGATAACTTCGTTTAAAGCGGTTTCCACCGATCGTCCCTTTACATAAGCATGCTGCTTAAATTTTAGGTCTTTGTCGGGTATACTGCTATTCTCCATACTATCAACTATCCGTTCCAAAGTTTTAAGTAGGAAGGACGTAAGACTTATCGGTCGATAAGACTTAGGTGTCGAATAGCTAGGTTTCCCTGGTTTAGGTATAAATATTACCCTTGCATCCAGCCATTTAATGGGGGTATATGTGAATTTCAAGCATATTAAGCATGAATATCTGAGACAGATGTACGGAAACCCGTACCGCCTCCATCTGTAAGAGTGCCGGAAAATGCCATCCGGCCCTGCAGCTTCATAGGGAGCGAAGCTCTTGATTGCCCCTTTAACCATATCAGATGTAATTACAATTTCCGTGTTAGCCTCCCCTTCCTCCAATATCGGTTCATCTATGTTATTCGATATACCGGGTGGAAAATGAGAGTCCATTAGCAGTTTCATTGTCTCCTCCATATCCTCCAACCTCCTGCCCGTATCATCGACCATAGATTCTGGTTGGACATGAGTTTTGGATAGGAATTTTTTATCTTCGATACGTCATTTACGCTGTCTACCTGTCCACAGAAAAGTTTCCAGGAGTCTCGTTTGGCTTTACGAACAATTTTCTTATATTCACCAAGTTTACTACGATACTCATCCCAGTATACTGCGGTCTTTTTACGCCGTGCCCAATTAATAGTTTGCGAAGAGTCTTACCAAGGTTCCGGATCTCCCCGGTTACCCAAGGTTTCTCCTGGGAAGATCTCCGCTCTCGCAGAGGGCAGCTGTCCTCGAACGATTCAACCAAGGCACTTGTGAGCATTTCTACTTTGGCGTCTATGTCCTCTTTATTTCGACATTGAAAAGTGTTCTGACATAAACGGTTCTTTAGTAAGGAACCGAACATTGTCCAATTAGTTTTAGACTTATTCCGAAACTTTATCGGCTTTGGTGGCGGCCGTAGTATTTTGAATCTTATATACCGATGGTCAGAAAAGGAGTGCTCGTCCGAAACTCTCCAATCCTGAATTTCGTTTATAATCTCTTCTGAACATATAGTTATATCTAATACTTCTTCTCTGATTCTATTGACGAAGATAGCTTTATTACCTAAGTTCGATGTGATCAAGTCTTTAGTATTAAAGAAATCCATAAGGGCTTGTCCCCTGCGATTGGTGTTTGTACTACCCCAAGCTACATGGTGGAGTTGGCATCACAACCTATTACAATTTTCTAATTTTGCCTTTGTGCCTCTTCGACCAGTTTCATCAGTTTCGACGTTGGTGGTAGTGTCGCAGAATCGAAAGGCAGGTAAACAGATGCAAGGTATATGTTGCCACGACCTTGCTTCAGTACCGTTGCATCCGATGTGGATAATCCTGTTGAGAGGAGAAAACATAAATTCTTGTGACATAAGATACATGTTCTCGGTCGAGACCCTGTATCAGCGTAGAAAAGTTGGAAATTTACGTGATTTAATCCAGAAACCTTGTTGCGAATCGTCCAAGGTTCCTGGATTAAAGCTATATGTATCTTACCTGTGTTAATTTTAGCTATCAGAGCGTTGGTAGCTGTCTCGCTCCGATGGAGGTTTATTTGGTTAACCTCAATCATTGTCATCCATTTAAACTGTCTTCCAGCGAGCTAGTGATCACATCCCCGCTCGTTGGATTTGACTCCTCCGGGTAACCTGAAGTGGCTATTGATGCAGTGGGTACCATTGATGGCACTGCGGTGTCCTTATCAGTCATAGGAAGAGCAGTCTTTTTATCGACACTTTCCCAATTTTGGACAGCACTGCTGTTCTGTCTTCTGGCGAGTGAGTGATTTCCTCCTCGCTTATAGGAGTTGACTCCTCAAAATTACCAGTACTTGCTAATGATGCTTTGGGTACCGTCTTAGGTGTTTTAGTTTCCATATCGGCCGGTTTTAACATCCCTTTCAATCGGCACCTCCCCAATTTTGGAGAGGACAGCTGCACCTTCTTTTGGCGAGTTTGTGGTATCTTCCTCGCTTTTAGGATTTGACTCCTTAACGTTATCAGTAGTTGCTACTGATGCTGTGGTCTTAGGTATTTTAGTGTCCTTTTCGAGGCTTGTTGTAACAGCCCTTCCAATCGGCACCTTCCCAATTTTGAATATGACAGCTTTAGAGGCGAAGTAAGCCCTACCTTTATTCTTGGCAAGACTAGCCATAGATTTCTGGTCGATACCTATTACAAATAAAGTTCCCTCAGGTTCTTCTTTCCTGTAAAAGACGTCCCATTTTTCCACGGCCAGCTCAGCATTTTGACCACCAAGAATTTCCAGTATACGTTCATTAACCAGTTTACTGCCCCATCCTTTTATGTAGACTGTGGACTTTAAGAGCACCGGAAGCTCGTTCTTCTTTGCCAGTCCCAGCTAAGCGCCGTCCCAGGGAGGATGCATACTTTCCACCAAGCTCTTTAGGGTGCTCACACATTGGTGAGATGCCAACCTCAACATCAGACCCATTCTGAACTCGCAGCACACGCTCTCTATTGGTTGTTGGCCCTTTGAAGCGATTGCGTGGTCCACTATTTTATTGTTCACTAGATCTTCTACCTTACTCTGTTGGTCTATTGGAACTTTGCCTGTCGGATTTCCGGCATCGTAAACTGCATAACAGAGATTGTCCCGGTGTCTTCTTTTGACAACTTTGGCGTAAGATGGCGGCTCTTTTCCTTTTCCACTGTCAAGCTTTTCGGGGTTTCTTTTGGGATACCCTTGCCTTCGAGGTTGATTTCGCCGACGTGGTCGTCTTCGGGATATATATCTTGGCGTTGTCACCCTTACTCTCAGGATTCTGACTTGAGGTTCCTTTGAGTGAAGTATGGCTTGGCTTCGACTGTGTATTAGAAGACGGGGAGCTCTTTTTCATCTTAGGTTTATTCTCAGTTGTCAACTCTTCGGGAGACCTGATCCTCTTTGCCTCAGATCTTGTGAGAGAGTCCGATTTTTCCTTTGGAGTGTCGTTGGATTGACTAATAATATTCCCAGGTGGTGGACAATCTGCCCTCCCTCAGCTTGATTCAAACTAAAACTGGGGAGGACAGATGATCCATCACCACCCCCTATCCGCCACCCGGGGACGCGCTCGGTAGGAAAAACGGGAAAACTCCCCCGAGTTAACTTTGTAAAACAAATCGTTCAGTTGACTTTTTAGAAATTTGCAAGATATTTCTACTTTCGTGAAATATTTTACTATTCAGTTGACTTTTTAGAAATTTGCAAGTTATTTCAACTTTTTATAGAGATTTTGAGAAACCTTTGCATTTTTTTAAATTTTTATCTGAATGTAAGACAGTTTGTAGAATATCAACTATTCAGTAAATTGCAAGATTTTGTGAAATATTTCACTATTTGGGTGACTATGTAAACAAATCGTTGGCAAAATTCGAAGATTTTGTGAAATATTTCTCTATTCAGTTGACTTTTTAGAAATTTGCAAGATTTTTCTACTTTTGTGAAATATTTTACCATTCAGTTGACTTTTTAGAAATTATGAAATACTTCACTTTTCGGTTGACCTTCTAGAAAAAATCGTTGACAACATTAGAAGGTTTTGAGAAATATGTCACTATAAAGTCGACTTTGCAAGATATTTCTTCTTTTGTGAAATACATCATTATTTAATTGACTATTTACAAATTTGCACTACTTTTGTGAAATGTGTATCTATTCAGTTGACTTTTTAGAAATTTGCAAGATATATTAACTTTTTATAGAGATTTTGAGAAATCTTTGTTTGGTTTTTAAATTTGAATGATAGACAGTTTCTAGAATATCAAATATTCAGTAAATTGCAAGATTTTGTGAAATATTTCAATATTTGTGTGACTTTCTAAAAGAAATCGTTGACAAAATTAGAAGATTTTGTGAAATATGTCTTAATACAGTTGGTTTTTACAAACTTGTTTCTAGAAAATCAACTGTTCAGAACATTGCAAGATTTTATGAAAATTTCACTATTTGGTTGACTATACACTTTTTTTTAATTTGTATCTGAATGTAAGACTATTTCTAGAAAATCAACTCTTCAGTAAATTGTAAGATTTTGTGATATTTTTCACTACTGGGTGATTTTCTAGAAAAAATCGTAAAGAAATGTCCTAAAATTGACTGCTCAGTAATGTTCAAGATTGTGTGAAATATTTCACTTTTCAGTTGACTTTTTAGAAATTAGCAAGATATTTCAAACTTTTATGCATATTTTGAGAAATCTTTGTATTTTTAAAATTTGTGACTGAATGTAAGACTGTTTCTAAAATATCAACTATTCAGTAAATTACAAGATTTTGTGAAATATTTCACTATTTGGGTGACTATGTAAAACAAATCGTTGCAAAATTCGAAGATTTTGTGAAATATGTATCTATTCAGTTGACTTTTTAGAAATTTGCAAGATATTTCAACTTTTTATAGAGATTTTGAGAAATCTTTGCATTTTTTAAATTTTTTTATCTGAATGTAAGAATTCAGTAAATTGCAATGTAAGACAACTATTCAGTAAATTGCAAGATTTTCACTATTTGGTTGACTTTCTAGAAAAAATCGTTTACAAACTTAGAAGATTTTGTGAAATATTTCAGTATCCAGTTGACTTTTCATAAATTTGTAAGATATTTCTACTTTTGTGAAATATTTTACTACTCAGTTGAGTTTTTAGAAAATTGAAAGATATTTCAACTTTTTATAGAAATTTTGTGAAATCTTTGCATTTTTTTCTTAATTTGTATCTGAATGTAAGACTATTCCTAGAAAATCAACTCTTCAGTAAATTGTAAGATTTTGTGAAATATTTCACTATTTGGGTGACTTTCTAGAAAAAATCGATGACAAACATAGAAGATTTTATGAAATATATCTTTATTCAGTTGGCTTTTTAGAAATTTGCAAGATATTTCTACTTTTGTTTCTAGAAATTCAACTGTTCAGTACATTGCAAGATTTTGTGAAATATTTCACTATTTGTGTGACCTTCTAGAAAAAATCGTTGACAACATTAGAAGGTTTTGCGAAATATATCACTATAAAGTTGACTTTATAGAAATTTGCAAGATATTTCTTCTTTTGTGAAATATATCATTATTTAATTGACCTTTTAAAAATTTGCACTACTTTTGTGAAATGTGTCTCTATTCAGTTGACTTTTTAAAAATTTTCAAGATATTTCTACTGTTGTCCAAAATAAACTCTTCAGTAAAATGTAGGATTTTGTAAAATATTCCAGTATTTTGGCGACTTTTTAGAAATTAGCAAGATATTTCATCGTAGAAAATCGTAGAAAAATGACCTAAAATTGACTGCTCAGTAATGTTCAAGATTTTGTGAAATATTTCACGATTCAGTTGACTTTTTAGAAATTAGCAAGATATTTCAACTTTTTATAGATATTTTGAGAAATCTTTGTATTTTTAAAATTTGTAACTGAATGTAAGACTGTTTCTAAAATATCAACTATTCAGTAAATTGCAAGATTTTGTGAAATATTTCACTATTTGGGTAACTTTGTAAAACAAATCGTTGCAAAATTCGAAGATTTTGTGAAATATTTCTCTATTCAGTTGACTTTTTAGAAATTTGTAAGATATTTCCAATTTTGTTTCTAGAAAATCAACTGTTCAGTACATTGAAAGATTTTGTGAAATATTTCACTATTCGGTTGACCTTCTAAAAAAAATGGTTGACAATATTAGGAGATTTTGAGAAATATATCACTATAAAGTTGACTTTACAGAAATTTGCAAGATACTTCTTCTTTTGTGAAATATATCATTATTTAATTGACCTTTTACAAATTTGCACTATTTTTGTGAAATGTGTCTCTATTCAGTTGACTTTTTAGAAATTTGCAAGATATTTCAACTTTTTATAGAGATTTTGAGAAATCTTTGTTTTTTAAATTTGTATGAATGATAGACTGTCTCTAGAATATCAAATATTCAGTAAATTGCAAGATTTTGTGAAATATTTCACTATTTGTGTGACTTTCTAAAAGAAATCGTTGACAAAATTAGAAGATTTTGTGATATTTTGAGAAATCTTTGTATTTTTAAAATTTGTAACTGAATGTAAAACAGTTTCTAAAATATCAACTATTCAGAAAATTGCAAGATTTTGTGAAATATTTCACTATTTGGTTAACTTTGTAAAACAAATCGTTGGCAAAATTCGAAGATTTTGTGAAATATGTCTCTATTCAGTTGACTTTTTACACAGTACATTGAAAGATTTTGTGAAATATTTCACTATTCGGTTGACCTTCTAAAAAAAATCGTTGACAATATTAGGAGATATTGAGAAATATATCACTATAAAGTAGACTTTATAGAAATTTGCAAGATATTTCTTCTTTTGTGAAATATATCATTATTTAATTGACTTTTTACAAATTTGCACTATTTTTGTGAAATGTGTCTCTATTCAGTTGACTTTTTAGAAATTTGCAAGATATTTCAACTTTTTATAGAGATTTTGAGAAATCTTTGTTTTTTAAATTTGTATGAATGATAGACTGTCTCTAGAATATCAAATATTCAGTAAATTGCAAGATTTTGTGAAATATTTCACTATTTGTGTGACTTTCTAAAAGAAATCGTTGACAAAATTAGAAGATTTTGTGATATTTTGAGAAATCTTTGTATTTTTAAAATTTGTAACTGAATGTAAAACTGTTTCTAAAATATCAACTATTCAGTTAATTGCAAGATTTTGTGAAATATTTCACTATTTGGGTAACTTTGTAAAACAAATCGTAGACAAAATTCGAAGATTTTGTGAAATATTTCACTATCCAGTTGACTTTTTGTGAAATATGTCTCTATTCAGTTGACTTGTTAGAAATTTGCAAGATACTTCTACTTTTGTGAAATATTTTACTACTTTTTAGAAATTTGCAAGCTGTTTCAACCTTTTATACAGATCTGAATGTAAGACAGTTTGTAGAATATCAACTATTCAGTAAATTGCAAGAATTTGTGAAATATTTCACTATTTGGGTGACTATGTAAACAAATCGTTGGCAAAGTTGGAAGATTTTGTGAAATATTTCTCTATTCAGTTGACTTTTTAGAAATTTGCAAGATATTTAAACTTTTTATAGAGATTTTGAGAAATCTTTGCATTTTTTAAAATTTTTTATCTGAATGTAAAACAGCTATTCAGTAAATTGCGATGTAAGACAACTATTCAGTAAATTGCAAGATTTTGTGAAAATTTAACTATTTGGTTGACCTTCTAGAAAAAATCGTTTACAAACTTAGAAGATTTTGTGAAATATTTCACTATCCAGTTGTCTTTTCATAAATTTGCAAGATATTTCTAGTTTTGTGAAATATTTTACTACTCAGTTGAGTTTTTAGAAATTTGAAAAATATTTCTACTTTTTATAGAAATTTTGTGAAATCTTTACATTTTTTTAATTTGTATCTGAATGTAAGACTATTTCTAGAAAATCAACTCTTCAGTAAATTGTAAGATTTTGTGAAATATTTCACTATTTGTGTGACTTTCTAGAAAAAATCGTTGACAAACATACACGATTTTATGAAATATATCTCTATTCAGTTGGCTTTTTAGAAATTTGCAAGATATTTCTACTTTTGTTTCTAAAAAATCAACTGTTCAGAACATTGCAAGATTTTTTGAAATATTTCACTATTTGGTTGAATTTCTAGAAAAAATCGTTGACAAACTTAGAAGGAATATTTCACTATCCAGTTGACTTTTCATAAATTTCGCAAGATATTTCTACTTTTGTGAAATATTTTACTATTCAGTTGAGTTTTTAGAAATTGTTATAGAAATTTTGAGAAATCTTTGTTTTTTTTATTTGCATGAATGATATACTGTTTCTAAAATATCAAATATTCAGTAACTTGCAAGATTTTTTGAAATATTTCATTATTTGTGTGACTTTCTAAAATTAGACAAAATTAGCCGATTTTGTGAAATATGTCTTTATTCAGATGACGTTTTAGAAATTTGCAAGATATTTTTACTTTTGTTTCTAGAAAATCAACTGTTTCACTATTTGTGTGACTTTCTAGAAAAATCGTAGAAAAATGCCCTAAAAATCGACTGTTCAGTAATGTTCAAGATTTTGTGAAATATTTCACTATTCAGTTACTTTTTAGAAATTAGCAAGATATTTCAACTTTTTATAGATATTTTGAGAAATCTTTGTATTTTTAAAATTTGAAACTGAATGTAAAACTGTTTCTAAAATATCAAGTATTCAGTAAATTGCAATATTTTGTGAAATATTTCATTATTTGGGTAACTTTGTAAAACAAATCGTTGGCAAAATTCGAAGATTTTGTGAAATATGTCCCTATTCAGTTGACTTTTTTGAAATTTGCAAGATATTTCTACTTTTGTTTCAAGAAAATCAACCGTTCACTACATTGCAAGATTTTGTGAAATATTTCACTATTCGGTTGACCTTCTAGAACAAATCGTTGACAACATTAGAAGATTTTGAGAAATATATCTCTATAAAGTTGACTTTATAGAAATTTGCAAGATATTTCTTCTTTTGTGAAATATATCATTATTTAATTGACTTTTTACAAATTTGCACTACTTTTGTGAAATGTGTCTCTATTCAGTTGATTTTTTAGAAATTTGCAAGATATTTCAACTTTTTATAGAGATTTTGAGAAATCTTTGTTTGTTTTTTATATTTGTATGAATGATAGACTGTTTCTAAATTTTGTGAAATATATTTCACTATTTGTGTGACTTTCTAAAAGAAATCGTTGACAAAATTAGAAGATTTTGTGAAATATGTCTCTATTAAGTTGGTTTTTTAGAAACTTGTTTCTAGAAAATCTACTGTTCAGAATATTGCAAGATTTTATGAAATATTTCACTATTTGGTTGACTTTACATTTTTTAATTTGTATCTGAATGTAAGACTATTTCTAGAAAAGCAACTCTTCAGTAAATTGTAATATTTGATATTTTTCACTACTGGATGATTCTCTAGAAAAAATCGTAGAAAAATGTTCTAAAATTGACTGCTCAGTAATGTTCAAGATTGTGTGAAATATTTCACTTTTCAGTTGACCTTTTAGAAATTAGCAAGATATTTCAACCTTTTATGCATATTTTGAGAAATCTTTGTATTTTTAAAATTTGTAACTGAATGTAAGACTGTTTCTAAAATATCAACTATTCAGTTAATTGCAAGATTTTGTGAAATATTTCACTATTTGGGTAACTTTGTAAAACAAATCGTAGACAAAATTCGAAGATTTTGTGAAATATTTCACTATCCAGTTGACTTTTCATAAATTTGCAAGATATTTCTACTTTTGTGAAATATTTTACTATTCAGTTGAGTTTTTAGAAATTTGAAAGATATTTCTACTTTTTATAGAAATTTTGTGAAATCTTTGCATTTTTTGAATTTGTATTTCTATTTTTGTGAAATATTTTACTATTCAGTTGACTTTTTGAAATTTGCATGATATTTCAACTTTTTATAGAGATTTTGAGAAATCTTTGCATATTTTTAAAATTTGTAACTGAATGTAAGACTGTTTCTATGTCACAAGAATTTATGTTTTGTCCTCTCAACAGGATTATCCACATCGGATGCAATGGTACTGAAGCAAGGTCGTGGCAACATATACCTTGCATCTGTTTACCTGCCTTTCGATTCTCCGACACTACCAACGTCGGAGCTGATGAAACTGGTCGAAGAGGCACAAAGGCAAAATAAGAAAATTGTAATAGGTTGTGATGCCAACTCCCACCATGTAGCTTGGGGTAGTACAAACACCAATCGCAGGGGACAAGCCCTTATGGATTTTCTTAATACTAAAGACTTGATCACATCGAACTTAGGTAATAAAGCTACCTTCGTCAATAGAATCAGAGAAGAAATATTAGATATAACTATATGTTCAGAAGAGCTTATAAACGAAATTCAGGATTGGAGAGTTTCGGACGAGCACTCCTTTTCTGACCATCGGTACATAAGATTCAAAATACTACGGCCGCCACCAAAGCCGACAAAGTTTCGGAATAAGTCTAAAACTAATTGGACAATGTTCGGTTCCTTACTAAAGAACCGTTTATGTCAGAACACTTTTCAATGTCGAAATAAAGAGGACATAGACGCCAAAGTAGAAATGCTCACAAGTGCCTTGGTTGAATCGTTCGAGGACAGCTGCCCTCTGCGAGAGCGGAGATCTTCCCAGGAGAAACCTTGGGTAACCGGGGAGATCCGGAACCTTGGTAAGACTCTTCGCAAACTATTAATTGGGCACGGCGTAAAAAGACCGCAGTATACTGGGATGAGTATCGTAGTAAACTTGGTGAATATAAGAAAATTGTTCGTAAAGCCAAACGAGACTCCTGGAAACTTTTCTGTGGACAGGTAGACAGCGTAAATGACGTATCGAAGATAAAAAATTCCTATCCAAAACTCATGTCCAACCAGAATCTATGGTCGATGATACGGGCAGGAGGTTGGAGGATATGGAGGAAACAATGAAACTGCTAATGGACTCTCATTTTCCACCCGGTATATCGAATAACATAGATGAACCGATATTGGAGGAAGGGGAGGCTAACACGGAAATTGTAATTACATCTGATATGGTTAAAGGGGCAATCAAGAGCTTCGCTCCCTATAAAGCTGCAGGGCCGGATGGCATTTTCCCGGTACTCTTACAGATGGAGGCGGGACGGGTTTCCGTACATCTGTCTCAGATATTCACTGCATGCTTGAAATTCACATATACCCCCATTAAATGGCAGGATGCAAGGGTAATATTTATACCTAAACCAGGGAAAACTAGCTATTCGACACCTAAGTCTTATCGACCGATAAGTCTTACGTCCTTCCTACTTAAAACTTTGGAACGGATAGTTGATAGTATGGTGAAAAGCAGTATACCCGACAAAGACCTAAAATTTAAGCAGCATGCTTTTGTAAAGGGACGATCGCTTTAAACGAAGTTGTCCACTACATAGGTTCATCCTTTGATAGCAAACTGTATACACTGGCGGTATGCATTGACATCGAAGGCGCCTTCAATAACGTGCACACTGATACTCTTATCCAATCCCTTGACCAGTTTTATATTGACCGGGTGCTCTGTAACTGGATCAACCACATGCTAAGGAACAGATGGATAAGCTGCGAGATGTACGATATAAGTATCAGGAAAAAGGTATTTCGCGGTATACCACAAGGTGGCATTTTGTCACCTTTACTCTGGGTTACCACGATTAATAGCCTCCTAAGGACCCTAACTGTGAAAGGACTTAGACCTGTCTGCTATGCAGACGATGTCGTAATACTTTTAAAGGGAAAGGATCCAAATTACTTGTGTAGAAGAGCTGAGGTGACTCTGAAGTTCGAGCAATAACGGAATGCGTAAATTGGATTAGAATAAATATGGCGCCCACAGCGCTTAATATATTTACCGACAGCCAGAAGGCAATTAGGGCGATATCAGGCGATAGAACTAAATCTAAGACTGTATTGGATTGTAAAAAAGCTTTAACTGAATACTCTACCAGAGGTAAGGTTCACATCATATGGGTACCAGCCCACTCGGAAGTAGTCGGTAACGAAAGGGCGAATGTAATAGCTTTAAAGGGAAGGGAGCTCGAGCAATTAACCTGACAATCGCAAAACCATTCGACGCAACAAAAGCTGAACTAAAAATATGGGTGAGAGAATCCCATAAGGCCTCTTGGAATAATAAAACAGTGGGTAGAACCACGAAGATCCTATGGGATGACCCTGATGAGAGCAAGACGAAAAATCTCCTCAAAATGAGCAAGTCTGAAGTTAGTATGATGGTATGTATTCTGAGTGGACACACAGGACTACGAGCACATCTATGCAAAATTGGACGTGCGGATTCAGACGAATGTAGAGCATGTGGAGTGGCCATTGAAACTCTGGAGCACTTTCTTTGCCACTGCCAGGCATTCGGCGAAGTTAGATCCAAGTATCTTGGAAGTGATGTTATTCCGGAAATAACATTCCTGACTAACACTGATTGGAAGATTCTTAGGAATTACGTTCAGGAAACTGAGTTTCTGAACACTGAAAAATAATTCTTTCAGTTTTTTTTTCATGATAAGGAGCGCACAACAGGCCCGATAGTGGCCTAGGTGTATTTCTTCGGTTTTGATGTAGTATACATCCTCCTATCGACCTACCTACCAAGACTGTTTCTAAAATATCAACTATACATTAAATTGCAAGCTTTTGTGAAATATTTCACTATTTGGGTGAAATTCGAAGATTTTGTGAAATATGTCTCTATTCAATTGACTTTTAGACATATGCAAGATATTTCTACTTTTGTGAAATATTTACTATTCAGTTGAGTTTTTAGAAATTGTTATAGAAATTTTGAGTAATCTTTGTTTTCAAATATTCAGTAAATTGCAAGATTTTGTGAAATATTTCACTATTTGTGTGACTTTCTAAAATAAATCAGTTGACTTTTTAGAAATTTGCATGTTATTTCTACTTTTGTGAAATAATTTGACTTTTTAGAAATTAGCAAGATATTTCAACTTTTTATAGATATTTTGAGAAATCTAGACTGTTTCTAGAAAATCAACTATTCAGTAAATTGCAAGATTTTGTGAAATATTTCACTATTTGTGTGACTTTCTAAGAGAAATCGTTGACAAAATTAGAATAATTTGTGAAATATGTCTCTATTCAGTTGGTTTTTTAGAAACTTGTTTTGTGAAATATTTCACTATTTGTGTGAATTTCTAAAATAAATCAGTTGACTTTTTAGAAATTTGCATGTTATTTCTACTTTTGTGAAATAATTCACTATTCAGTTGACTTTTTAGAAATTAGAAAGATATTTCAACCTTTTATAGATATTTTGAGAAATCTTTGTATATTTAAAATTTGTAACTGAATGTAAGACAGTTTCTAAAATATCAACTATTCAGTAAATTGCAAGATTTTGTGAAATATTTCACTATTTGGTTGACTATGTAAAACAAATCGTTGGCAAAATTCGAAGATTTTGTGAAATATGTCTATTCAGTTGACTTTTAGAAATTTGCAAGATATTTCTACTTTTGTGAAATGTTTTACTATTCAGTTGACTTTTTGAAATTTGCAAGATATTTCAACTTTTTATAGAGATTTTGAGAAATCTTTGCATTTTTTTAAATTTTGTATCTGAATGTAAGACAGTTTGTAGAATATCAATTATTCAGTAAATTTCAAGATTTTGTGAAATATTTCACTATTTGGGTAACTTTCTAAAATAAATCTTTGACAAAATTAGAAAAATTTGTTAAATATGTCTCTATTCAGTTGACTTTTTAGAAATTTGCAAGATATTTCTACTTTTGTGAAATGTTTTACTATTCAGTTGACTTTTTGAAATTTGCAAGATATTTCAACTTTTTATAGAGATTTTGAGAAATCTTTGCAGTTTTTTAAATTTTGTATCTGAATGTAAGACAGTTTGTAGAATATCAATTATTCAGTAAATTTCAAGATTTTGTGAAATATTTCACTATTAACTTTCTAAAATAAATCTTTGACAAAATCAGAAAAATTTGTTAAATATGTCTCTATTCAGTTGACTTTTTAGAAATTTGCAAGATATTTCTACTTTTGTGAAATATTTTACTATTCAGTTGACTTTTTAGAAATTTGCAAGATATTTTTACTTTTTGTAGAGATTTTGAAAAATCTTAGCATTTTTTTAAATTTTTTATCTGAATGTAAGACAGTTTGTAGAATATCAACTAATCAGTAAATTGCAAGATTTTGTGAAATATTTCACTATTTGGGTGAAATTCGAAGATTTTGTGAAATATGTCTCTATTCAATTGACTTTTAGAAATTTGCAAGATATTTCCACTTTTGTGAAATATTTACTATTCAGTAAATTGCAAGATTTTGTGAAATATTTCACTATTTGTGTGACTTTCTAAAAGAAATCGTTGACAAAATTAGAAGATTTTGTGAAATATGTCTCTATTAAGTTGGTTTTTTAGAAACTTGTTTCTAAAAAATCAATTGTTCAGAACATTGCAAGATTTTATGAAATATTTCACTATTTTTTAATTTGTATCTGTATGTAAGACTATTTCTAGAAAATCAACTCTTCAGTAAATTGTAAGATTTTGTGATATTTTTCACTACTGTGTGATTTTCTAGAAAAAATCGTAGAAAAATGTCCTAAAATTGACTGCTCTGCAATGTTCAAGATTGTGTGAAATATTTCACTTTTCAGTTGACTTTTTAGAAATTAGCAAGATATTTCAACCTTTTATACATATTTTGAGAAATCTTTGTATTTTTAAAATTTGTAACTGAATGTAAGACTGTTTCTAAAATATCAACTATTCAGTTAATTACAAGATTTTGTGAAATATTTCACTATTTGGGTGACTATGTAAAACAAATCGTTGGCAAACTTAGAAGATTTTGTGAAATATTCCACTATCCAGTTGAGTTTTCATAAATTTGCAAGATATTTCTACTTTTGTGAAATATTTTACTACTCAGTTGAGTTTTTAGAAATTTGAAAGATATTTCTATTTTTTATAGAAATTTTGTGAGATCTTTGCATTTTTTTTTAATTTGTATCTGAATGTAAGACTATTTCTAGAAAATCAACTCTTCAGTAAATTGTAAGATTTTGTGAAATATTTCACTATTTGGGTGAATTTCTAGAAAAAATCGTTGACAAACATAGAAGATTTTATGAAATATATCTCTATTCAGTTGGCTTTCTAGAAATTTGCAAGATATTTCTACTTTTGTTTCTAAAAAATCAACTGTTCAGAACATTGCAAGATTTTGTGAAATATTTCACACTGACATTTCATAAATTCCCAAGATATTTCTACTTTTGTGAAATATTTTACTATTCAGTTGAGTTTTTAGAAATTGTTATAGAAATTTTGAGAAATCTTTGTTTTTTTATTTGCATGAATGATAGACTGTTTCTAGAATATCAAATATTCAGTAACTTGCAAGATTTTGTGAAATATTTCATTATTTGTGTGACTTTCTAAAATAAATCGTTTACAAAATTAGAAAATTTTGTGAAATATGTCTCTATTAATAGAATCTGAATATTCAGATGACGTTTTAGAAATTTGCAAGATATTTTTACTATTGTTTCTAGAAAATCAACTGCTTCACTATTTGTGTGACTTTCTAGAAAAAATCGTAGAAAAATGTTCTAAAAATTGACTTCTCAGTAATGTTCAAAATTTTGTGAAATATTTCACTATTCAGTTGACTTTTTAGAAATTAGCAAGATATTTCAACTTTTTATAGATATTTCGAGAAATCTTTGTATTTTTAAAAATTGTAACTGATTGCAAGACTGTTTCTAAAATATCAACTATATCAAGATTTTGTGAAATATGTCTATTCAGTTGACTTTTAGAAATTTGCAAGAATTTCTACTTTTGTGAAATATTTTACTGTTCAGTTGACTTTATGAAATTTGCAAGATATTTCAACTTTTTATAGAGATTTTGAGAAATGTTTGCATTTTTTTAAATTTTGTATCTGAATGTAAGACAGTCTGTAGAATATCAATTATTCAGTAAATTGCAAGATTTTGTGAAATATTTCACTATTTGGGTGACTTTCTAAAATAAATCGTTGACAAAATTAGAAGATTTTGTGAAATATGTCTCAATTCAGTTGAGTTTTAGAATTTGCAAGAAATTTCAACTTTTCATAGAGATTTTGAAAAATGTTTGCATATTTTTAAAAATTGTAACTGAATGTAAGACTGTTTCTAAAATATCAACTATACAGTAAATTGCAAGATTTTGTGTAATATTTCACTATTTGGGTGAAATTCGAAGATTTTGTGAAATATGTCTCTATTCAATTGACTTTTAGAAATTTGCAAGATATTTCTACTTTTGTGAAATATTTACTATTCAGTTGAGTTTTTAGAAATTGTTATAGAAATTTTGAGAAATCTTTGTTTTTTTAAATTTGCATGAATGATAGACTGTTTCTAGAATATCAAATATTCAGTAAATTGCAAGATTTTGTGAAATATTTCACTATTTGTGTGACTTTCTAAAATAAATCAGTTGACTTTTTAGAAATTTGCATGTTATTTCTAATTTTGTGAAATAATTCACTATTCAGTTGACTTTTTAGAAATTTGCAAGATATTTCAACTTTTTATAGATATTTTTAGAAAATCAAATATTCAGTAAATTGCATGATTTTGTGAAATATTTCACTATTTGTGTGACTTTCTAAAATAAATCGTTGACAAAATTAGAAGATTTTGTGAAATATGTCTCTATTCAGTTGGTTTTTTAGAAACTTGTTTCTAGAAAATCGTCTGTTCAGAACATTGCAAGATTTTATGAAATATTACACTATTTGGTTGACTTTACATTTTTTTAATTTGTATCTGAATGTAAGACTATTTCTAGATAATCAACTCTTCAGTAAATTGTAAGATTTTGTGATATTTTTCACTACTGGGTGATTTTCTAGAAAAAATCGTAGAAAAATGTCCTGAAATTGACTGCTCAGTAATGTTCAAGATTTTGTGAAATATTTCACTTTTCAGTTGACTTTTTAGAATTTAGCAAGATATTTCAACCTTTTATACATATTTTTAAAATTTGTAACAGAATGTAAGACTGTTTCTAAAATGTCAGCTATTCAATAAATTACAAGATTTTGTGAAATATTTCACTATTTAGGTGACTATGTAAAGCAAATCGTTGGCAAACTTAGAAGATTTTGTGAAATATTTCACTATCCAGTTGACTTTTCATAAATTTGCAAGATATTTCTACTTTTGGGAAATATTTTACTACTCAGTTGAGTTTTTTGAAATTTGAAAGATATTTCTACTTTTTATAGAAATTTTGTGAAAATTTTTTCTAAAATAAATCGTTGACAAAATTAGAAGATTTTGTGAAATATGTCTCCATTCAGTTGACTTTTAGAAATTTGCAAGATATTTCTACTTTTGTGAATTATTTTACTATTCAGTTGACTTTTTGAAATTTGCAAGATATTTCAACTTTTTATAGAGATTTTGAGAAATCTTTGCATTTTTTTTTAAATTTGTAACTGAATGTAAGACTGTTTCTAAAATGTCAACTATTCAGTAAATTGCAAGATTTTGTGAAATATTTCACTATTTGGGTGAAAAACAAATCGTTAGCAAAATTCGAAGATTTTGTGAAATATGTCTCTATTCAATTGACCTTTGGAAATTTGCAAGATATTTCTACTTTTGTGAAATATTTACTATTTAGTTGAGTTTTTAGAAATTGTTGTAGAAATTTTTAGAAATCTTTGTTTTTTTAAATTTGCATGAATATCAAATATTCAGTAAATTGCAAGATTTTGTGAAATATTTCACTATTTGTGTGACTTTCTAATAAATCAGTTGACTTTTTAGAATATTGCATGTTATTTCTACTTTTGTGAAATAATTCACTATTCAGTTGACTTTTTAGAAATTAGCAAGATATTGCAACCTTTTATACATATTTTGAGAAATCTTTGTTTTTTTTTTTTTTTTAAATTTGTAACTGAATGTAAGACTGTTTCTAAAATATCAACTATTCAGTAAATTACAAGTTTTTGTGAAATATTTCACTATTTGGGTGACTATGTAAAACAAATCGTTGGCAAACTTAGAAGCTTTTGTGAAATATTTCACTATCCAGTTGACTTTTCATAAATTTGCAAGATATTTCTAATTTTGTTTAATATTTTACTACTCAGTTGAGTTTTAAGAAATTTGAAATCTTTGCATTTTTTTTAATTTGTATCTGAATGTAAGACTCTTTCTAGAAAATCAACTATTCAGTAAATTGTAAGATTTTGTGAAATATTTCACTATTTGGATGAATTTCTAGAAAAAATCGTTAACAAACATAGAAGATTTTATGAAATATATCTCTATTCAGTTGGCTTTTTAGAAATTTGCAAGATATTTCTACTTTTGTTTCTAAAAAATCAACTGTTCAGAATATTGCAAGATTTTGTGAAATATTTCACTATTTGGTTGACTTTCTAGAAAAAATCGTTGACACACTTAGAAGATTTTGTCAAATATTTCACTATCCAGTTGACTTTCCATAAATTTCGCAAGATATTTCTGCTTTTGTGAAATATTTTACTATTCAGTTGAGTTTTTAGAAATTGTTATAGAAATTTTGAGAAATCTTTGTTTTTTTTATTTGCATGAAACATAGACTGTTTCTAGGATATCAAATATTCAGTAAATTGCAAGATTTTGTGAAATATTTCACTATTTGTGTGACTTTCTAAAATAAATCGTTGACAAAATTAGAAGATTTTGTGAAATATGATGACGTTTTAGAAATTTGCAAGATATTTTTACTTTTGTTTCTAGAAAATCAACTGTTCACTATTTGTGTGACTTTCTAGAAAAAATCGTAGAAAAATGTCCTAAAAATTGACTGCTCAGTAATGTTCAAGATTTTGTGAAATATTTCACTATTTAGTTGACTTTTTAGAAATTAGCAAGTTATTTCAACATTTTATACATATTTTGAGAAATCTTTGAATTTTTAAAATTTGTAACTGAATCTCAAATATCAACTATTCAGTAAATTACAAGATTTTGTGAAATATTTCACCATTTGGGTGACTATGTAAAACAAATCGTTGGCAAACTTAGAAGATTTTGTGAAATATTTCACTATCCAGTTGACTTTTCATAAATTTGCAAGATATTTCTACTTTTGTGAAATATTTTACTACTCAGTTGAGTTTTTAGAAATTTGAAAGATATTTCTACTTTTTATAGAAATTTTGTGAAATCTTTGCATTTTTTTTAATTTTTATCTGAATGTAAGTCTATTTTTAGAAAATCAACTCTTCAGTAAATTGTAAGATTTTGTGAACTATTTAACTATTTGGGTGACTTTCTAGAAAAAATCGTTGACAAACATAGAAGATTTTGTGAAGTATTTCACTATCCAGTTGACTTTTCATAAATTTCGCAAGATATTTCTAATTTTGTGAAATATTTTACTTTTCAGTTGAGTTTTCAAAAATTTTGAGAAAACTTTGTTTTTTTTTATTTGCATGAATGATAGACTGTTTCTAGAATATCAATATTCAGTAACTTGCAAGATTTTGTGAAATATGTCTCTATTCAGATGACGTTTTAGAAATTTGCAAGATATTTCTACTTTTGTGAAATATTTTACTATACAGTTGACTTTTTGAAATTTGCAAGATATTTCAACTTTTTATAGAGATTTTGAGAAATCCTTGCATTTTTTTAAAATTTGTAACTGAATGTTAGACTGTTTCTAAAATATCAACTATACAGTAATTTGCAAGATTTTGTGAAATATTTCACTATTTGGGTGAAAAACAAATCGTTGGCAAAATTCGAAGATTTTGTAAAATATGTCTCTATTCAATTGACTTTTAGAAATTTGCAAGATATTTCTACTTTTGTGAAATATTTACTATTCAGTTGAGTTTTTAGAAATTGTTACAGAAATTTTGAGAAATCTTTTTTTTTAATTTGCATGAATGATATACTGTTTCTAGAATATCAAATATTCAGTAAATTGCAAGATTTTGTGAAATATTTCACTATTTGTGTGACTTTCTAAAATAAATCAGTTGACTTTTTAGAAATTTGCATGTTATTTCTACTTTTGTGAAATAATTCACTATTCAGTTGACTTTTTAGAAATTAGCAAGATATTTCAACTTTTTATAGATATTTTGAGAAATCTTTGTATTTTTAAAATTTGTAACTGAATGTAAGACTGTTTCTAAGATATCAACTATTCAGTAAATTTCAAGATTTTAAAAATATTTCACTATTTGGGTAACTTTGTAAAACAAATCGTTGGCAAAATTCGAAGATTTTGTGAAATATGTCACCATTTGGGTGACTATGTAAAACAAATCGTTGGCAAACTTAGAAGATTTTGTGAAATATTTCACTATCCAGTTGACTTTTCATAAATTTGCAAGATATTTCTACTTTTGTGAAATATTTTACTACTCAGTTGAGTTTTTAGAAATTTGAAAGATATTTCTACTTTTTATAGAAATTTTGTGAAATCTTTGCATTTTTTTTAATTTTTATCTGAATGTAAGTCTATTTTTAGAAAATCAACTCTTCAGTAAATTGTAAGATTTTGTGAACTATTTAACTATTTGGGTGACTTTCTAGAAAAAATCGTTGACAAACATAGAAGATTTTGTGAAGTATTTCACTATCCAGTTGACTTTTCATAAACTTCGCAAGATATTTCTAATTTTGTGAAATATTTTACTTTTCAGTTGAGTTTTCAAAAATTTTGAGAAAACTTTGTTTTTTTTTATTTGCATGAATGATAGACTGTTTCTAGAATATCAATATTCAGTAACTTGCAAGATTTTGTGAAATATGTCTCTATTCAGATGACGTTTTAGAAATTTGCAAGATATTTCTACTTTTGTGAAATATTTTACTATACAGTTGACTTTTTGAAATTTGCAAGATATTTCAACTTTTTATAGAGATTTTGAGAAATCCTTGCATTTTTTTAAAATTTGTAACTGAATGTTAGACTGTTTCTAAAATATCAACTATACAGTAATTTGCAAGATTTTGTGAAATATTTCACTATTTGGGTGAAAAACAAATCGTTGGCAAAATTCGAAGATTTTGTAAAATATGTCTCTATTCAATTGACTTTTAGAAATTTGCAAGATATTTCTACTTTTGTGAAATATTTACTATTCAGTTGAGTTTTTAGAAATTGTTACAGAAATTTTGAGAAATCTTTTTTTTTAATTTGCATGAATGATATACTGTTTCTAGAATATCAAATATTCAGTAAATTGCAAGATTTTGTGAAATATTTCACTATTTGTGTGACTTTCTAAAATAAATCAGTTGACTTTTTAGAAATTTGCATGTTATTTCTACTTTTGTGAAATAATTCACTATTCAGTTGACTTTTTAGAAATTAGCAAGATATTTCAACTTTTTATAGATATTTTGAGAAATCTTTGTATTTTTAAAATTTGTAACTGAATGTAAGACTGTTTCTAAGATATCAACTATTCAGTAAATTGCAAGATTTTAAAAATATTTCACTATTTGGGTAACTTTGTAAAACAAATCGTTGGCAAAATTCGAAGATTTTGTGAAATATGTCTCTATCCAGTTGACTTTTTAGAAATTTGCAAGATATTTCTACTTTTGTTTCAAGAAAATCAACTGTTCAATACATTGCTAGATTTTGTGAAATATTTCACTATTCGGTTGACCTTCTAGAAAAAAATCGTTGACAACATTAGAAGATTTTGAGAAATATATCACTATAAAGTTGACTTTATAGAAATTTGCAAGATATTTCTTCTTTTGTGAAATATATCATTATTTAATTGACTTTTTACAAATTTGCACTACTTTTGTGAAATCTGTGTCTCTTCAGTTGACTTTTTAGAAATTTGCAAGATATTTCAACTTTTTATAGATATTTTGAGAAATCTTTGTATTTTTAAAATTTGTAACTGAATGTAAGACGGTTTCTAAAATATCAACTATTCAGTAAATTGCCAGATTTTGTGAAATATTTCACTATTTGTGTGACTTTCTAAAAGAAATCGTTGACAAAATTAGAAGATTTTGTGAAATATGTCTCTATTCAGTTGGTTTTTTAGAAACTTGTTTCTAGAAAATCAACTGTTCCGAACTTTGCAAGATTTTATGAAATATTTCACTATTTGGTTGCCTTTACATTTTTATACCCTACACCACTTTAGTGGGGAGGGTATATTGGATTTGTGCTGATGTTTGTAACATACAAAAATATTCGTCCTAGACCCACCTTAAAGTATACCAATCGGCTTAGAATCGTTTTCTGAGTCGATTAAGCTATGTCCGTCCGTCCGTCCGTCCGTCCGTCTGGCAGGCTGGCTGGCTGGCTGGCTGTCCATGTAAACCTTGTGCGCAAGGTACAGGTCGCAATTTTCAAGATAATTGGATGAAATTTGGCACGCACGTTTTATTTGACCCAAGGACGAAGCCTATTGAAAATGGTTGAAATCGGTCCATTATTTCACCTAGCCCCCATAGAACAGAACCCCCCGAAAAGGGCTTTTGAGCTCATAATTTTGTTAAATTTACAGATATATCGATAAAATGCGGCACAACTAAGTTTTATAGAAGTCTGGATGACCCTGCCAAATTTCATAAAGATCGGGCCCCATTTGACCCTAGCTCCCATACAAAGTCCCCTTCAGAAAATTACTTGAATGTCCCAAATTAACTTATAAACACAAATATCGCGATGAAATTTAGCACAATAAAATATTATGTAAATATAAATATATTCACAAAATTTTATCGGGCTTGGTCCATATTTGCCCCTAGCCCCCATATAAAGCCCCTTTCAGAAAATTAGATTTTCATCCATAAATTGCTTAAATGTATCGGAACAAGGGAATATTGAAGATAAATGCTTTATTATGAAAAATAAATCACATTTAATATTCATAACTGGTGTAGGGTATCATATGGTCGGCCACGCCCGACTATACTTTCTTACTTGTTTAATTTGTATCTGAATGTAAGACTATTCCTAGAAAATCAACTCTTCAGTAAATTGTAAGATTTTGTGATATTTTTCACTACTGGGTGATTTTCTATAAAAAATCGTAGAAAAATGTCCTAAAATTTACTGCTCAGAAATGTTCAAGATTGTGTGAAATATTTCACTTTTCAGTTGACTTTTTAGAAATTAGCAAGTTATTTCAACATTTTATACATATTTTGAGAAATCATTGAATTTTTAAAATTTGTAACTGAATGTAAGACTGTTTCTAATATATCAACTATTCAGCAAATTACAAGATTTTGTGAAATATTTCACTATTTGGGTGACTATGTAAAACAAATCGTTGGCAAACTTAGAAGATTTTGTGAAATATTTCACTATTTAGTTGACTTTTTAGAAATTAGCAAGATATTTCAACTTTTTATAGATATTTTGTGAAATATTTCACTATTTGGTTGACTTTGTAAAACAAATTGTTGGCAAAATTCGAAGATTTTGTGATATATGTCTATTCAGTTGACTTTTAGAAATTTGCAAGATATTTCTACTTTTGTGAAATATTTTTTAGAGATTTTGAGAAATCTTTGCATTTTTTTAAATTTTGTATCTGAATATAAGAAAGTTTGTAGAATATCAATTATTCAGTAAATTGCAAGATTTTGTGAAATATTTCATTATTTGGGTGACTTTCTAAAATAAATCGTTGACAAAATTAAAAGATTTTGTGAAATATGTCTCTATTCAGTTGACTTTTAGAAATTTGCAAGATATTTCTACTTTTGTGAAATATTTTACTATTCAGTTGACTTTTTGAAATTTGCAAGATATTTCAACTTTTTATAGAGATTTTGAGAAATCCTTGCATATTTTTAAAATTTGTAACTGAATGTAAGACTGTTTCTAAAATATCAACTATACAGTAAATTGCAAGATTTTGTGAAATATTTCACCATTTGGGTGAAAAACAAATCGTTGACAAAATTCGAAGATTTTGTAAAATATGTCTCTATTCAATTGACTTTTAGAAATTTGCAAGATATTTCTACTTTTGTGAAATATTTACTATTCAGTTGAGTTTTTAGAAATTGTTACAGAAATTTTGGAAATCTCTCTAGAATATCAAATATTCAGTAAATTGCAAGATTTTGTGAAATATTTCACTATTTGTGTGACTTTCTAAAATAAATCAGTTGACTTTTTAGAAATTTGCATGTTATTTCTACTTTTGTGAAATAATTCACTATTCAGTTGACTTTTTAGAAATTGGCAAGATATTTCGACTTTTTATAGATATTTTGAGAAATCTTTCTATTTTTAAAATTTGTAACTGAATGTAAGACTGTTTCTAAAATATCAACTATTCAGTAAATTGCAAGATTTTGTGAAATATTTCACTATTTGGGTAACTTTGTAAAACAAATCGTTGGCAAAATTCGAAGATTTTGTGAAATATGTCTCTATTCAGTTGACTTTTTAGAAATTTGCAAGATATTTCTACTTTTGTTTCAAGAAAATCAACTGTTCAATACATTGCTAGATTTTGTGAAATATTTCACTATTCGGTTGACCTTCTAGAAAAAAATCATTGACAACATGAGAAGATTTTGAGAAATATATCACTATAAAGTTGACTTTATAGAAATGTGCAAGATATTTCTTCTTTTGTGAAATATATCATTATTTAATTGACTTTTTACAAATTTGCACTACTTTTGTGAAATGTGTGTCTCTTCAGTTGACTCTTTAGAAATTTGCAAGATATTTCAACCTTTTATAGATATTTTGAGAAATCTTTGTATTTTTATTTTAAAATTTGTAACTGAATGTAAAACTGTTTCTAAAATATCAACTATTCAGTAAATTGCCAGATTTTGTGAAATATTTCACAATTTGTGTGACTTTCTAAAAGAAATCGTTGACAAAATTAGAAGATCATGTGAAATATGTCTCTATTCAGTTGGTTTTTTAGAAACTTGTTTCTAGAAAATCAACTGTTCAGAACATTGCAAGATTTTATGCAATGGGTGACTTTCTAAAATAAATCGTTGACAAAATTAAAAGATTTTGTGAAATATGTCTCTATTCAGTTGACTTTTAGAAATTTGCAAGATATTTCTACTTTTGTGAAATATTTTACTATTCAGTTGACTTTTTGAAATTTGCAAGATATTTCAACTTTTTTAGAGATTTTGAGAAATCTTTGCATTTTTTTAAATTTTGTATCTGAATATAAGACAGTTTGTAGAATATCAATTATTCAGTAAATTGCAAGATTTTGTGAAATATTTCATTATTTGTTTGACTTTCTAAAATAAATCGTTGACAAAATTAAAAGATTTTGTGAAATATGTCTCTATTCAGTTGACTTTTAGAAATTTGCAAGATATTTCTACTTTTGTGAAATGTTTTACTATTCAGTTGACTTTTTGAAATTTGCAAGATATTTCAACTTTTTATAGAGATTTTGAGAAATCCTTGCATATTTTTAGAATTTGTAACTGAATGTAAGACTGTTTCTAAAATATCAACTATACAGTAAATTGCAAGATTTTGTGAAATATTTCACCATTTGGGTGAAAAACAAATCGTTGGCAAAATTCGAAGATTTTGTAAAATATGTCTCTATTCAATTGACTTTTAGAAATTTGCAAGATATTTCTACTTTTGTGAAATATTTACTATTCAGTTGAGTTTTTAGAAATTGTTACAGAAATTTTGGAAATCTTTCTAGAATATCAAATATTCAGTAAATTGCAAGATTTTGTGAAATATTTCACTATTTGTGTGACTTTCTAAAATAAATCAGTTGACTTTTTAGAAATTTGCATGTTATTTCTACTTTTGTGAAATAATTCACTATTCAGTTGACTTTTTAGAAATTGGCAAGATATTTCGACTTTTTATAGATATTTTGAGAAATCTTTCTATTTTTAAAATTTGTAACTGAATGTAAGACTGTTTCTAAAATATCAACTATTCAGTAAATTGCAAGATTTTGTGAAATATTTCACTATTTGGGTAACTTTGTAAAACAAATCGTTGGCAAAATTCGAAGATTTTGTGAAATATGTCTCTATTCAGTTGACTTTTTAGAAATTTGCAAGATATTTCTACTTTTGTTTCAAGAAAATCAACTGTTCAATACATTGCTAGATTTTGTGAAATATTTCACTATTCGGTTGACCTTCTAGAAAAAAATCATTGACAACATTAGAAGATTTTGAGAAATATATCACTATAAGGTTGACTTTATAGAAATTTGCAAGATATTTCTTCTTTTGTGAAACATATCATTATTTAATTGACTTTTTACAAATTTGCACTACTTTTGTGAAATGTGTGTCTCTTCAGTTGACTTTTTAGAAATTTGCAAGATATTTCAACTTTTTATAGATATTTTGAGAAATCTTTGTATTTTTAAAATTTGTAACTGAATGTAAGACTGTTTCTAAAATATCAACTATTTAGTAAATTGCCAGATTTTGTGAAATATTTCACTATTTGTGTGACTTTCTAAAAGAAATCGTTGACAAAATTAGAAGATCTTGTGAAATATGTCTCTATTCAGTTGGTTTTTTTAGAAACTTGTTTCTAGAAAATCAACTGTTCAGAACATTGCAAGATTTTATGAAATATTTCACTATTTGGTTGACTTTACATTTTTTAATTTGTATCTGAATGTAAGACTATTTCTAGAAAATCAACTCTTCAGTAAATTGTAAGATTTTGTGATATTTTTCACTACTGGGTGATTTTCTAGAAAAAATCGTAAAAAAATGTCCTAAAATTGACTGCTCAATAATGTTCAAGATCACTTTTCAGTTGACTTTTTAGAAATTAGCAAGTTATTTCAACATTTTATACATATTTTGAGAAATCTTTGAATTTTTAAAATTTGTAACTGAATGTAAGACTGATTCTAAAATATCAACTATTCAGTAAATTACATGATTTTGTGAAATATTTCACTATTTGGGTGACTATGTAAAACAAATCGTTGGCAAACTTAGAAGATTTTGTGAAATATGTCACTATCCAGTTGACTTTTCATAAATTTGCAAGATATTTCTACTTTTGTGAAATATTTTACTACTCAGTTGAGTTTTTAGAAATTTGAAAGATATTTCTACTTTTTATAGAAATTTTGTGAAATCTTTGCATTTTTTTTTAATTTGTATCTGAATGTAAGACTATTTCTAGAAAATCAACTCTTCAGTAAATTGTAAGATTTTGTGAACTATTTAACTATTTGGGTGACTTTCTAGAAAAAATCGTTGACAAACATAGAAGATTTTGTGAAATATTTCACTATCCAGTTGACTTTTCATAAATTTCGCAAGATATTTCTACTTTTGTGAAATATTTTACTTTTCAGTTGAGTTTTCAAAAATTTTGAGAAATCTTTGTTTTTTTTTTATTTGCATGAATGATAGACTGTTTCTAGAATATCAATATTCAGTAACTTGCAAGATTTTGTGAAATATTTCACTATTTGTGTGACTTTCTAGAAAAAATCGTTGACTAAATTAGAAGATTTTGTGAAATATGTCTCTATTCAGATGACGTTTTAGAAATTTGCAAGATATTTTTACTTTTGTTTCTAGAAAATCAACTGTTTCACTATTTGTGTGACTTTCTAGAAAAAATCGTAGAAAAATGTCCTAAAAATTGACTGCACAGTAATGTTCAAGATTTTGTGAAATATTTCACTATTTAGTTGACTTTTTAGAAATTAGCAAGATATTTCAACTTTTTATAGATATTTTGTGAAATATTTCACTATTTGGTTGACTTTGTAAAACAAATCGTTGGCAAAATTCGAAGATTTTGTGAAATATGTCTATTCAGTTGACTTTTAGAAATTTGCAAGATATTTCTACTTTTGTGAAATATTTTACTATTCAGTTGACTTTTTGAAATTTGCAAGATATTTCAACTTTTTTAGAGATTTTCAGAAATCTTTGCATTTTTTTAAATTTTGTAACTGAATGTAAGACTGTTTCTAAAATATCAACTATACAGTAAATTGCAAGATTTTGTGAAATATTTCACCATTTGGGTGAAAAACAAATCGTTGGCAAAATTCGAAGATTTTGTAAAATATGTCTCTATTCAATTGACTTTTAGAAATTTGCAAGATTTTCTACTTTTGTGAAATATTTGCTATTCAGTTGAGTTTTTAGAAATTGTTACAGAAATTTTGAGAAATCTTTTTTTTTTAAATTTGCATGAATGATATACTGTTTCTAGAATATCAAATATTCAGTAAATTGCAATATTTTGTGAAATATTTCACTATTTGTGTGACTTTCTAAAATAAATCAGTTGACTTTTTAGAAATTTGCATGTTATTTCTACTTTTGTGAAATAATTCACTATTCAGTTGACTTTTTAGAAATTAGCAAGATATTTCAACTTTTTATAGATATTTTGAGAAATCTTTGTATTTTTAAAATTTGTAACTGAATGTATCAACTATTCAGTAAATTGCAAGATTTTGTGAAATATTTCACTATTTGGGTAACTTTGTAAAACAAATCGTTGGCAAAATTCGAAGATTTTGTGAAATATGTTTCTATTCAGTTGACTTTTTAGAAATTTGCAAGATATTTCTACTTTTGTTTCAAGAAAATCAACTGTTCAATACATTGCTAGATTTTGTGAAATATTTCACTATTCGGTTGACCTTCTAGAAAAAAATCATTGACAACATTAGAAGATTTTGAGAAATATATCACTATAAAGTTGACTTTATAGAAATTTGCAAGATATTTCTTCTTTTGTGAAATATATCATTATTTAATTGACTTTTTATAAATTTGCACTACTTTTGTGAAATGTGTGTCTCTTCAGTTGACTTTTTAGAAATTTGCAAGATATTTCAACTTTTTATAGATATTTTGAGAAATCTTTGTATTTTTAAAATTTGTAACTGAATGTAAGACTGTTTCTAAAATATCAACTATTCAGTAAATTGCCAGATTTTGTGAAATATTTCACAATTTGTGTGACTTTCTAAAAGAAATCGTTGACAAAATTAGAAGATTTTGTGAAATATGTCTCTATTCAGTTGGTTTTTTAGAAACTTGTTTCTAGAAAATCAACTGTTCAGAACATTGCAAGATTTTATGAAATATTTCACTATTTGGTTGACTTTACATTTTTTAATTTGTATCTGAATGTAAGACTATTTCTAGAAAATCAACTCTTCAGTAAATTGTAAGATTTTGTGATATTTTTCACTACTGGGTGATTTTCTAGAAAAAATCGTAGAAAAATGTCCTAAAATTGAGTGCTTAGTAATGTTCAAGATTGTGTGAAATATTTCACTTTTCAGTTGACTTTTTAGAAATTAGCAAGTTATTTCAACATTTTATACATATTTTGAGAAATCCTTGCATATTTTTAAAATTTGTAACTGAATGTAAGACTGTTTCTAAAATATCAACTATTCAGTAAATTACAAGATTTTGTGAAATATTTCACTATTTGGGTGACTATGTAAGACAAATCGTTGGCAAACTTAGAAGATTTTGTGAAATATTTCACTATCCAGTTGACTTTTCATAAATTTGCAAGATATTTCTACTTTTGTGAAATATTTTAGTACTCAGTTGAGTTTTTAGAAATTTGATAGATATTTCTACTTTTTATAGAAATTTTGTGAAATCTTTGCATTTTTTTTTTAAATTTGTATCTGAATGTAAGACTATTTCTAGAAAATCAACTCTTCAGTAAATTGTAAGATTTTGTGAACTATTTAACTATTTGGGTGACTTTCTAGAAAAAATCGTTGACAAACATAGAAGATTTTGTGAAATATTTCACTATCCAGTTGACTTTTCATAAATTTCGCAAGATATTTCTACTTTTGTGAAATATTTTACTTTTCAGTTGAGTTTTCAAAAATTTTGGGAAATCTTTGTTTTTTTTTATTTGCATGAATGATAGACTGTTTCTAGAATATCAATATTCAGTAACTTGCAAGATTTTGTGAAATATTTCACTATTTGTGTGACTTTCTAGAAAAAATCGTTGACTAAATTAGAAGATTTTGTGAAATATGTCTCTATTCAGATGACGTTTTAGAAATTTGCAAGATATTTTTACTTTTGTTTCTAGAAAATCAACTGTTTCACTATTTGTGTGACTTTCTAGAAAAAATCGTAGAAAAATGTCCTAAAAATTGACTGCACAGTAATGTTCAAGATTTTGTGAAATATTTCACTATTTAGTTGACTTTTTAGAAATTATCAAGATATTTCAACTTTTTATAGATATTTTGTGAAATATTTCACTATTTGGTTGACTTTGTAAAACAAATCGTTGGCAAAATTCGAAGATTTTGTGAAATATGTCTATTCAGTTGACTTTTAGAAATTTGCAAGATATTTCTACTTTTGTTTAATATATTAATATTCAGTTGACTTTTTGAAATTTGCAAGATATTTCAACTTTTTATAGAAATTTTGAGAAATCTTTGCATTTTTTAAAATTTTGTATCTGAATATAAGACAGTTTGTAGAATATCAATTATTCAGTAAATTGCAAGATTTTGTGAAATATTTCATTATTTGGGTGACTTTCTAAAATAAATCGTTGACAAAATTAGAAGATTTTGTGAAATATGTCTCTATTCAGTTGACTTTTAGAAATTTGCAAGATATTTCTACTTTTGTGAAATATTTTACTATTCAGTTGACTTTTTGAAATTTGCAAGATATTTCAACTTTTTATAGAGATTTTGAGAAATCCTTGCATTTTTTTAAAATTTGTAACTGAATGTAAGACTGTTTCTAAAATATCAACTATTCAGTAAATTGCAAGATTTTGTGAAATATTTCACTATTTGGTTAACTTTGTAAAACAAATCTCTATTCAGTTGACTTTTTAGAAATTTGCAAGATATATCTATTTTTTTTTTCTAGAAAATCAACATTGCAAGATTTTGTGAAATATATCACTATTCAGTTGACTTTATAGAAATTTGCAAGATATTTCTTCTTTTGTGAAATATTTACTATTCAGTTGACTTTTTGAAATTTGCAAGATAATTCAACCTTTTATACATATTTTGAGAAATCTTTGTAGTTTTAAAATTGGTAACTGAATGTAAGACCGTTTCTAAAATATCAACTATTCAGTAAATTACACGATTTTGTGAAATACTTCACTATTTGGATGACTATGTAAAACAAATCGTTGGCAAACTTAGAAGATTTTGTGAAATATTTCACTATCCAGTTGACTTTTCATAAATTTGCAAGATATTTCTACTTTTGTAAAACATTTTACTACTCAGTTGAGTTTTTAGGAATTATCAACTATTCAGTAAATTGCAAGATTTTGTGAAATATTTCACTATTTGGTTGAATATGTAAAACAAATCGTTGGCAAAATTCGCAGATTTTGTGAAATATGTCTATTCAGTTGACTTTTAGAAATTTGCAAAATATTTCAACTTTTGTGAAATATTTACTATTCAGTTGACTTTTTGAAATTTGCAAGATATTTCAACTTTTTATAGAGATTTTGAGAAATCTTTGCATTTTTTTAAAATTTGTAACTGAATGTAAGACTGTTTCTAAAATATCAACTATTCAGTAAATTGCAAGATTTTGTGAAATATTTCACTATTTGTGTGACTTTCTAAATAAATCAGTTGACTTTTTAGAAATGTGCATATTATTTCTACTTTTGTGAAATAAGTCACTATTCAGTTGACTTTTTAGAAATTAGCAAGATATTTCAACAGTTTATACATTTGTAAGACTGTTTCTAAAATATCAACTATTCAGTAAATTGCAAGATTTTGTGTAATATTTCACTATTTGGGTAACTTTGTAAAACAAATCGTTGGCAAAATTCGAAGATCTTGTGAAATATGTCTCTATTCAGTTGACTCTTTAGTATTTGGATGACTTCTAGAAAAAATCATATAGAAATGTACTAAAATTGACTGCTCAGTAATGTTCAAGATTTTGTGAAATATTTCACTATTCTTTCTTTCTTGGTATTTTTAAAATTTGTAACTGCATGTAAGACTGTTTCTAAAATATCAACTATTCAGTAAATTGCAAGATTTTGTGAAATATTTCACTATTTGGGTAACAAATAAAGCAAAATTCGAATATTTTGTTAAATATTACTTTTTGTCTTTTTAGAAATTTGAAAGTTATTTCTACTTTTGTGAAATATTTTACTATTCAGTTGACTTTTTAGAAATTTGCAAGATATTTCAACTTTTTATAGAGATTTTGAGAAATATTTGTATTTTTTGAAGTTTTTTATCTTTGTATTTTTAAAATTTGTAACTGAATGTAAAACTGTTTCTAAAATATCAACTATTCAGTAAATTGCAAGATTTTGTGAAATATTTCACTATTTGGGTGACTATGTAAAACAAATCGTTGGCAAAATTCGAAGATTTTGTGAAATATTTCTCTATTCAGTTGACTTTTTAGAAATTTGCAAGATATTTCTACTTTTGTGAAATATTTTACTATTCAGTTGACTTTTTAGAAATTTGCAAGTTATTAAACTTTTTATAGAGATTTTGAGAAATCTTTGCATTTTTTAAAATTTTTTATCTGAATGTAAGACAGTTTGTAGAATATCAACAATTCAGTAAATTGCAAGATTTTGTGAAAATTTCACTATTTGGTTGACCTTCTAGAAAAAATCGTTTACAAACATAGAAGATTTTGTGAAATATTTCACTATCCAGATGACTTTTCATAAATTTGCAAGATATTTCTACTCTTGTGAAATATTTTACTACTCAGTTGAGTTTTTAGAAATTTGAAAGATATTTCTACTTTTTATAGAAATTTTGTGAAATCTTTGAATTTTTATACCCTACACCACTATAGTGGGGAGGGTATTATGCGTTTGTGCTGATGTTTGTAACACCCAAAAATATTGGTCCTACACCCACCTTAAAGTATACCAATCGACTCAGAATCACTTCCTGAGTCGATTAAGCTATGTCCGTCTGTCCGTCCGTCCGTCCGTCCGTCCGTCTGTCTGTCTGTCTGTGTGTCCATGTAAACCTTGTGCGCACTCTACAGGTCGCAATTTTTGAGGTAATTTGATGAAATTTGGAACATACACTTCTCTTGGTCCAAGGACGAACGCTATTGAAAATGGTTGAAATCGGTCCATTATTTCACCTAGCCCCCATACAACCGGACCCCCCGAATAGGGCTTTTGACCTCATAATTATGTTAAATGATCTGCTATCTCTACAAAAATTGGAAAAGTTTAGTTTTATATATGTCTTAATAATTCTAGTGATTTTCGTAAAGATCGGGCATTATTTGACCCTAGCCCCCATACAAAGTCCCCCTCAGAAAATGACTTGAATGTCCAAAATTCACTTATAAACAGTAGTATCACGATGAAATTTGGCACAAATGAGTTTTATATAAACATAATTCCCAACAATAAATTTTATAGGGATCGGACCAAGTTTTACTCCAGCCCCCATATAAGCGGACCTTCCGATTTGGGCCTTTTAGCTCATAACTTTGTCAAATATATGATATATATATGACCCTAGCCCCCATACAAAGTCCCCCTCAGAAAATGACTTGAATGTCCACAATTCACTTATAAACACTAGTATCAATATGAAATTTACCACAAATAGATTTTATATAAACATTTTATATAAAATGTCGACATTAAATTTTATAAGGATCGGACCAATTTTTGCCATAGCCTCCATACAACCGGACCTACCGATTAGGGCCTCTTAGCTCATAACTACGATAAATATACTACTATCTTCTCAAAAATTGGCACAACTAAGTTTGATATGTAATTATAAATAACACTGTCATTTTTCGCCATGATCGGAAATAAAAAAAAATAAAAAAAAATTTGAAGAAAATCGGTTTAGCCGTTTAGTAGTCTATAACGTTCAAACATACAAACATATAAACACACAAACATACAAAGATATAAACATACAAACAAACACACATTCATTTTTATATATGTATATAGATAATTCCCAATAATACATTTTATAAGGATCGGCTCAATTTCTGCCTTAGCCTCCATACATCCGGACCTTCCGATTTCGGTCGTTTATCTTTTAACTACGTCTAATATACTACTATCTATCCAAAAGTCGGCACAATGTGGTGATGTTTGTAACACTCAAAAATATTTGTCCTTATTAAGCTATGTCCGTCTTTGTGACCGTGTAAACCTTGTGTGCACGCAACAGATCGCAATTTTGAATATAATTTGTTAAAATGTGTCACATACTATTCTCTGGATCCACTACCTGGATCAGCATACAACCGAACATGAACAGACATTATTTGGAACCTATATGAGATTAACAGAAATGCTTCATTATTGAAATTAATCACATTTAATATTCGCAATTGGTGTAGGGTATCATATGGTCGGCCACGCCCGACTATAATTTCTTACTTGTTATATATGTATATAGATAATTCCCAATAATACATTTTATAAGGATCGGCTCAATTTCTGCCTTAGCCTCCATACATCCGGACCTTCCGATTTCGGTCGTTTATCTTTTAACTACGTCTAATATACTACTATCTATCCAAAAGTCGGCACAATGTGGTGATGTTTGTAACACTCAAAAATATTTGTCCTTATTAAGCTATGTCCGTCTTTGTGACCGTGTAAACCTTGTGTGCACGCAACAGATCGCAATTTTGAATATAATTTGTTAAAATGTGTCACATACTATTCTCTGGATCCACTACCTGGATCAGCATACAACCGAACATGAACAGACATTATTTGGAACCTATATGAGATTAACAGAAATGCTTCATTATTGAAATTAATCACATTTAATATTCGCAATTGGTGTAGGGTATCATATGGTCGGCCACGCCCGACTATAATTTCTTACTTGTTTTTAATTTGTATCTGAATGTAAGACTATTTCTAGAAAATCAACTCATCAGTAAATTGTAAGATTTTGTGAAATATTTCACTATTTGGGTGACTTTCTAGAAAAAATCGTTGACAAACATAGAAGATTTTATGAAATATATCTCTATTCAGTTGGCTTTTTATAAATTTGCAAGATATTTATACTTTTGTTTCTAAAAAATCAACTGTTTAGAACATTGCAAGATTTTGTGAAATATTTTACTATTTGGTTGACTTTCTAGAAAAAATCGTTGACAAACTTAAAAGATTTTGTGAAGTATTTCACTATCCAGTTGACTTTTCATAAATTTCGCAAGATATTTCTACTTTTGTGAAATATTTTACTATTCAGTTGAGTTTTTAGAAATTTTGAGAAGTCTTTGTTTTTTTTTAATTTTTATGAATGATAGATTTTGTGAAATATTCCAGTATTTGGGTGACTTCTAGAAAAAATCGTATAGAAATGTACTAAAATTGACTGCTCAGTAATGTTCAAGATTTTGTGAAATATTTCACTATTCTTTCTTTCTTTGTATATTTAAAATTTGTAACTGAATGTAAGACTGTTTCTAAAATATCAACTATTCAGTAAATTGCAAGATTTTGTGAAATATTTCACTATTTGGGTGACTATGTAAAACAAATCGTTGACAAAATTCGAAGATTTTGTAAAATATGTCTCTATTCAGTTGACTTTTTGAAATTTGCAAGATATTTCAACTTTTTATAGCGATTTAGAGAAAACTTTGCATATTTTTAAATTTTGTATCTGGATGTATGACAGTTTGTAGAATATCAACTATTCAGTAAATTCAACCGTTTCACTATTTGTGTGACTTTCTAGAAAAAATCGTAGAAAAATGTCCTACAAATCGACTATTCAGTAATGTTCAAGATTTTGTGAAATATTTCACTATTCAGTTGACCTTTTAGAAATTATCAAGATATTTCAACATTTTGTAGATATTTTGAAAAATCTTTGTATTTTTAAAATTTGTAACTGAATGTAAGACTTTTTCTAAAATATCAGCTATTCAGTAAATTGCAAGATTTTGTGAAATATTTCACTATTTGGGTAACTTTGTAAAACAAATCGTTGGCAAATTTGGAAGATTTTGTGAAATATGTCTCTATTCAGTTGACTTTTTAGAAATTTGCAAGATATTTCTACTTTTGTTTCAAGAAAATCAACTGTTCAGTACATTGTAAGATTTTGTGAAATATTGACAAACATAGAAGATTTTGAGAAATATATCACTAGAAAATCAACATTGCAAGATTTTGTGAAATATATCACTATTCAGTTGACTTTATAGAAATTTGCAAGTAATTTCTTCTTTTGTGAAATATTTACTATTCAGTTGACTTTTTGAAATTTGCAAGATAATTCAACCTTTTATACATATTTTGAGAAATCTTTGTAGTTTTAAAATTGGTAACTGAATGTAAGACCGTTTCTAAAATATCAACTATTCAGTAAATTACAAGATTTTGTGAAATATTTCACTATTTGGATGACTATGTAAAACAAATCGTTGGCAAACTTAGAAGATTTTGTGAAATATTTCACTATCCAGTTGACTTTTCATAAATTTGCAAGATATTTCTACTTTTGTAAAACATTTTACTACTCAGTTGAGTTTTTAGGAATTATCAACTATTCAGTAAATTGCAAGATTTTGTGAAATATTTCACTATTTGGTTGAATATGTAAAACAAATCGTTGGCAAAATTCGAAGATTTTGTGAAATATGTATATTCAGTTGACTTTTAGAAATTTGCAAAATATTTCTACTTTTGTGAAATATTTACTATTCAGTTGACTTTTTGAAATTTGCAAGATATTTTTTTTTTTTAAATTTGTAACTGAATGTAAGACTGTTTCTAAAATATCAACTATTCAGTAAATTGCAAGATTTTGTGTAATATTTCACTATTTGGGTAACTTTGTAAAACAAATCGTTGGCAAAATTCGAAGATCTTGTGAAATATGTCTCTATTCAGTTGACTCTTTAGTATTTGGGTGACTTCTAGAAAAAATCATATAGAAATGTACTAAAATTGACTGCTCAGTAATGTTCAAGATTTTGTGAAATATTTCACTATTCTTTCTTTCTTGGTATTTTTAAAATTTGTAACTGCATGTAAGACTGTTTCTAAAATATCAACTATTCAGTAAATTGCAAGATTTTGTGAAATATTTCACTATTTGGGTGACTATGTAAAACAAATCGTTGGCAAAATTCGAAGATTTTGTGAAATATTTCTCTATTCAGTTGACTTTTTAGAAATTTGCAAGATATTTCTACTTTTGTGAAATATTTTACTATTCAGTTGACTTTTCAGAAATTTGCAAGATATTTCTACTTTTAGAGAGATTTAGATAAATCTTTGTATTTTTTTAATTTGTAACTGAATGGTAAGACTATTTCTAGAAAATCAACTCTTCAGTAAATTGTAAGATTTTGTGAAATATTTTACTATTTGGTTGACTTTCTAGAAAAAATCGTTGACAAACTTAAAAGATTTTGTGAAATATTTCACTATCCAGTTGACTTTTCATAAATTTCGCAAGATATTTCTACTTTTGTGAAATATTTTACTATTCAGTTGAGTTTTTAGAAATTTTTATAGAAATTTTGAGAAATCTTTGTTTTTTTTTAATTTTTATGAATGATAGATTTTGTGAAATATTTCAGTATTTGGGTGACTTCTAGAAAAAATCGTATAGAAATGTACTAAAATTGACTGCTCAGTAATGTTCAAGATTTTGTGAAATATTTCACTATTCTTTCTTTCTTTGTATATTTAAAATTTGTAACTGAATGTAAGACTGTTTCTAAAATATCAACTATTCAGTAAATTGCAAGATTTTGTGAAATATTTCACCATTTGGGTGACTATGTAAAACAAGTCGTTGACAAAATTCGAAGATTTTGTAAAATATGTCTCTATTCAGTTGACTTTTTGAAATTTGCAAGATATTTCAACTTTTTATAGCGATTTAGAGAAAACTTTGCATATTTTTAAATTTTGTATCTGGATGTATGACAGTTTGTAGAATATTAATTATTCAGTAAATTGCCAGATTTTGTGAAATATTTCCATATTTGGGTGACCTTCTATAATAAATCGCTGACAAAATTCGAAGATTTTGTGAAATATGTCTCTATTCAGTTGGTTTTTTAGAAACTTGTTTCTAGAAAATCAACTGTTCAGAACATTGCAAGATTTTATGAAATATTTCACTATTTGGTTGACTTTACATTTTTATACCCTACACCACTTTAGTGGGGAGGGTATATTGGATTTGTGCTGATGTTTGTAACATACAAAAATATTCGTCCTAGACCCACCTTAAAGTATACCAATCGGCTTAGAATCGTTTTCTGAGTCGATTAAGCTATGTCCGTCCGTCCGTCCGTCCGTCCGTCTGGCAGGCTGGCTGGCTGGCTGGCTGTCCATGTAAACCTTGTGCGCAAGGTACAGGTCGCAATTTTCAAGATAATTGGATGAAATTTGGCACGCACGTTTTATTTGACCCAAGGACGAAGCCTATTGAAAATGGTTGAAATCGGTCCATTATTTCACCTAGCCCCCATAGAACAGAACCCCCCGAAAAGGGCTTTTGAGCTCATAATTTTGTTAAATTTACAGATATATCGATAAAATGCGGCACAACTAAGTTTTATAGAAGTCTGGATGACCCTGCCAAATTTCATAAAGATCGGGCCCCATTTGACCCTAGCTCCCATACAAAGTCCCCTTCAGAAAATTACTTGAATGTCCCAAATTAACTTATAAACACAAATATCGCGATGAAATTTAGCACAATAAAATATTATGTAAATATAAATATATTCACAAAATTTTATCGGGCTTGGTCCATATTTGCCCCTAGCCCCCATATAAAGCCCCTTTCAGAAAATTAGATTTTCATCCATAAATTGCTTAAATGTATCGGAACAAGGGAATATTGAAGATAAATGCTTTATTATGAAAAATAAATCACATTTAATATTCATAACTGGTGTAGGGTATCATATGGTCGGCCACGCCCGACTATACTTTCTTACTTGTTTAATTTGTATCTGAATGTAAGACTATTTCTAGAAAATCAACTCAAAATCAAATCAAATCAATTGTAAGATTTTGTGATATTTTTCACTACTGGGTGATTTTCTAGAAAAAATCGTAGAAAAATGTCCTAAAATTGACTGCTCAGTAATGTTCAAGATTGTGTGAAATAATTCACTTTTCAGTTGACTTTTTAGAAATTAGCAAGTTATTTCAACATTTTATACATATTTTGAGAAATCTTTGAATTTTTAAAATTTGTAACTGAATGTAAGACTGTTTCTAAAATATCAACTATTTAGTAAATTACAAGATTTTGTGAAATATTTCACTATTTGGGTGACTATGTAAAACAAATCGTTGGCAAACTTAGAAGATTTTGTGAAATATTTCAGTATCCAGTTGACTTTTCATAAATTTCCAAGATATTTCCACTTTTGTGAAATATTTTACTACTCATTTGAGTTTTTAGAAATTTGAAAAATATTTCTACTTTTTATAGAAATTTTGTGAAATCTTTGCATTTTTTTTTTAATTTGTATCTGAATGTAAGACTATTTCTAGAAAATCAACACTTCAGCAAATTGTAAGATTTTGTGAACTATTTCACTATTTGGGTATCTTTGTAAAACAAATCGTTGGCCACCAGTTGACTTTTTAGAAATTTGCAAGATATTTCTACTTTTGTTTCAAGAAAATCAACTGTTCAATACATTGCTAGATTTTGTGAAATATTTCACTATTCGGTTGACCTTCTAGAAAAAAATCGTTGACAACATTAGAAGATTTTGAGAAATATATGACTATTCTGTGACTTTATAGAAATTTGCAAGATATTTCTTCTTTTGTGAAATATATCATTATTTAATTGACTTTTTACAAATTGGCACTACTTTTGTGAAATGTGTCTCTATTCAGTTGACTTTTTAGAAATTTGCAAGATATTTCAACTTTTTACAGAGATTTTGTTTGTTTGTTTTTTAAATTTGTATGAATGATAGACTGTTTCTAGAAAATCAAATATTCAGTAAATTGCAAGATTTTGTGAAATATTTCACTATTTGTGTGACTTTCTAAAAGAAATCGTTGACAAAATTAGAAGATTTTGTGAAATATGTCTCTATTCAGTTGGTTTTTTAGAAACTTGTTTCTAGAAAATCAACTGTTCAGAACTTTGCAAGATTTTATGAAATATTTCACTATTTGGTTGCCTTTACATTTTTTAATTTGTATCTGAATGTAAGACTATTCCTAGAAAATCAACTCTTCAGTAAATTGTAAGATTTTGTGATATTTTTCACTACTGGGTGATTTTCTATAAAAAATCGTAGAAAAATGTCCTAAAATTTACTGCTCAGAAATGTTCAAGATTGTGTGAAATATTTCACTTTTCAGTTGACTTTTTAGAAATTAGCAAGTTATTTCAACATTTTATACATATTTTGAGAAATCTTTGAATTTTTAAAATTTGTAACTGAATGTAAGACTGTTTCTAATATATCAACTATTCAGCAAATTACAAGATTTTGTGAAATATTTCACTATTTGGGTGACTATGTAAAACAAATCGTTGGCAAACTTAGAAGATTTTGTGAAATATTTCACTATTTAGTTGACTTTTTAGAAATTAGCAAGATATTTCAACTTTTTATAGATATTTTGTGAAATATTTCACTATTTGGTTGACTTTGTAAAACAAATTGTTGGCAAAATTCGAAGATTTTGTGATATATGTCTATTCAGTTGACTTTAGAAATTTGCAAGATATTTCTACTTTTGTGAAATATTTTTTAGAGATTTTGAGAAATCTTTGCATTTTTTTAAATTTTGTATCTGAATATAAGAAAGTTTGTAGAATATCAATTATTCAGTAAATTGCAAGATTTTGTGAAATATTTCATTATTTGGGTGACTTTCTAAAATAAATCGTTGACAAAATTAAAAGATTTTGTGAAATATGTCTCTATTCAGTTGACTTTTAGAAATTTGCAAGATATTTCTACTTTTGTGAAATATTTTACTATTCAGTTGACTTTTTGAAATTTGCAAGATATTTCAACTTTTTATAGAGATTTTGAGAAATCCTTGCATATTTTTAAAATTTGTAACTGAATGTAAGACTGTTTCTAAAATATCAACTATACAGTAAATTGCAAGATTTTGTGAAATATTTCACCATTTGGGTGAAAAACAAATCGTTGGAAAAATTCGAAGATTTTGTAAAATATGTCTCTATTCAGTTGACTTTTAGAAATTTGCAAGATATTTCTACTTTTGTGAAATATTTACTATTCAGTTGAGTTTTTAGAAATTGTTACAGAAATTTTGGAAATCTCTCTAGAATATCAAATATTCAGTAAATTGCAAGATTTTGTGAAATATTTCACTATTTGTGTGACTTTCTAAAATAAATCAGTTGACTTTTTAGAAATTTGCATGTTATTTCTACTTTTGTGAAATAATTCACTATTCAGTTGACTTTTTAGAAATTGGCAAGATATTTCGACTTTTTATAGATATTTTGAGAAATCTTTCTATTTTTAAAATTTGTAACTGAATGTAAGACTGTTTCTAAAATATCAACTATTCAGTAAATTGCAAGATTTTGTGAAATATTTCACTATTTGGGTAACTTTGTAAAACAAATCGTTGGCAAAATTCGAAGATTTTGTGAAATATGTCTCTATTCAGTTGACTTTTTAGAAATTTGCAAGATATTTCTACTTTTGTTTCAAGAAAATCAACTGTTCAATACATTGCTAGATTTTGTGAAATATTTCACTATTCGGTTGACCTTCTAGAAAAAAATCATTGACAACATTAGAAGATTTTGAGAAATATATCACTATAAAGTTGACTTTATAGAAATGTGCAAGATATTTCTTCTTTTGTGAAATATATCATTATTTAATTGACTTTTTACAAATTTGCACTACTTTTGTGAAATGTGTGTCTCTTCAGTTGACTTTTTAGAAATTTGCAAGATATTTCAACCTTTTATAGATATTTTGAGAAATCTTTGTATTTTTATACCCTACACCACTATAGTGGGGAGGGTATTATGCGTTTGTGCTGATGTTTGTAACACCCAAAAATATTGGTCCTACACCCACCTTAAAGTATACCAATCGACTCAGAATCACTTCCTGAGTCGATTAAGCTATGTCCGTCTGTCCGTCCGTCCGTCCGTCTGTCTGTCTGTCTGTGTGTCCATGTAAACCTTGTGCGCACTCTACAGGTCGCAATTTTTGAGATAATTTGATGAAATTTGGAACATACACTTCTCTTGGTCCAAGGACGAACGCTATTGAAAATGGTTGAAATCGGTCCATTATTTCACCTAGCCCCCATACAACCGGACCCCCCGAATAGGGCTTTTGACCTCATAATTATGTTAAATGATCTGCTATCTCTACAAAAATTGGAAAAGTTTAGTTTTATATATATCTTAATAATTCTAGTGATTTTCGTAAAGATCGGGCATTATTTGACCCTAGCCCCCATACAAAGTCCCCCTCAGAAAATGACTTGAATGTCCACAATTCACTTATAAACAGTAGTATCACGATGAAATTTGGCACAAATGAGTTTTATATAAACATAATTCCCAACAATAAATTTTATAGGGATCGGACCAAGTTTTACTCCAGCCCCCATATAAGCCTTTTAGCTCATAACTTTGTCAAATATATGATATATATATGACCCTAGCCCCCATACAAAGTCCCCCCTCAGAAAATGACTTGAATGTCCACAATTCACTTATAAACACTAGTATCAATATGAAATTTACCACAAATAGATTTTATATAAACATTTTATATAAAATGTCGACATTAAATTTTATAAGGATCGGACCAATTTTTGCCATAGCCCCCATACAACCGGACCTACCGATTAGGGCCTCTTAGCTCATAACTACGATAAATATACTACTATCTTCTCAAAAATTGGCACAACTAAGTTTGATATGTAATTATAAATAACACTGTCATTTTTCGCCATGATCGGAAATAAAAAGTAGCCTATTATCACACATACGAATGTGCTGTGAAAATTTGAAGAAAATCGGTTTAGCCGTTTAGTAGTCTATAACGTTCAAACATACAAACATATAAACACACAAACATACAAAGATATAAACATACAAACAAACACACATTCATTTTTATACCCTACACCACTATAGTGGGGAGGGTATTATGCGTTTGTGCTGATGTTTGTAACACCCAAAAATATTGGTCCTACACCCACCTTAAAGTATACCAATCGACTCAGAATCACTTCCTGAGTCGATTAAGCTATGTCCGTCTGTCCGTCCGTCCGTCCGTCTGTCTGTCTGTCTGTGTGTCCATGTAAACCTTGTGCGCACTCTACAGGTCGCAATTTTTGAGATAATTTGATGAAATTTGGAACATACACTTCTCTTGGTCCAAGGACGAACGCTATTGAAAATGGTTGAAATCGGTCCATTATTTCACCTAGCCCCCATACAACCGGACCCCCCGAATAGGGCTTTTGACCTCATAATTATGTTAAATGATCTGCTATCTCTACAAAAATTGGAAAAGTTTAGTTTTATATATGTCTTAATAATTCTAGTGATTTTCGTAAAGATCGGGCATTATTTGACCCTAGCCCCCATACAAAGTCCCCCTCAGAAAATGACTTGAATGTCCACAATTCACTTATAAACAGTAGTATCACGATGAAATTTGGCACAAATGAGTTTTATATAAACATAATTCCCAACAATAAATTTTATAGGGCCAAGTTTTACTCCAGCCCCCATATAAGCGGACCTTCCGATTTGGGCCTTTTAGCTCATAACTTTGTCAAATATATGATATATATATGACCCTAGCCCCCATACAAAGTCCCCCTCAGAAAATGACTTGAATGTCCACAATTCACTTATAAACACTAGTATCAATATGAAATTTACCACAAATAGATTTTATATAAACATTTTATATAAAATGTCGACATTAAATTTTATAAGGATCGGACCAATTTTTGCCATAGCCCCCATACAACCGGACCTACCGATTAGGGCCTCTTAGCTCATAACTACGATAAATATACTACTATCTTCTCAAAAATTGGCACAACTAAGTTTGATATGTAATTATAAATAACACTGTCATTTTTCGCCATGATCGGAAATAAAAAGTAGCCTATTATCACACATACGAATGTGCTGTGAAAATTTGAAGAAAATCGGTTTAGCCGTTTAGTAGTCTATAACGTTCAAACATACAAACATATAAACACACAAACATACAAAGATATAAACATACAAACAAACACACATTCATTTTTATACCCTACACCACTATAGTGGGGAGGGTATTATGCGTTTGTGCTGATGTTTGTAACACCCAAAAATATTGGTCCTACACCCACCTTAAAGTATACCAATCGACTCAGAATCACTTCCTGAGTCGATTAAGCTATGTCCGTCTGTCCGTCCGTCCGTCCGTCTGTCTGTCTGTCTGTGTGTCCATGTAAACCTTGTGCGCACTCTACAGGTCGCAATTTTTGAGATAATTTGATGAAATTTGGAACATACACTTCTCTTGGTCCAAGGACGAACGCTATTGAAAATGGTTGAAATCGGTCCATTATTTCACCTAGCCCCCATACAACCGGACCCCCCGAATAGGGCTTTTGACCTCATAATTATGTTAAATGATCTGCTATCTCTACAAAAATTGGAAAAGTTTAGTTTTATATATGTCTTAATAATTCTAGTGATTTTCGTAAAGATCGGGCATTATTTGACCCTAGCCCCCATACAAAGTCCCCCTCAGAAAATGACTTGAATGTCCACAATTCACTTATAAACAGTAGTATCACGATGAAATTTGGCACAAATGAGTTTTATATAAACATAATTCCCAACAATAAATTTTATAGGGCCAAGTTTTACTCCAGCCCCCATATAAGCGGACCTTCCGATTTGGGCCTTTTAGCTCATAACTTTGTCAAATATATGATATATATATGACCCTAGCCCCCATACAAAGTCCCCCTCAGAAAATGACTTGAATGTCCACAATTCACTTATAAACACTAGTATCAATATGAAATTTACCACAAATAGATTTTATATAAACATTTTATATAAAATGTCGACATTAAATTTTATAAGGATCGGACCAATTTTTGCCATAGCCCCCATACAACCGGACCTACCGATTAGGGCCTCTTAGCTCATAACTACGATAAATATACTACTATCTTCTCAAAAATTGGCACAACTAAGTTTGATATGTAATTATAAATAACACTGTCATTTTTCGCCATGATCGGAAATAAAAAAAAAAATAAAAAAAAATTTGAAGAAAATCGGTTTAGCCGTTTAGTAGTCTATAACGTTCAAACATACAAACATATAAACACACAAACATACAAAGATATAAACATACAAACAAACACACATTCATTTTTATATATGTATATAGATAATTCCCAATAATACATTTTATAAGGATCGGCTCAATTTCTGCCTTAGCCTCCATACATCCGGACCTTCCGATTTCGGTCGTTTATCTTTTAACTACGTCTAATATACTACTATCTATCCAAACGTCGGCACAATGTGGTGATGTTTGTAACACTCAAAATATTTGTCCTTATTAAGCTATGTCCGTCTTTGTGACCGTGTAAACCTTGTGTGCACGCAACAGATCGCAATTTTGAATATAATTTGTTAAAATGTGTCACATACTATTCTCTGGATCCACTACCTGGATCAGCATACAACCGAACATGAACAGACATTATTTGGAACCTATATGAGATTAACAGAAATGCTTCATTATTGAAATTAATCACATTTAATATTCGCAATTGGTGTAGGGTATCATATGGTCGGCCACGCCCGACTATAATTTCTTACTTGTTAAAATTTGTAACTGAATGTAAGACTGTTTCTAAAATATCAACTATTCAGTAAATTGCCAGATTTTGTGAAATATTTCACTATCTGTGTGACTTTCTAAAAGAAATCGTTGACAAAATTAGAAGATCTTGTGAAATATGTCTCTATTCAGTTGGTTTTTTAGAAACTTGTTTCTAGAAAATCAACTGTTCAGAACATTGCAAGATTTTATGCAATGGGTGACTTTCTAAAATAAATCGTTGACAAAATTAAAAGATTTTGTGAAATATGTCTCTATTCAGTTGACTTTTAGAAATTTGCAAGATATTTCTACTTTTGTGAAATATTTTACTATTCAGTTGACTTTTTGAAATTTGCAAGATATTTCAACTTTTTATAGAGATTTTGAGAAATCCTTGCATATTTTTAAAATTTGTAACTGAATGTAAGACTGTTTCTAATATATCAACTATTCAGTAAATTACAAGATTTTGTGAAATATTTCACTATTTGGGTGACTATGTAAAACAAATCGTTGGCAAACTTAGAAGATTTTGTGAAATATTTCACTATTTAGTTGAGTTTTTAGAAATTAGCAAGATATTTCAACTTTTTATAGATATTTTGTGAAATATTTCACTATTTGGTTGACTTTGTAAAACAAATTGTTGGCAAAATTCGAAGATTTTGTGAAATATGTCTATTCAGTTGACTTTTAGAAATTTGCAAGATATTTCTACTTTTGTGAAATATTTTACTATTCAGTTGACTTTTTGAAATTTGCAAGATATTTCAACTTTTTTAGAGATTTTGAGAAATCTTTGCATTTTTTTAAATTTTGTATCTGAATATAAGACAGTTTGTAGAATATCAATTATTCAGTAAATTGCAAGATTTTGTGAAATATTTCATTATTTGGGTGACTTTCTAAAATAAATCGTTGACAAAATTAAAAGATTTTGTGAAATATGTCTCTATTCAGTTGACTTTTAGAAATTTGCAAGATATTTCTACTTTTGTGAAATGTTTTACTATTCAGTTGACTTTTTGAAATTTGCAAGATATTTCAACTTTTTATAGAGATTTTGAGAAATCCTTGCATTTTTTTAAAATTTGTAACTGAATGTAAGACTGTTTCTAAAATATCAACTATACAGTAAATTGCAAGATTTTGTGAAATATTTCACTATTTGGGTGAAAAACAAATCGTTGGCAAAATTCGAAGATTTTGTAAAATATGTCTGTATTCAATTGACTTTTAGAAATTTGCAAGATATTTCTACTTTTGTGAAATATTTACTATTCAGTTGAGTTTTTATAAATTGTTACAGAAATTTTGAGAAATCTTTGTTTTTTTTTTAAATTTGCATGAATGATATACTGTTTCTTGAATATCAAATATTCAGTAAATTGCAAGATTTTGTGAAATATTTCACTCTTTGTGTGACTTTCTAAAATAAATCAGTTGACCTTTTAGAAATTTGCATGTTATTTCTACTTTTGTGAAATAATTCACTATTCAGTTGTTCAATACATTGCTAGATTTTGTGAAATATTTCACTATTCGGTTGACCTTCTAGAAAAAAATCGTTGACAACATTAGAATATTTTGAGAAATATATCACTATAAAGTTGACTTTATAGAAATTTGCAAGATATTTCTTCTTTTGTGAAATATATCATTATTTAATTGACTTTTTATAAATTTGCACTACTTTTGTGAAATGTGTGTCTCTTCAGTTGACTTTTTAGAAATTTGCAAGATATTTCAACTTTTTATGGATATTTTGAGAAATCTTTCTATTTTTAAAATTTGTAACTGAATGTAAGACTGTTTCTAAAATATCAACTATTCAGTAAATTGCAAGATTTTGTGAAATATTTCACTATTTGGGTAACTTTGTAAAACAAATCGTTGGCAAAATTCGAAGATTTTGTGAAATATGTCTCTATTCAGTTGACTTTTTAGAAATTTGCAAGATATTTCTACTTTTGTTTCAAGAAAATCAACTGTTCAATACATTGCTAGATTTTGTGAAATATTTCACTATTCGGTTGACCTTCTAGAAAAAAATCATTGACAACATTAGCAGATTTTGAGAAATATATCACTATAAGGTTGACTTTATAGAAATTTGCAAGATATTTCTTCTTTTGTGAAATATATCATTATTTAATTGACTTTTTACAAATTTGCACTACTTTTGTGAAATGTGTGTCTCTTCAGTTGACTTTTTAGAAATTTGCAAGATATTTCAACTTTTTATAGATATTTTGAGAAATCTTTGTATTTTTAAAATTTGTAACTGAATGTAAGACTGTTTCTAAAATATCAACTATTCAGTAAATTGCCAGATTTTGTGAAATATTTCACTATTTGTGTGACTTTCTAAAAGAAATCGTTGACAAAATTAGAAGATCTTGTGAAATATGTCTCTATTCAGTTGGTTTTTTAGAAACTTGTTTCTAGAAAATCAACTGTTCAGAACATTGCGAGATTTTATAAAATATTTCACTATTTGGTTGACTTTACATTTTTTAATTTGTATCTGAATGTAAGACTATTTCTAGAAAATCAACTCTTCAGTAAATTGTAAGATTTTGTGATATTTTTCACTACTGGGTGATTTTCTAGAAAAAATCGTAGAAAAATGTCCTAAAATTGACTGCTCAATAATGTTCAAGATCACTTTTCAGTTGACTTTTTAGAAATTAGCAAGTTATTTCAACATTTTATACATATTTTGAGAAATCTTTGAATTTTTAAAATTTGTAACTGAATGTAAGACTGTTTCTAAAATATCAACTATTCAGTAAATTACAAGATTTTGTGAAATATTTCACTATTTGGGTGACTATGTAAAACAAATCGTTGGCAAACTTAGAAGATTTTGTGAAATATTTCACTATCCAGTTGACTTTTCATAAATTTGCAAGATATTTCTACTTTTGTGAAATATTTTACTACTCAGTTGAGTTTTTAGAAATTTGAAAGATATTTCTACTTTTTATAGAAATTTTGTGAAATCTTTGCTTTTTTTTTAATTTGTATCTGAATGTAAGACTATTTTTAGAAAATCAACTCTTCAGTAAATTGTAAGATTTTGTGAACTATTTAACTATTTGGGTGACTTTCTAGAAAAAATCGTTGACAAACATAGAAGATTTTGTGAAATATTTCACTATCCAGTTGACTTTTCATAAATTTCGCAAGATATTTCTACTTTTGTGAAATATTTTACTTTTCAGTTGAGTTTTCAAAAATTTTGAGAAATCTTTGTTTTTTTTTATTTGCATGAATGATAGACTGTTTCTAGAATATCAATATTCAGTAACTTGCAAGATTTTGTGAAATATTTCACTATTTGTGTGACTTTCTAGAAAAAATCGTTGACTAAATTAGAAGATTTTGTGAAATATGTCTCTATTCAGATGACGTTTTAGAAATTTGCAAGATATTTTTACTTTTGCTTCTAGAAAATCAACTGTTTCACTATTTGTGTGACTTTCTAAAAAAAATCGTAGAAAAATGTCCTAAAAATTGACTGCACAGTAATGTTCAAGATTTTGTGAAATATTTCAATATTTAGTTGACTTTTTAGAAATTAGCAAGATATTTCAACTTTTTATAGATATTTTGTGAAATATTTCACTATTTGGTTGACTTTGTAAAACAAATCGTTGGCAAAATTCGAAGATTTTGTGAAATATGTCTATTCAGTTGACTTTTAGAAATTTGCAAGATATTTCTACTTTTGTGAAATATTTTACTATTCAGTTGACTTTTTGAAATTTGCAAGATATTTCAACTTTTTAGAGATTTTGAGAAATCATTGCATTTTTTTAAATTTTGTATCTGAATATAAGACAGTTTGTAGAATAACAATTATTCAGTAAATTGCAAGATTTTGTGAAATATTTCATTATTTGGGTGACTTTCTAAAATAAATCGTTGACAAAATTCGAAGATTTTGTAAAATATGTCTATATTCAATTGACTTTTAGAAATTTGCAAGATATTTCTACTTTTGTGAAATATTTTACTATTAAGTTGACTTTTTGAAATTTGCAAGATATTTCAACTTTTATAGAGATTTTGAGAAATCCTTGCATTTTTTTAAAATTTGTAACTGAATGTAAGACTGTTTCTAAAATATCAACTATACAGTAAATTGCAAGATTTTGTGAAATATTTCACTATTTGGGTGAAAAACAAATCGTTGGCAAAATTCGAAGATTTTGTAAAATATGTCTGTATTCAATTGACTTTTAGAAATTTGCAAGATATTTCTACTTTTGTGAAATATTTACTATTCAGTTGAGTTTTTATAAATTGTTACAGAAATTTTGAGAAATCTTTGTTTTTTTTTTTAAATTTGCATGAATGATATACTGTTTCTTGAATATCAAATATTCAGTAAATTGCAAGATTTTGTGAAATATTTCACTCTTTGTGTGACTTTCTAAAATAAATCAGTTGACCTTTTAGAAATTTGCATGTTATTTCTACTTTTGTGAAATAATTCACTATTCAGTTGTTCAATACATTGCTAGATTTTGTGAAATATTTCACTATTCGGTTGACCTTCTAGAAAAAAATCGTTGACAACATTAGAATATTTTGAGAAATATATCACTATAAAGTTGACTTTATAGAAATTTGCAAGATATTTCTTCTTTTGTGAAATATATCATTATTTAATTGACTTTTTATAAATTTGCACTACTTTTGTGAAATGTGTGTCTCTTCAGTTGACTTTTTAGAAATTTGCAAGATATTTCAACTTTTTATGGATATTTTGAGAAATCTTTGTATTTTTAAAACTTGTAACTGAATGTAAGACTGTTTCTAAAATATCAACTATTCAGTACATTGCCAGATTTTGTGAAATATTTCACTATTTGGGTGAAATTCGAAGATTTTGTGAAATATGACTCTTTTCAATTGACTTTTAGAAATTTGCAAGATATTTCTGCTTTTGTGACTTTCTAAAAGAAATCGTTGACAAAATTAGAAGATTTTGTGAAATATGTCTCTATTCAATTGGTTTTTTAGAAACTTGTTTCTAGAAAATCAACTGTTCAGAACATTGCAAGATTTTATGAAATATTTCACTATTTGGTTGACTTTACATATTTTTAATTTGTATCTGAATGTAAGACTATTTCTAGAAAATCAACTCTTCAGTAAATTGTAAAATTTTGTGATATTTTTCACTACTGTGTGATTTTTTAGAAAAAATCGTAGAAAAATGTCCTAAAATTGACTGCTCAGTAATGTTCAAGATTTTGTGAAATATTTCACTTTTCAGTTGACTTTTTAGAAATTAGCAAGATATTTCAACCTTTTATACATATTTTGAGAAATCTTTCTATTTTTAAAATTTGTAACTGAATGTAAGACTGTTTCTAACATATCAACTATTCAGTAAATTGCAAGATTTTGTGAAATACTTCACTATTTGGGTGAAATTCGAAGATTTTGTGAAATATGACTCTTTTCAATTGACTTTTAGAAATTTGCAAGATATTTCTGCTTTTGTGAAATATTCAGTTGAGTTTTTAGAAATTGTTATAGAAATTTTGAGAAATCTTTGTTTTTTTTAAATTTGCATGAATGATAGACTGTTTCTAGAATATCAAATATTCAGTAAATTGCAAGATTTTGTGAAATATTTCACTATTTGTGTGACTTTCTAAAATAAATCAGTTGACAAAATTAGAAGATTTTGTGAAATATGACTGTATTCAGATGGTGTTTTAGAAATTTGCAAGACATTTTTTACTTTTGTTTCTAGAAAATCAACTGTTTCACTATTTGTATGACTTTCTAGAAAAAATCGTACAAAAATGTCCTAAAAATTTACTGCTCAGTAATGCTCAAGATTTTGTGAAATATTTCACTATTTAGTTGACTTTTTAGAAATTAGCAAGATATTTCAACTTTTTATAGATATTTTGAGAAATCTTTGTATTTTTAAAACTGAACGTAAATTGCAAGATTTTGTGAAATATTTCACTATTCGGGTAACTTTGTAAAACAAATCGTTGACTTTTCAGAAATTTGCAAGATATTTCTACTTTTGTTTCAAGAAAATCTACAGTTGAGTACATTGCAAGATTTTGTGAAATATTTCACTATTCGGTTGACTTTCTAGAAAAAATCGTTGACAACATTAGAAGATTTTGAGAAATATATCACTATTCTGTTGACTTTATAGAAATTTGCAAGATATTTCTTCTTTTGTGAAACATATCATTATTTAATTGACTTTTTACAAATTGGCACTACTTTTGTGAAATGTGTCTCTATTCAGTTGACTTTTTAGAAATTTGCAAGATATTTCAACTTTTTATAGATATTTTGAGAAATCGTTGTTTGTTTTTAATGATGATAATGTATGAATGATAGACAGTTTCTAGAAAATCAAATATTCAGTAAATTGCAAGATTTTGTGAAGTATTTCACTATTTGTGTGACTTTCTAAAAGAAATCGTTGACAAAATTAGAAGATTTTGTGAAATATGTCTCTATTCAGTTAGTTTTTTAGAAACTTGTTTCTAGAAAATCAACTGTTCAGAACATTGCAAGATTTTATGAAATATTTCACTATTTGGTTGCCTTTACATTTTTTAATTTGTATCTGAATGTAGACTATTTCTAGAAAATCAACTCTTCAGTAAATTGTAAGATTTTGTGATATTTTTCACTACTGGGTGATTTTCTAGAAAAAATCGTAGAAAAATCACCTAAAATTGACTGCTCAGTAATGTTCAAGATTGTGTGAAATATTTCTTTTTTCAGTTGACTTTTTAGAAATTAGCAAGTTATTTCAACATTTTATACATATTTTGAGAAATCTTTGAATTTTTAAAATTTGTAACTGAATGTAAGACTGATTCTAAAATATCAACTATTCAGTAAATTACATGATTTTGTGAAATATTTCACTATTTGGGTGACTATGTAAAACAAATCGTTGGCAAACTTAGAAGATTTTCTGAAATATGTCACTATCCAGTTGACTTTTCATAAATTTGCAAGATATTTCTACTTTTGTGAAATATTTTACTACTCAGTTGAGTTTTTAGAAATTTGAAAGATATTTCTACTTTTTATAGAAATTTTGTGAAATCTTTGCATTTTTTTTTAATTTGTATCTGAATGTAAGACTATTTCTAGAAAATCAACTCTTCAGTAAATTGTAAGATTTTGTGAACTATTTAACTATTTGGGTGACTTTCTAGAAAAAATCGTTGACAAACATAGAATATTTTGTGAAATATTTCACTATCCAGTTGACTTTTCATAAATTTCGCAAGAAATTTCTACTTTTGTGAAATATTTTACTTTTCAGTTGAGTTTTCAGAAATTTTGAAAAATTTTTTTTTTTTTTTTTTATTTGCATGAATGATAGACTGTTTCTAGAATATCAATGTTTCTAGAAAATCAACTGTTTCACTATTTGTGTGACTTTCTAGAAAAATGTTCTAAAAATTGACTGCACAGTAATGTTCAAAATTTTGTGAAATATTTCAATATTTAGTTGACTTTTTAGAAATTAGCAAGATATTTCAACTTTTTATAGATATTTTGTGAAATATTTCACTATTTGGTTGACTTTGTAAAACAAATCGTTGGCAAAATTCGAAGATTTTGTGAAATATGTCTATTCAGTTGACTTTTAGAAATTTGCAAGATATTTCTACTTTTGTGAAATATTTACTATTCAGTTGACTTTTTAGAAATAGTTACAGAAATTTTGAGAAATCTTTTTTTTTTATTTGCATGAATGATATACTGTTTCTTGAAAATCAAATATTCAGTAAATTGCAAGATTTTGTGAAATATTTCACTATTTGTGTGACTTTCTAAAAGAAATCGTTGACAAAATTAGAAGATTTTGTGAAATGTGTCTCTATTCAGTTGACTTTTTAGAAATTTGCAAGATATTTCAACTTTTTATAGAGATTTTGAGAAATCATTGTTTGTTTTTTAAATTTGTATGAATGATAGACTGTTTCTAGAAAATCAAATATTCAGTAAATTGCAAGATTTTGTGAAATATTTCACTATTTGTGTGACTTTCTAAAAGAAATCGTTGACAAAATTAGAAGATTTTGTGAAATATGTCTCTATTCAGTTGGTTTTTTAGAAACTTGTTTCTAGAAAATCAACTGTTCAGAACATTGCAAGATTTTATGAAATATTTCACTATTTGGTTGCCTTTACATTTTTTAATTTGTATCTGAATGTAAGACTATTTCTAGAAAATCAACTCTTCAGTAAATTGTAAGATTTTGTGATAGTTTTCACTACTGGGTGATTTTCTAGAAAAAATCGTAGAAAAATGTCCTAAAATTGACTGCTCAGTAATGTTCAAGATTGTGTGAAATATTTCGCTTTTCAGTTGACTTTTTAGAAATTAGCAAGTTATTTCAACAGTTTATACATATTTTGAGAAATCTTTGAATTTTTAAAATTTGTAACTGAATGTAAGACTGTTTCTAATATATCAACTATTCAGTAAATTACAAGATTTTGTGAAATATTTCACTATTTGGGTGACTATGTAACAAATCGTTGGCAAACTTAGAAGATTTTGTGAAATATTTCACTATCCAGTTGACTTTTCATAAATTTGCAAGATATTTCTACTTTTGTGAAATATTTTACTACTCAGTTGAGTTTTTAGAAATTTGAAAGATATTTATACTTTTTATAGAAATTTTGTGAAATCTTTGCATTTTTTTTTAATTTGTATCTGAATGTAAGACTATTTTTAGAAAATCAACTCTTCAGTAAATTGTAAGATTTTGTGAACTATTTAACTATTTGGGTGACTTTCTAGAAAAAATCGTTGACAAACATAGAAGATTTTGTGAAATATTTCACTATCCAGTTGACTTTTCATAAATTTCGCAAGATCAGAGCATTTTTTTTATTTGCATGAATGATAGACTGTTTCTAGAATATCAATATTCAGTAACTTGCAAGATTTTGTGAAATATTTCACTATTTGTGTGACTTTCTAGAAAAAATCGTTGACTAAATTAGAAGATTTTGTGAAATATGTCTCTATTCAGATGACGTCTTAGAAATTTGCAAGATATTTTGACTTTTGTTTCTAGAAAATCAACTGTTTCACTATTTGTGTGACTTTCTAGAAAAAATCGTAGAAAAATGTCCTAAAAATTGACTGCACAGTAATGTTCAAGATTTTGTGATATATTTCACTATTTAGTTGACTTTTTAGAAATTAGCAAGATATTTCAACTTTTTATAGATATTTTGTGAAATATTTCACTATTTGGTTGACTTTGTAAAACAAATCGTTGGCAAAATTCGAAGATTTTGTGAAATATGTCTATTCAGTTGACTTTTAGAAATTTGCAAGATATTTCTACTTTTGTGAAATATTTTACTATTCAGTTGACTTTTTGAAATTTGCAAGATATTTCAACTTTTTTAGAGATTTTCAGAAATCTTTGCATTTTTTTTAAATTTTGTATCTGAATATAAGACAGTTTGTAGAATATCAATTATTCAGTAAATTGCAAGATTTTGTGAAATATTTCATTATTTGGGTGACTTTCTAAAATACATAAATCGTTGACAAAATTAGAAGATTTTGTGAAATATGTCTCTATTCAGTTGACTTTTAGAAATTTGCAAGATATTTCTACTTTTGTGAAATATTTTACTATTCAGTTGACTTTTTGAAATTTGCAAGATATTTCAACTTTTTATAGAGATTTTGAGAAATCCTTGCATTTTTTTAAAATTTGTAACTGAATGTAAGACTGTTTCTAAAATATCAACTATACAGTAAATTGTAAGATTTTGTGAAATATTTCACCATTTGGGTGAAAAACAAATCGTTGGCAAAATTCGAAGATTTTGTAAAATATGTCTCTATTCAATTGACTTTTAGAAATTTGCAAGATATTTCTACTTTTGTGAAATATTTGCTATTCAGTTGAGTTTTTAGAAATTGTTACAGAAATTTTGAGAAATCTTTTTTTTTTTAAATTTGCATGAATGATATACTGTTTCTAGAATATCAAATATTCAGTAAATTGCAATATTTTGTGAAATATTTCACTATTTGTGTGACTTTCTAAAATAAATCAGTTGACTTTTTAGAAATTTGCAAGATATTTCAACTTTTTATAGATATTTTGAGAAATCTTTGTATTTTTAAAGTTGACTTTTAGAAATTTGCAAGATATTTCTACTTTTGTGAAATATTTTACTATTCAGTTGACTTTTTGAAATTTGCAAGATATTTCAACTTTTTTAGAGATTTTGAGAAATCTTTGCATTTTTTTAAATTTTGTATCTGAATACAAGACAGTTTGTAGAATATCAATTATTCAGTAAATTGCAAGATTTTGTGAAATATTTCATTATTTGGGTGACTTTCTAAAATAAATCGTTGACAAAATTAGAAGATTTTGTGAAATATGTCTCTATTCAGTCGACTTTTAGAAATTTGCAAGATATTTCTACTTTTGTGAAATATTTACTATTCAGTTGAGTTTTTAGAAATAGTTACAGAAATTTTGAGAAATCTTTTTTTTTATTTGCATGAATGATATACTGTTTCTAGAAAATCAAATATTCAGTAAATTGCAAGATTTTGTGAAATATTTCACTATTTGTGTGACTTTCTGAAAGAAATCGTTGACAAAATTAGAAGATTTTGTGAAATGTGTCTCTATTCAGTTGACTTTTTAGAAATTTGCAAGATATTTCAACTTTTTATAGAGATTTTGAGAAATCATTGTTTGTTTTTTAAATTTGTATGAATGATAGACTGTTTCTAGAAAATCAAATATTCAGTAAATTGCAAGATTTTGTGAAATATTTCACTATTTGTGTGACTTTCTAAAAGAAATCGTTGACAAAATTAGAAGATTTTGTGAAATATGTCTCTATTCAGTTGGTTTTTTAGAAACTTGTTTCTAGAAAATCAACTGTTCAGAACATTGCAAGATTTTATGAAATATTTCACTATTTGGTTGCCTTTACATTTTTTAATTTGTATCTGAATGTAAGACTATTTCTAGAAAATCAACTCTTCAGTAAATTGTAAGATTTTGTGATAGTTTTCACTACTGGGTGATTTTCTAGAAAAAATCGTAGAAAAATGTCCTAAAATTGACTGCTCAGTAATGTTCAAGATTGTGTGAAATATTTCGCTTTTCAGTTGACTTTTTAGAAATTAGCAAGTTATTTCAACATTTTATACATATTTTGAGAAATCTTTGAATTTTTAAAATTTGTAACTGAATGTAAGACTGTTTCTAATATATCAACTATTCAGTAAATTACAAGATTTTGTGAAATATTTCACTATTTGGCTGACTATGTAACAAATCGTTGGCAAACTTAGAAGATTTTGTGAAATATTTCACTATCCAGTTGACTTTTCATAAATTTGCAAGATATTTCTACTTTTGTGAAATATTTTACTACTCAGTTGAGTTTTTAGAAATTTGAAAGATATTTCTACTTTTTATAGAAATTTTGTGAAATCTTTGCATTTTTTTTTAATTTGTATCTGAATGTAAGACTATTTTTAGAAAATCAACTCTTCAGTAAATTGTAAGATTTTGTGAACTATTTAACTATTTGGGTGACTTTCTAGAAAAAATCGTTGACAAACATAGAAGATTTTGTGAAATATTTCACTATCCAGTTGACTTTTCATAAATTTCGCAAGATCAGATCATTTTTTTATTTGCATGAATGATAGACTGTTTCTAGAATATCAATATTCAGTAACTTGCAAGATTTTGTGAAATATTTCACTATTTGTGTGACTTTCTAGAAAAAATCGTTGACTAAATTAGAAGATTTTGTGAAATATGTCTCTATTCAGATGACGTCTTAGAAATTTGCAAGATATTTTTACTTTTGTTTCTAGAAAATCAACTGTTTCACTATTTGTGTGACTTTCTAGAAAAAATCGTAGAAAAATGTCCTAAAAATTGACTGCACAGTAATGTTCAAGATTTTGTGAAATATTTCACTATTTAGTTGACTTTTTAGAAATTAGCAAGATATTTCAACTTTTTATAGATATTTTGTGAAATATTTCACTATTTGGTTGACTTTGTAAAACAAATCGTTGGCAAAATTCGAAGATTTTGTGAAATATGTCTATTCAGTTGACTTTTAGAAATTTGCAAGATATTTCTACTTTTGTGAAATATTTTACTATTCAGTTGACTTTTTGAAATTTGCAAGATATTTCAACTTTTTTAGAGATTTTCAGAAATCTTTGCATTTTTTTAAATTTTGTATCTGAATATAAGACAGTTTGTAGAATATCAATTATTCAGTAAATTGCAAGATTTTGTGAAATATTTCATTATTTGGGTGACTTTCTAAAATACATAAATCGTTGACAAAATTAGAAGATTTTGTGAAATATGTCTCTATTCAGTTGACTTTTAGAAATTTGCAAGATATTTCTACTTTTGTGAAATATTTTACTATTCAGTTGACTTTTTGAAATTTGCAAGATATTTCAACTTTTTATAGAGATTTTGAGAAATCCTTGCATTTTTTTAAAATTTGTAACTGAATGTAAGACTGTTTCTAAAATATCAACTATACAGTAAATTGCAAGATTTTGTGAAATATTTCACCATTTGGGTGAAAAACAAATCGTTGGCAAAATTCGAAGATTTTGTAAAATATGTCTCTATTCAATTGACTTTTAGAAATTTGCAAGATATTTCTACTTTTGTGAAATATTTGCTATTCAGTTGAGTTTTTAGAAATTGTTACAGAAATTTTGAGAAATCTTTTTTTTTTAAATTTGCATGAATGATATACTGTTTCTAGAATATCAAATATTCAGTAAATTGCAATATTTTGTGAAATATTTCACTATTTGTGTGACTTTCTAAAATAAATCAGTTGACTTTTTAGAAATTTGCATGTTATTTCTACTTTTGTGAAATAATTCACTATTCAGTTGACTTTTTAGAAATTAGCAAGATATTTCAACTTTTTATAGATATTTTGAGAAATCTTTGTATTTTTAAAGTTGACTTTTAGAAATTTGCAAGATATTTCTACTTTTGTGAAATATTTTACTATTCAGTTGACTTTTTGAAATTTGCAAGATATTTCAACTTTTTTAGAGATTTTGAGAAATCTTTGCATTTTTTTAAATTTTGTATCTGAATACAAGACAGTTTGTAGAATATCAATTATTCAGTAAATTGCAAGATTTTGTGAAATATTTCATTATTTGGGTGACTTTCTAAAATAAATCGTTGACAAAATTAGAAGATTTTGTGAAATATGTCTCTATTCAGTCGACTTTTAGAAATTTGCAAGATATTTCTACTTTTGTGAAATATTTACTATTCCGTTGAGTTTTTAGAAATAGTTACAGAAATTTTGAGAAATCTTTTTTTTTATTTGCATGAATGATATACTGTTTCTAGAAAATCAAATATTCAGTAAATTGCAAGATTTTGTGAAATATTTCACTATTTGTGTGACTTTCTAAAAGAAATCGTTAACAAAATTAGAAGATTTTGTGAAATGTGTCTCTATTCAGTTGACTTTTTAGAAATTTGCAAGATATTTCAACTTTTTATAGAGATTTTGAGAAATCATTGTTTGTTTTTTAAATTTGTATGAATGATAGACTGTTTCTAGAAAATCAAATATTCAGTAAATTGCAAGATTTTGTGAAATATTTCACTATTTGTGTGACTTTCTAAAAGAAATCGTTGACAAAATTAGAAGATTTTGTGAAATATGTCTCTATTCAGTTGGTTTTTTAGAAACTTGTTTCTAGAAAATCAACTGTTCAGAACATTGCAAGATTTTATGAAATATTTCACTATTTGGTTGCCTTTACATTTTTTAATTTGTATCTGAATGTAAGACTATTTCTAGAAAATCAACTCTTCAGTAAATTGTAAGATTTTGTGATAGTTTTCACTACTGGGTGATTTTCTAGAAAAAATCGTAGAAAAATGTCCTAAAATTGACTGCTCAGTAATGTTCAAGATTGTGTGAAATATTTCGCTTTTCAGTTGACTTTTTAGAAATTAGCAAGTTATTTCAACATTTTATACATATTTTGAGAAATCTTTGAATTTTTAAAATTTGTAACTGAATGTAAGACTGTTTCTAATATATCAACTATTCAGTAAATTACAAGATTTTGTGAAATATTTCACTATTTGGGTGACTATGTAACAAATCGTTGGCAAACTTAGAAGATTTTGTGAAATATTTCACTATCCAGTTGACTTTTCATAAATTTGCAAGATATTTCTACTTTTGTGAAATATTTTACTACTCAGTTGAGTTTTTAGAAATTTGAAAGATATTTCTACTTTTTATAGAAATTTTGTGAAATCTTTGCATTTTTTTTAATTTGTATCTGAATGTAAGACTATTTTTAGAAAATCAACTCTTCAGTAAATTGTAAGATTTTGTGAACTATTTAACTATTTGGGTGACTTTCTAGAAAAAATCGTTGACAAACATAGAAGATTTTGTGAAATATTTCACTATCCAGTTGACTTTTCATAAATTTCGCAAGATCAGATCATTTTTTTTATTTGCATGAATGATAGGCTGTTTCTAGAATATCAATATTCAGTAACTTGCAAGATTTTGTGAAATATTTCACTATTTGTGTGACTTTCTAGAAAAAATCGTTGACTAAATTAGAAGATTTTGTGAAATATGTCTCTATTCAGATGACGTCTTAGAAATTTGCAAGATATTTTTACTTTTGTTTCTAGAAAATCAACTGTTTCACTATTTGTGTGACTTTCTAGAAAAAATCGTAGAAAAATGTCCTAAAAATTGACTGCACAGTAATGTTCAAGATTTTGTGAAATATTTCACTATTTAGTTGACTTTTTAGAAATTAGCAAGATATTTCAACTTTTTATAGATATTTTGTGAAATATTTCACTATTTGGTTGACTTTGTAAAACAAATCGTTGGCAAAATTCGAAGATTTTGTGAAATATGTCTATTCAGTTGACTTTTAGAAATTTGCAAGATATTTCTACTTTTGTGAAATATTTTACTATTCAGTTGACTTTTTGAAATTTGCAAGATATTTCAACTTTTTTAGAGATTTTCAGAAATCTTTGCATTTTTTTAAATTTTGTATCTGAATATAAGACAGTTTGTAGAATATCAATTATTCAGTAAATTGCAAGATTTTGTGAAATATTTCATTATTTGGGTGACTTTCTAAAATACATAAATCGTTGACAAAATTAGAAGATTTTGTGAAATATGTCTCTATTCAGTTGACTTTTAGAAATTTGCAAGATATTTCTACTTTTGTGAAATATTTTACTATTCAGTTGACTTTTTGAAATTTGCAAGATATTTCAACTTTTTATAGAGATTTTGAGAAATCCTTGCATTTTTTTAAAATTTGTAACTGAATGTAAGACTGTTTCTAAAATATCAACTATACAGTAAATTGCAAGATTTTGTGAAATATTTCACCATTTGGGTGAAAAACAAATCGTTGGCAAAATTCGAAGATTTTGTAAAATATGTCTCTATTCAATTGACTTTTAGAAATTTGCAAGATATTTCTACTTTTGTGAAATATTTGCTATTCAGTTGAGTTTTTAGAAATTGTTACAGAAATTTTGAGAAATCTTTTTTTTTTAAATTTGCATGAATGATATACTGTTTCTAGAATATCAAATATTCAGTAAATTGCAATATTTTGTGAAATATTTCACTATTTGTGTGACTTTCTAAAATAAATCAGTTGACTTTTTAGAAATTTGCATGTTATTTCTACTTTTGTGAAATAATTCACTATTCAGTTGACTTTTTAGAAATTAGCAAGATATTTCAACTTTTTATAGATATTTTGAGAAATCTTTGTATTTTTAAAGTTGACTTTTAGAAATTTGCAAGATATTTCTACTTTTGTGAAATATTTTACTATTCAGTTGACTTTTTGAAATTTGCAAGATATTTCAACTTTTTTAGAGATTTTGAGAAATCTTTGCATTTTTTTAAATTTTGTATCTGAATACAAGACAGTTTGTAGTGAAAACTACTACTGGGTGATTTTCTAGAAAAAATCGTAGAAAAATGTCCTAAAATTGACTGCTCAGTAATGTTCAAGATTGTGTGAAATATTTCGCTTTTCAGTTGACTTTTTAGAAATTAGCAAGTTATTTCAACATTTTATACATATTTTGAGAAATCTTTGAATTTTTAAAATTTGTAACTGAATGTAAGACTGTTTCTAATATATCAACTATTCAGTAAATTACAAGATTTTGTGAAATATTTCACTATTTGGGTGACTATGTAACAAATCGTTGGCAAACTTAGAAGATTTTGTGAAATATTTCACTATCCAGTTGACTTTTCATAAATTTGCAAGATATTTCTACTTTTGTGAAATATTTTACTACTCAGTTGAGTTTTTAGAAATTTGAAAGATATTTCTACTTTTTATAGAAATTTTGTGAAATCTTTGCATTTTTTTTTAATTTGTATCTGAATGTAAGACTATTTTTAGAAAATCAACTCTTCAGTAAATTGTAAGATTTTGTGAACTATTTAACTATTTGGGTGACTTTCTAGAAAAAATCGTTGACAAACATAGAAGATTTTGTGAAATATTTCACTATCCAGTTGACTTTTCATAAATTTCGCAAGATCAGATCATTTTTTTTATTTGCATGAATGATAGACTGTTTCTAGAATATCAATATTCAGTAACTTGCAAGATTTTGTGAAATATTTCACTATTTGTGTGACTTTCTAGAAAAAATCGTTGACTAAATTAGAAGATTTTGTGAAATATGTCTCTATTCAGATGACGTCTTAGAAATTTGCAAGATATTTTTACTTTTGTTTCTAGAAAATCAACTGTTTCACTATTTGTGTGACTTTCTAGAAAAAATCGTAGAAAAATGTCCTAAAAATTGACTGCACAGTAATGTTCAAGATTTTGTGAAATATTTCACTATTTAGTTGACTTTTTAGAAATTAGCAAGATATTTCAACTTTTTATAGATATTTTGTGAAATATTTCACTATTTGGTTGACTTTGTAAAACAAATCGTTGGCAAAATTCGAAGATTTTGTGAAATATGTCTATTCAGTTGACTTTTAGAAATTTGCAAGATATTTCTACTTTTGTGAAATATTTTACTATTCAGTTGACTTTTTGAAATTTGCAAGATATTTCAACTTTTTTAGAGATTTTCAGAAATCTTTGCATTTTTTTAAATTTTGTATCTGAATATAAGACAGTTTGTAGAATATCAATTATTCAGTAAATTGCAAGATTTTGTGAAATATTTCATTATTTGGGTGACTTTCTAAAATACATAAATCGTTGACAAAATTAGAAGATTTTGTGAAATATGTCTCTATTCAGTTGACTTTTAGAAATTTGCAAGATATTTCTACTTTTGTGAAATATTTTACTATTCAGTTGACTTTTTGAAATTTGCAAGATATTTCAACTTTTTATAGAGTTTTTGAGAAATCCTTGCATTTTTTTAAAATTTGTAACTGAATGTAAGACTGTTTCTAAAATATCAACTATACAGTAAATTGCAAGATTTTGTGAAATATTTCACCATTTGGGTGAAAAACAAATCGTTGGCAAAATTCGAAGATTTTGTAAAATATGTCTCTATTCAATTGACTTTTAGAAATTTGCAAGATATTTCTACTTTTGTGAAATATTTGCTATTCAGTTGAGTTTTTAGAAATTGTTACAGAAATTTTGAGAAATCTTTTTTTTTTAAATTTGCATGAATGATATACTGTTTCTAGAATATCAAATATTCAGTAAATTGCAATATTTTGTGAAATATTTCACTATTTGTGTGACTTTCTAAAATAAATCAGTTGACTTTTTAGAAATTTGCATGTTATTTCTACTTTTGTGAAATAATTCACTATTCAGTTGACTTTTTAGAAATTAGCAAGATATTTCAACTTTTTATAGATATTTTGAGAAATCTTTGTATTTTTAAAATTTGTAACTGAATGTATCAACTATTCAGTAAATTGCAAGATTTTGTGAAATATTTCACTATTTGGGTAACTTTGTAAAACAAATCGTTGGCAAAATTCGAAGATTTTGTGAAATATGTTTCTATTCAGTTGACTTTTTAGAAATTTGCAAGATATTTCTACTTTTGTTTCAAGAAAATCAACTGTTCAATACATTGCTAGATTTTGTGAAATATTTCACTATTCGGTTGACCTTCTAGAAAAAAATCATTGACAACATTAGAAGATTTTGAGAAATATATCACTATAAAGTTGACTTTATAGAAATTTGCAAGATATTTCTTCTTTTGTGAAATATATCATTATTTAATTGACTTTTTACAAATTTGCACTACTTTTGTGAAATGTGTGTCTCTTCAGTTGACTTTTTAGAAATTTGCAAGATATTTCATTTTTTTATAGATATTTTGAGAAATCTTTGTATTTTGAAAATTTGTAACTGAATGTAAGACTGTTTCTAAAATATCAACTATTCAGTAAATTGCCAGATTTTGTGAAATATTTCACAATTTGTGTGACTTTCTAAAAGAAATCGTTGACAAAATTAGAAGATTTTGTGAAATATGTCTCTATTCAACTGTTCAGAACATTGCAAGATTTTATGAAATATTTCACTATTTGGTTGACTTTACATTTTTTAATTTGTATCTGAATGTAAGACTATTTCTAGAAAATCAACTCTTCAGTAAATTGTAAGATTTTGTGATATTTTTCACTACTGGGTGATTTTCTAGAAAAAATCGTAGAAAAATGTCCTAAAATTGAGTGCTCAGTAATGTTCAAGATTGTGTGAAATATTTCACTTTTCAGTTGACTTTTTAGAAATTAGCAAGTTATTTCAACATTTTATACATATTTTGAGAAATCTTTGAATTTTTAAAATTTGTAACTGAATGTAAGACTGTTTCTAAAATATCAACTATTCAGTAAATTACAAGATTTTGTGAAATATTTCACTATCTGTGTGACTTTCTAGAAAAAATCGTTGACTAAATTAGAAGATTTTGTGAAATATGTCTCTATTCAGATGACGTCTTAGAAATTTGCAAGATATTTTTACTTTTGTTTCTAGAAAATCAACTGTTTCACTATTTGTGTGACTTTCTAGAAAAAATCGTAGAAAAATGTCCTAAAAATTGACTGCACAGTAATGTTCAAGATTTTGTGAAATATTTCACTATTTAGTTGACTTTTTAGAAATTAGCAAGATATTTCAACTTTTTATAGATATTTTGTGAAATATTTCACTATTTGGTTGACTTTGTAAAACAAATCGTTGGCAAAATTCGAAGATTTTGTGAAATATGTCTATTCAGTTGACTTTTAGAAATTTGCAAGATATTTCTACTTTTGTTTAATATATTAATATTCAGTTGACTTTTTGAAATTTGCAAGATATTTCAACTTTTTATAGAAATTTTGAGAAATCTTTGCATTTTTTAAAATTTTGTTTCTGAATATAAGACAGTTTGTAGAATATCAATTATTCAGTAAATTGCAAGATTTTGTGAAATATTTCATTATTTGGGTGACTTTCTAAAATAAATCGTTGACAAAATTAGAAGATTTTGTGAAATATGTCTCTATTCAGTTGACTTTTAGAAATTTGCAAGATATTTCTACTTTTGTGAAATATTTTTGTAAAATATGTCTCTATTCAATTGACTTTTAGAAATTTGCAAGATATTTCTACTTTTGTGAAATATTTACTATTCAGTTGAGTTTTTAGAAATTGTTACAGAAATTTTGAGAAATCTTTGTTTTTTTTTAAAAAATTTCATTGATTGATATACTTATTCTTGAATATCAAATATTCAGTAAATTGCAAGATTTTGTGAAATATTTCACTATTTGTGTGACTTTCTAAAATAAATCAGTTGACTTTTTAGAAATTTGCATGTTATTTCTACTTTTGTGAAATAATTCACTATTCAGTTGTTCAATACATTGCTAGATTTTGTGAAATATTTCACTATTCGGTTGACCTTCTAGAAAAAAATCGTTGACAACATTAGAAGATTTTGAGAAATATATCACCATAAAGTCGACTTTATAGAAATTTGCAAGATATTTCTTCTTTTGTGAAATATATCATTATTTAATTGACTTTTTACAAATTTGCACTACTTTTGTGAAATGTGTGTCTCTTCAGTTGACTTTTTAGAAATTTGCAAGATATTTCAACTTTTTATGGATATTTTGAGAAATCTTTGTATTTTTAAAACTTGTAACGGAATGTAAGACTGTTTCTAAAATATCAACTATTCAGTAAATTGCCAGATTTTGTGAAATATTTCACTATTTGTGTGACTTTCTAAAAGAAATCGTTGACAAAATTAGAAGATATTGTGAAATATGTCTCTATTCAGTTGGTTTTTTAGAAACTTGTTTCTAGAAAATCAACTGTTCAGAACATTGCAAGATTTTATGAAATATTTCACTATTTGGTTGACTTTACATATTTTTAATTTGTATCTGAATGTAAGACTATTTCTAGAAAATCAACTCTTCAGTAAATTGTAAGATTTTGTGATGTTTTTCACTACTGTGTGATTTTTTAGAAAAAATCGTAGAAAAATGTCCTATAATTGACTGCTCAGTAATCTTCTAGATTGTGTGAAATATTTCACTTTTCAGTTGACTTTTTAGAAATTAGCAAGATATTTCAACCTTTTATAAATATTTTGAGAAATCTTTCTATTTTTAAAATTTGTAACTGAATGTAAGACTGTTTCTAACATATCAACTATTCAGTAAATTGCAAGATTTTGTGAAATATTTCACTATTTGGGTGACTATGTAACAAATCGTTGGCAAACTTAGAAGATTTTGTGAAATATTTCAGTATCCAGTTGACTTTTCATAAATTTCCAAGATATTTCCACTTTTGTGAAATATTTTACTACTCAGTTGAGTTTTTAGAAAATTTAAAGATATTTCTACTTTTTATAGAAATTTTGTGAAATCTTTGCATTTATTTTTAATTTGTATCTGAATGTAAGACTATTTCTTGAAAATCAACTCTTCAGTAAATTGTAAGATTCCGAAGACGAACACGTCGGCGAAATCAACCTCGAAGGTAAGGGAATCTCAAAAGAAGCCCCGAAAAACGAGGAAATAGAAGCTGGACGGAGGAAAAGAGCCGCCATCTTACGCCAAAGTTGCCAGAAGTAGGCACCGGGACAATCTCTGCTATGCAGTTTACGATGCCGGTAATCCGACAGGCAAAATTCCAATAGACCAACAGAGTAAAATAGAAGACCTGGTCAACAATAAGATAGTGGACCATGCAATCGCTTCAAAGGGCCAACAACCAATAGAGAGCGAGAGCTGCGAGTTCAGCATGGGCGTGATGTTGATGAGGTTGGCATCTCACCAATGTGTTAGCACCCTAAAAAACTTGGTGGAAAGTATCCCTCCTCCCTGGGACGGCGCTAGGCTGGGACTGGCAAAGAAGAGCGAGCTTCCGGTGCTCCTAAAGTCCACTGTCTACACGTATACTGGAAATTCTTGGACGTCAAATTGTTGAGCTGGCCGTGGAAAAATGGGATGTCTTTTACAGGAAAGAAGAACCTGAGGGAACTTTATTTGTAATAGGTATCGGCCAGAAATCCATGGCTAGTCTTGCCAAGAATAAAGGTAGAGCTTACTTCGCCTCTAAAGCTGTCATATTCAAAATTGGGAAGGTGCCGATTGGAAGGGCTGTTACAACAAGCCTCGAAAAGGACACTAAAAAACCTAAGACCACAGCATCAGTATCCACTACTGATAACGTTGAGGAGTCAAATCCTAAAATCGAGAAATTTACCATTAACTCGCAAGATGAAAGTGTAGTTGCCCTTTCCAAAATTGGGAAGGCGCCGATTGAAAGGGATGTCAAAACCGGCCCCGACAAGGACACTAAAATACCTAAGACAGTACCCAAAGCATCATTAGCAAGTACTAGCAATGTTGAGGAGTCAAATCCTAAAAGCGAGGAGGAAATCACTCACCCGCCAGAAGACAGAACAGCAGTGCTCTCCAGAATTAGGAATGTGTCTATTAAAAATACTGCTATTCCTATGCCTGATAAGGACACCGCAGTTCCACCAACAGTACCCACTGCATTAACAGCCACTTCAGGCTATCCGGAGGAGTCAAATCCAAAGAGCGATTAGGTGACCACCAACTCGCTGGAAGACAGTTTAATGGATGACCATGATTGAGGTTATCCAAATAAACCTCCATCGGAGCGAGACAGCTACCAACGCTCTGATGGCTAAAATTAACACAGGTAAAATACATATAGCTTTAATCCAGGAACCTTGGACGATTCGCAACAAGGTTTCTGGATTAAATCACGTAAATTTTCAACTTTTCTACGCTGATACAGGATCTCGCCCGAGAACATGTATCTTATGTCACAAGAACACCCTAAAAAACTTGGTGGAAAGTATCCCTCCTCCCTGGGACGGCGCTAGGCTGGGACTGAAGAGCGAGCTTCCGGTGCTCCTAAAGTCCACTGTCTACATAAAAGGATGGGGCAGTAAACTGGCTAATGATCGTATACTGGAAATTCTTGGACGTCAAATTGTTGAGCTGGCCGTGGAAAAATGGGATGTCTTTTACAGGAAAGAAGAACCTGAGGGAACTTTATTTGTAATAGGTATCGGCCAGAAATCCATGGCTAGTCTTGCCAAGAATAAAGGTAGGGCTTACTTCGCCTCTAAAGCTGTCATATTCAAAATTGGGAAGGTGCCGATTGGAAGGGCTGTTACAACAAGCCTCGAAAAGGACACTAAAAAACCTAAGACCACAGCATCAGTATCCACTACTGATAACGTTGAGGAGTCAAATCCTAAAATCGAGAAATTTACCATTAACTCGCCAGATGAAAGTGTAGCTGCCCTTTCCAAAATTGGGAAGGCGCCGATTGAAAGGGATGTCAAAACCGGCCCCGACAAGGACACTAAAATACCTAAGACAGTACCTAAAGCATCATTAGCAAGTACTAGCAATGTTGAGGAGTCAAATCCTAAAAGCGAGGAGGAAATCACTCACCCGCCAGAAGACAGTGCTCTTCAGAATTGGGAATGTGTCTATTAAAAATACTGCTATTCCTATGCCTGATAAGGACACCGCAGTTCCATCAACAGTACCCACTGCATTAATAGCCACTTCAGGCTATCCGGAGGAGTCAAATCCAAAGAGCGATTAGGTGACCACCAACTCGCTGGAAGACAGTTTAATGGATGACCATGATTGAGGTTATCCAAATAAACCTCCATCGGAGCGAGACAGCTACCAACGCTCTGATGGCTAAAATTAACACAGGTAAAATACATATAGCTTTAATCCAGGAACCTTGGACGATTCGCAACAAGGTTTCTGGATTAAATCACGTAAATTTTCAACTTTTCTACGCTGATACAGGATCTCGCCCGAGAACATGTATCTTATGTCACAAGAACTTATGTTTTCTCCTCTCAACAGGATTATCAACATCGGATGCAACGGTGCTGAAGCAAGGTCGTGGCAACATATTCCTTGCATCTGTTTACCTGCCTTTCGATTCTCCGACACTACCACCAACGTCGGATCTGATGAAACTGGTTGAAGAGGCACAGAGAAAAAATAAGAAAATTGTAATAGGTTGTGATGCCAACTCGCACCATGTAGCTTGGGGTAGTACAAACACCAATCGCAGGGGACAAGCCCTCATGGATTTCCTTAATACTAAAGACTTGATAACATTGAACTTAGGTAATAAGGCTACCTTCGTCAATAGAATCAGAGAAGAAGTATTAGATATAACTATATGTTCAGAAGAGCTTATAAGCGAAATTCAGGATTGGAGAGTTTCGGACGAGCACTCCTTTTCTGACCATCGGTACATAAGATTCAAAATACTAAGGCCACCACCAAAGCCGATAAAGTTTCGGAATAAGTCTAAAACTAATTGGATAATGTTCGGGACCTTACCAAAGAACCGTTTAGGTCAGGACACTTTTCAATGTCGAAATAAAGAGGATATAGATGCCAAAGTGGAAACGTTCACAAGTGCCCTGGTTGTAAAAAGACCGCAGTATACTGGGATGAGTATCGTAATAAACTTGGTGAATTTAAGAAAATCGTTCGAAAAGCCAAACGAGACTCCTGGAAACTTTTCTGTGAACAGGTAGATAGCGTAAATGACGTATCGAAGATAAAAAAATCCTATCCAAAACTCATGTCCAACTGGAATCTATGATCGATGACACGGGCAGGAGGCTTGAGAATATGGAGGAGACAATGAAACTCCTAATGGATTATCATTTTCCACCCGGTATATCGAATAACATAGATGAACCGATATTGGAGGAAGGGGAGGGTAACACGGAAATAGTTATTACAACTGACATGGTTAAAGGGGTAATCAAGAACTTTGCTCTCTATAAAGCTGCAGGGCCGGAATTTTCCCGGCACTTTTGCAGATGGAGGCGGGACTGGTTTCTGGTCACAGATATTCACTGCATGCTTAAAATTGGCATATACCCCAGTTAAATGGCAGGATGCAAGGGTAATATTTATACCCAAACCAGGGAAACCTAGCTATGCGACACCTAAGTCCTATCGACCGATAAGTCTTACGTCCTTCCTACTTAAAACCTTGGAACGGATAGTCGATAGCATGATTAAAAGCAGCATACCATACAAAGACCTTAAATATAAGCAGCATGCTTATGTAAAGGGACGATCGGTGGAAACCGCTTTAAACGAAGTTGTCCACTACATAGGTGAATCTTTCGATAGCAAACACTGGCGGTATGCATTGACATCGAAGGCGCTTTCAATAACGTGCACACTAATACTCTTATCCAATCCCTAGACCAGTTTTGTGTTGACCGGGTGCTCCGTAACTGGATCAACCACATGCTAAGGAACAGATAGATAAGCTGCGAGATGTACGATATAACTATCAGGAAAAAAGTATTTCGCGGTATACCACAGGGTGGCATTTTGTCACCTTTACTCTGGGTTACCACGATTAATAGCCTCCTAAGTACCCTAACCGAGAAAGGACTTAGACCTGTCTGCTATGCATGTCGTATTACTTTTAAAGGGAAAGGATCCAAATTACTTGTGTAGAAGAGCTGAGGAGGCTCTGAATACGGCCTTGAGCTGGGCTCAACCGAGAGACCTCAATGTTAACCCGGCGAAGACGGAAATCTGTCTTTTCACAAGAAAGACAAAAATTGCTACGTATACTGAACCTTGCTTCCTGGGCAAGAAGATACCGGTGACAGACAAAGTTAAGTACTTAGGTGTAATACTTGACCGGAAATTAAAATGGAGACCCCACATAGAGGATAGGATCAACAAGGCACATCGGTGCTGGGCGATATGTAGGAGAACCATAGGCATGAAATGGGGTCTTAGTCCTACTATGACAAATTGGCTTTATAAAAGTGTAATTAGACCAATTCTAGCTTATGCTTCGATAATCTGGTGGACTGCTTTGGACAAAAAGTGTAACATCAAACTACTACAGGGAGTTCAGCGTACATGCTGCTTGGATATAAGTGGTGCCATGTGTACTACTTCAACCAAGGCTCTGGAAACGTTGCTAGATATTCCACCCATTGAAACATATATAAGATATGAGGCGGCGGTTACAGCCGAACGGCTCTTTACTTTAGGGGAACTGGCCAAAAACGGTTATAGGACACGTCATTAATGTATACTGGACACATTGGAAGGTTATACACATTCATCGGACGTGCCTGATCGCATACCAGACACTGAATATGTCGGAAACTTTGAAACGCTAATCCCAGATAGAATGTCTTGGTCATGCGGAACATTAGAGCAAATACCAGTAGAAATCCGTTGCTACACGGATAGCTCTAAATTAGGGGACAAAGTGGGCCTGGGGTTCTATATTGAAGACCCAGAAACAGAAATATACCACCGTTTACCTAATCATAACACAAACTTCCAGGCAGAAGTACGAGCAATAACGGAATGTGTAAATTGGATTAGAATAAATATGGCGCCCACAGCGCTTAATATATTTACCGACAGCCAGAAAGCAATTTGTGCGATATCAGGTGATAGAATTAAATCTAAGACCGTATTGGATTGTAAGAAAGCTTTAACTGAATACTCTCCCAGAGGTAAGGTTCACATCATATGGGTACTAGGCCACTCGGGAGTAGTCGGCAACGAAAGGGCGAATGTAATAGCTTTAAAGGGAAGGGAGCTCGATGTAGTTAACCTGACAAACGCAAAACCATTCGACGCAACAAAGGCTGAATTAAAAATATGGATGAGAGAATCCCATAAGGCCTCTTGGAATAATGAAACGGTGGGTAGAACCACAAAGATTCTATGGGGTGACCCTGATGAGAGCAAGACGAGAAATCTTCTCAAAATGAGCAAGTCTGAGGTTAGTATGATGGTACGTATTCTGAGTGGACACACAGGATTACGAGCACATCTATACAAAATTGGACGTGCGGATTCAGACGAATGTAGAGCATGTGGCGAGGGCAGTGAAACTCTGGAGCACTTTCTTTGCCATTGTCAGGTATTCGTCGAAGTTAGATCCAAATATCTTGGAAGTGATGTTATTCCGGAACCAACACCGATTGGAAGATTCTTAGGAATAACGTTCAGGAAACTGAGTTTCTGAACATGGAAAAATAATACATTCAGTGAACAATTTTTTTTTTTGAATTGGAGCGCACAACAGGCCCGATAGTGGCCTAGGTGTATTTCTTCGGAGTTGATGTAGTATACATCCTCCTATCAACCTAAGCTAACCCAAAATGTAAGATTTTGTATGACTTTCTAGAAAAAATCGTTGACAAACATAGAAGATTTTATGAAATACTAGCTACACCCAGTGTGCTTCGCTACCCTCATCGTAATGGAATAAAATAAATATTATTGTAAATGTATATATATCTGCAATATCAAAAAGTCCCCTATTTAAATTTATGTTTATATATTCAATATTTTAGAAAACTCAAAAAGTACCAATGAAGTACGAAAAAGTAACAAAAGACCTCTTTTATTTAATTTCATGTTCCTAAGTTCAATATTATAGAAAATTAAAAAAGTACCAGTTGAAGAACGAAAAATTACCAAAGGGTCCCCTTTTATAGATTCTCATTAACTCCGGGCTCCACATGGTTAATTTCATGTTATAAAAAACACAAAAAGTACCTTTTGAAGAACGAAAAATTACCAAAAAGTCCTCTTTTATATGTTCTCACTTACTCCGGGCTCTACGTACTTAATTTTATGTTTCTAGGTTCAATATTATAGAAAATTCAAAAAGTACCTTTTGAAGAACGAAAAAGTGCCGAAAAGTCTCCTTTTATATGTTATCACTTAATCTTGGCTGTACTTGCTTAATTTCATGTTTCTAGGTTCAATATTATAGAAAATTCAAAAAGTGCCTTTTGAAGAACGAAAAATTACCAAAAAGTCCCCTCTTATAGATTCTCATTTACTCCAGGCTCTATATGCTTAATTTCATGCTTCTAGGATCAATATTATAGAAAATTCAAAAAGTACCTTTTGAAGAACGAAGAAGTACCAAAAAGTCCCCTTTTATAGATTCTCATTTACTCCAGGCTCTACATGCTTAATTTCATGCTTCTAGGACCAATATTATAGAAAATTCAAAAAGTACTTTTTGAAGAACGAAAAAGTACCAAAAAGTCCCCTTTTATAGGTCCTCACTTAATTCGGGCTCTACATGTTTAATTTCATGTTTCTAGGTTCAATATTATAGAAAATTCAAAAAGTACCTTTTGAAGAACAAAAAAGTACCAAAAAGTCCCCTTTTATAGTTTCTCACTTAATCCAGGCTCTACATGCATACTTTCATGTTTCTATTTCAATATTATAGAAAATTCATGAAGTACCTTTTGAAGAACGAAAAAGTACCAAAAAGTCCCCTTTTATAGATTCTCATTTACTACGGGCTCTAAATGCTTATTTTCATGTTTCTAGGTTCAATTTAATAGAAAACTCAAAAAGTACCAGTCGAAGGACGAAAAAGTAACAAAAAGTCCCCTTTTATAGATTCTCATTTACTCCAGGCTCTACATGCTTAATTTCATGTTTCTAGGTTAAATTTTATAGAAAACTCAAAAAGTACAAGCCGAAGGACGAAAAAGTACCAAAAAGTCCCCTTTTATAGATTCTCATTAACTAAGGCTTAATTTCATGTTTCTAGGTTAAATTTTATAGAAAACTCAAAAAGTAGCAGTCGAAGGACGAAAAAGTACCAAAATTCCCCTTTTATAGATTCTCATTTACTCCGGGCTCTACATGCTTAATTTCATGTTTCTAGGTTAAATTTTATAGAAAACTCAAAAAGTACCAGTCGAAAGACGAAAAAGTACCAAAAAGTCCCCTTTTATAGATTCTCATTTACTAAGGGCTCTACATGCTTAATTTCATGTTTCTAGGTTAAATTTTATAGAAAACTCAAAAAGTACAAGCCGAAGGACGAAAAAGTACCAAAAAGTCCCCTTTTATAGATTCTCATTTACTAAGGGCTCTACATGCTTAGTTTCATGTTTCTAGGTTAAATTTTATAGAAAACTCAAAAAGTAGCAGTCGAAGGACGAAAAAGTACCAAAAAGTCCCCTATTATAGATTCTCATTTACTCTGGACTCTACATGCTTAATTTCATGTTTCTAGGTTAAATTTTATAGAAAACTCAAAAAGTACCAGTCGAAGGACGAAAAAGTACCAAAAAGTCCCCTTTTATAGATTCTCATTTACTAAGGGCTCTACATGCTTAATTTCATGTTTCTAGGTTAAATTTTATAGAAAACTCAAAAAGTACCAGTCGAAAGACGAAAAAGTACAAAATAGTCCCCTTTTATAGATTCTCATTTACTAAGGGCTCTACATGCTTAATTTTATGTTTCTAGGTTAAATTTTATAGAAAACTCAAAAAGTACCAGTCGAAGGACGAAAAAGTACCAAAAAGTCCCCTTTTATAGATACTCATTAACTAAGGCCTCCGCATGCTTAATTTCATGTTTCTAGGTTAAATTTTATAGAAAACTCAAAAAGTACCAGTCGAAGGACGAAAAAGTACCAAAAAGTCCCCTTTTATAGATTCTCATTTACTCCGGTCTCTACATGTTTAATTTCATGTTTCTAGGTTCAATATTATAGAAAATTCAAAAAGTACCTTTTAAAGAACGAAAAAGTACCAAAAAGTCCCATTTTATAGATTCTCATTTACTCCGAGCTCTACATGCTTAATTTCATGTTTCTAGGTTTAATTTTAAAGAAAACTCAAAAAAGTACCTGTGTAGAACGAAAAAGTAGCGAAAAGTCCCTTTATTATTAATTTCATGTTTCTATTTCAATATCATAGAAAACTCAAAAAGGACCAGTTGGAGAATGAAAAGTACCAAAAAATATCACTTGATACCGGGGTTCCAAATAACACCCCATTAGGATATTTAGTGTTTCTAAATTTAAAAATTTTATCTAAATTGGATCATTGTGGTTGAATAAAATCAAATTTCCCGTTTTTACCCCTTTTGGTACTTTTTTACTCCCCATTAACGAAATAAAAATTCTATTCCAAAAAGTTGCAACATCGTAGCGGGAGCCCGTTATTATGTATTCATATGTATAAGTTAATAAACCAAAAACAATGTTTTATGAAAAAAGTACCAAAAATAGGTACAATTTTAACCCCTTAAACGTCCGAATATCCAAAAAGTACTAAATTCATATTTTTATTTTTTCGTTAAGTTATGAAGGAGTCAAAAATATTTTGAATGTGTACTGGTTTAAAAGATACATGGGGTGCGAAAAAAGTACCAAAATACAGTTTTTACCCGTTTATTCCCTAAAGGGGCCGAATTTTAAAAAAGTACCAGACACCTGTCCGTTTATTTTTTAAATGAACGGCGATAAGCTTTAAACTGTTTTTGTATCTTTTCTAGTTTAGTTTTTACCCCCTAAACATTCGAATTTCCAAAAATCCCGTCTTAGTGGATCTATTTGGCGGGAGACCAACCCCCTGTCCAAATTTCAGCTCTTTAGCTTCAACCGTTTAGGCTGTGCGATGATGAATCAGTCAGTCAGTCAGTAACGTTAGAATTTTATATATATAGATAGATATCTCTATTCAGTTGGCATTTTAGAAATTTGCAAGATATTTCTACTTTTGTTTCTAAAAAATCAAATGTTCAGAACACTGCGAGATTTTGTGAAATATTTCACTTTTTGGTTGACTTTCTAGAAAAAATTGTTGCCAAACTTAGAAGATTTTGTGAAATATTTCACTATCCAGTTGACTTTTCATAAACTTCGCAAGATATTTCTACTTTTGTGAAATATTTTACTTTTCAGTTGAGTTTTTAGAAATTTTGAGAAATCTTTGTTTTTTTTTATTTGCATGAATGATAGACTGTTTCTAGAATATCAATATTCAGTAACTTGCAAGATTTTGTGAAATATTTCACTATTTGTGTGACTCTCTAAAATAAATCGTTGACGATGTCTCTATTCAGATGACGTTTTAGAAATTTGCAAGATATTTTTACTTTTTAGAAAAAATCGTAGAAAATGGTCTAAAAATTGACTGCTCAGTAATGTTCAAGATTTTGTGAAATATTTCACTGTTTAGTTGACTTTTTGAAATTTGCAAGATATTTCAACTTTTTATAGAGATTTTGAGAAATCCTTGCATTTTTTTAAAATTTGTAACTGAATGTAAGACTGTTTCTAAAATATCAACTATACAGTAAATTGCAAGATTTTGTGAAATATTTCACTATTTGGGTGAAAAACAAATCGTTTGCAAAATTCGAAGATTTTGTGAAATATGTTTCCATTCAATTGACTTTTCGAAATTTGCAAGATATTTCTACTTTTGTGATATATTTACTCTTTAGTTGAGTTTTTAGAAATTGTTATAGAAATTTTGAGAAATCTTTGTTTTTTTTAAATTTGCATGAATGATACTGTTTCTAAAATATCAAATATTCAGTAAATTGCAAGATTTTGTGAAATATTTCACTATGTGTGTGACTTTCTAAAATAAATCATTTAACTTTTTAGAAATTTCTACTTTTGTGAAATAATTCACTATTCAGTTGACTTTTTAGAAATAAGCAAGATAGATATTTTGAGAAATCTTTGTATTTTTAAAATTTGTAACTGAATGCAAGACTGTTTGTAGAATATCAAATATTCAGTAAACTGCAAGATTTTGCGAAATATTTCACTATATGTGTGACTTTCTAAAAGAAATCGTTGACAAAATTAGAAGATTTTGTGAAATATGTCTCTATTCAGTTGACTTTTTAGAAATTTGCAAGATATTTCTACTTTTGTTTCAAGAAAATCAACCGTTCAGTACATTGCAAGATTTTGTGAAATATTTCACTATTCGGTTGACCTTCTAGAAAAAATCGTTGACAACATTAGAAGAGTTTGAGAAATATATCACTATTCTGTTGACTTTATAGAAATTTGCATGATATTTCTTCTTTTGTGAAATATATCATTATTTAATTGACTTTTTACAAATTTGCAATACTTTTGTGAAATGTGTTTCTATTCAGTTGACTTTTTAGAAATTTGCAACATATTTCAACTTTTTATAGAGATTTTGAGAAATCTTTGTTTTTTAAATTTGTATGAATGATAGACTATTTCTAGAAAATCAACTCTTCAGTAAATTTTAAGATTTTGTGATATTTTTCACTACTGGGTGATTTTCTATAAAAAATCGTAGAAAAATGTCCTAAAATTGACTGCTCAATAATGTTCAAGATTGTTTGAAATATTTCTTTTTTCAGTTGACTTTTTAGAAATTAGCAAGATATTTCAACCTTTAATACATATTTTGAGAAATCTTTGAATTTTTAAAATTTGTAACTGAATGTAAGACTGTTTCTAAAATATCAACTATTCAGTAAATTACAAGATTTTGTGAAATATTTCACTATTTGGGTGACTTTGTAAAACAAATCGTTGGCAAACTTAGAAGATTTTGTGAAATATTTCACTATCCAGTTGACTTTTCATAAATTTGCAAGATATTTCTACTTTTGTGAAATATTTTACTACTCAGTTGAGTTTTTAGAAATTTGAAAGATATTTCTACTTTTATAGAAAATTTGTGAAATCTTTGCATTTTTTTTAATTTGTATCTGAATGTAAGACTATTTCTAGAAACTCAACTCTTCAGTAAATTGCAAGATTTTGTGAAATATTTGGGTCACTTTCTAGAAAAAAATCGTTGACAAACATAGAAGATTTTATGAAATATATCTCTATTCATTGCAAGATTTTGTGAAATATTTCGCTATTTGGTTGACTTTCTAGAAAAAATCGTTGACAAACTTAGAAGATTTTGTGAAATATTTCACTATCCAGTTGACTTTTCATAAATTTCGAAAGATATTTCTACTTTTGTGAAATATTTTACTATTCAGTTGAGTTTTTAGAAATTGTTATAGAAATTTTGAGAAATCTTTGTTTTTCTTATTTGCATGAATGATAGACTGTTTCTAGAATATCAAATATTCAGTAACTTGCAAGATTTTGTGAAATATTTCATTATTTGTGTGACTTTCTAAAATAAATCGTTGACAAAATAAGAAGATTTTGTGAAATATGTCTCTATTCAGTTGACTTTTAGAAATTTGCAAGATATTTCTACTTTTGTGAAATATTTTACTATTCAGTTGACTTTTTGAAATTTGCATGATATTTCAACATTTTATAGAGATTTTGAGAAATCATTGCATTTTTTTTTTTAATTTTTAACTGAATGTAAGACTGTTTCTAAAATATCAACTATACAGTAAATTGCAAGATTTTGTGAAATATGTCAATTGAATAGAGCTTTTAGAAATTTGCAAGATATTTCTACTTTTGTGAAATATTTACTATTCAGTTGAGTTTTTAGAAATTGTTATAGAAATTTTGAGAAATCTTTGTTTTTTTTTAAATTTGCATGAATGATAGACTGTTTCTAAAATATCAAAAATTCAGTAAATTGCAAGATTTTGCGAAATATTCCACTATTTGTGTGACTTTCTAAAATAAATCAGTTGACTTTTTAGAAATTTGCATGTTATATCTACTTTTGTGAAATAATTCACTATTCAGTTGACTTTTCAGATGACGTTTTAGAAATTTGCAAGATATTTTTACTTTTGTTTCTAGAAAATCAACTGTTTCATATTTGTGTGACTTTCTAGATAAAATCGTAGAAAAATGTCCTAAAGATTGACTGCTCAGTAATGTTCAAGATTTTGTGAAATATTTCACTATTTAGTTGACTTTTTAGAAATTAGCAAGATATTTCAACTTTTTATATATATTTTGAGAAATCTTTGTATTTTTAAAATTTGTAACTGAATGTAAGACTGTTTCTAAAATATCAACTATTCAGTAAATTGCAAGATTTTGTGAAATATTTCACTATTTGTGTGACTTTCTAAAATAAATCAGTTGACTTTTTAGAAATTTGCATGTTATTTCCACTTTTGTGAAATAATTCACTATTCGGTTGACTTTTTAGAAATTAGCAAGATATTTCAACTTTTTATATATATTTTGAGAAATCTTTGTATTTTTAAAATTTGTAACTGAATGTAAGACTGTTTCTAAAATATCAACTATTCAGTAAATTGCAAAATTTGTGAAATATTTCACTATTTGGTTGACTATGTAAAACAAATCGTTGGCAAAATTCGAAGATTTTGTGAAATATGTCTATTCAGTTGACTTTTAGAAATTTGCAAGATATTTCTACTTTTGTGAAATATTTTACTATTTAGTTCAGTTTTTAGAAATTGTAATATAAATTTTGAGAAATCTCTGTTTTTTTTTTTTTATTTGCATGAATGATAGACTGTTTCTAGAATATCAGTATTCAGTGACTTGCAAGATTTTGTGAAATATTTCACTATTTGTGTGACTTTCTAAAATAAATCGTTGACAAAATTAGAAGATTTTGTGAAATATGTCTCTATTCAGATGACGTTTTAGAAATTTGCAAGATATTTTTACTTTTGTTTCTAGAAAATCAACTGTTTCACTATTTGTGTGACTTTCTAGAAAAATGTCCTAAAAATTGACTGCTCAGTAATGTTCAAGATTTTGTGAAATATTTCACTATTTAGTTGACTTTTTAGAAATATTTCAACTTTTTATAGATATTTTGAGAAATCTTTGTATTTTTAAAATTTGTAACTGAATGTAGTAAGACTATTTCTAAATTATCAATTATACAGTAAATTGCAAGATTTTGTGAAATATTTCACTATTTGGTTGACTTTGTAAAACAAATCGTTGGCAAAATTCGAAGATTTTGTGAAATATGGCTCTATTCAATTGAATTTCAGAAATTTGCAAGATATTTCTACTTTTGTGAAATATTTACTATTCAGTTGAGTTTTTAGAAATTGTTATAGAAATTTTGAGAAATCTTTGTTTTTTTAAATTTGCATGAATGATAGACTGTTTCTAGAATATCAAATTTTCAGTAAATTGCAAGATTTTGAGAAATATATCACTATTCTGTTGACTTTATAGAAATTTGCAAGACATTTCTTCTTTTGTGAAATATATCATTATTTAATTGACTTTTTATAAATTTGCACTACTTTTGCGAAATGTGTCTCTATTCAGTTGACTTTTTAGAAATTTGCAAGATACTTCAACTTTTTATAGAGATTTTGAGAAATCTTTGTTTGTTTTTTAAATTTGTATGAATGATAGACTGTTTCTAGAAAATCAAATATTCAGTAAATTGCAAGATTTTGTGAAATATTTCACTATTTGTGTGACTTTCTAAAAGAAATCGTTCTATTCAGTTGGTTTTTTAGAAACTTGTTTCTAGAAAATCAACTGTTCAGAACATTTTATGAAATATTTCACTATTTGGTTGACTTTACATTTTTTAATTTGTATCTGAATGTAAGACTGTTTCTAGAAAATCAACTCTTCAGTAAATTGTAAGATTTTGTGATATTTTTCACTACTTGGTGATTTTCTAGAAAAAATCGTAGAAAAATGTGCTAAAATTGACTGCTCAGTAATGTTCAAGATTTTGTGAAATATTTTACTTTTCAGTTGACTTTTCAACCTTTTATACATATTTTGAGAAATCTTTGTATTTTTAAAATTTGTAACTGATTCTAAAATATCAACTATTCAGTAAATTACAAGATTTTGTGAAATATTTCACTATTTGGGTGACTATGTAAAACAAATCGTTGGCAAACTTAGAAGATATTGTGAAATCCAGTTGACTTTTCATAAAAATTTCTACTTTTGTGAAATATTTCACTATTTGGGTGACTTTCTAGAAAAAATCGTTGACAAACATAGAAGATTTTATGAAATATATCTCTATTCAGTTGGTTTTTTAGAAATTTGCAAGATATTTTTACTTTTGTTTCTAAAAATTCAACTGTTCAGAACATTGCAAGATTTTGTGAAATATTTCACTATTTGGTTGACTTTCTAGAAAAAATCGTTGACAAACTTAGAAGATTTTGTGAAATATTTCACTATCCAGTTGACTTTTCATAAACTTCGCAAGATATTTCTACTTTTGTGAAATATTTTACTTTTTAGTTGAGTTTTTAGAAATTTTGAGAAATCTTTGTTTTTTTTATTTGCATGAATGATAGACTGTTTCTAGAATATCAATATTCAGTAACTTGCAAGATTTTGTGAAATATTTCACTATTTGTGTGACTCTCTAAAATAAATCGTTGACGATGTCTCTATTCAGATGACGTTTTAGAAATTTGCAAGATATTTTTACTTTTTAGAAAAAATCGTAGAAAATGGTCTAAAAAGTGACTGCTCAGTAATGTTCAAGATTTTGTGAAATATTTCACTGTTTAGTTGACTTTTTGAAATTTGCAAGATATTTCAACTTTTTATAGAGATTTTGAGAAATCCTTGCATTTTTTTAAAATTTGTAACTGAATGTAAGACTGTTTCTAAAATATCAACTATACAGTAAATTGCAAGATTTTGTGAAATATTTCACTATTTGGGTGAAAAACAAATCGTTTGCAAAATTCGAAGATTTTGTGAAATATGTTTCCATTCAATTGACTTTTCGAAATTTGCAAGATATTTCTACTTTTGTGATATATTTACTCTTTAGTTGAGTTTTTAGAAATTGTTATAGAAATTTTGAGAAATCTTTGTTTTTTTTAAATTTGCATGAATGATACTGTTTCTAAAATATCAAATATTCAGTAAATTGCAAGATTTTGTGAAATATTTCACTATGTGTGTGACTTTCTAAAATAAATCATTTAACTTTTTAGAAATTTCTACTTTTGTGAAATAATTCACTATTCAGTTGACTTTTTAGAAATAAGCAAGATAGATATTTTGAGAAATCTTTGTATTTTTAAAATTTGTAACTGAATGCAAGACTGTTTGTAGAAAATCAAATATTCAGTAAACTGCAAGATTTTGCGAAATATTTCACTATATGTGTGACTTTCTAAAAGAAATCGTTGACAAAATTAGAAGATTTTGTGAAATATGTCTCTATTCAGTTGACTTTTTAGAAATTTGCAAGATATTTCTACTTTTGTTTCAAGAAAATCAACCGTTCAGTACATTGCAAGATTTTGTGAAATATTTCACTATTCGGTTGACCTTCTAGAAAAAATCGTTGACAACATTAGAAGAGTTTGAGAAATATATCACTATTCTGTTGACTTTATAGAAATTTGCATGATATTTCTTCTTTTGTGAAATATATCATTATTTAATTGACTTTTTACAAATTTGCAATACTTTTGTGAAATGTGTTTCTATTCAGTTGACTTTTTAGAAATTTGCAACATATTTCAACTTTTTATAGAGATTTTGAGAAATCTTTGTTTTTTAAATTTGTATGAATGATAGACTATTTCTAGAAAATCAACTCTTCAGTAAATTTTAAGATTTTGTGATATTTTTCACTACTGGGTGATTTTCTATAAAAAATCGTAGAAAAATGTCCTAAAATTGACTGCTCAATAATGTTCAAGATTGTGTGAAATATTTCTTTTTTCAGTTGACTTTTTAGAAATTAGCAAGATATTTCAACCTTTAATACATATTTTGAGAAATCTTTGAATTTTTAAAATTTGTAACTGAATGTAAGACTGTTTCTAAAATATCAACTATTCAGTAAATTACAAGATTTTGTGAAATATTTCACTATTTGGGTGACTTTGTAAAACAAATCGTTGGCAAACTTAGAAGATTTTGTGAAATATTTCACTATCCAGTTGACTTTTCATAAATTTGCAAGATATTTCTACTTTTGTGAAATATTTTACTACTCAGTTGAGTTTTTAGAAATTTGAAAGATATTTCTACTTTTATAGAAAATTTGTGAAATCTTTGCATTTTTTTTTAATTTGTATCTGAATGTAAGACTATTTCTAGAAACTCAACTCTTCAGTAAATTGCAAGATTTTGTGAAATATTTGGGTCACTTTCTAGAAAAAAATCGTTGACAAACATAGAAGATTTTATGAAATATATCTCTATTCATTGCAAGATTTTGTGAAATATTTCGCTATTTGGTTGACTTTCTAGAAAAAATCGTTGACAAACTTAGAAGATTTTGTGAAATATTTCACTATCCAGTTGACTTTTCATAAATTTCGAAAGATATTTCTACTTTTGTGAAATATTTTACTATTCAGTTGAGTTTTTAGAAATTGTTATAGAAATTTTGAGAAATCTTTGTTTTTCTTATTTGCATGAATGATAGACTGTTTCTAGAATATCAAATATTCAGTAACTTGCAAGATTTTGTGAAATATTTCATTATTTGTGTGACTTTCTAAAATAAATCGTTGACAAAATTAGAAGATTTTCTGAAATATGTCTCTATTCAAATGAAGTTTTAGAAATTTTCAAGATCTTTTTACTTTTGTTTCTAGAAAATCAACTGTTTCACTATTTGTGTGACTTTCTAGAAAAAATCGTAGAAAAATGTTCTAAAAATTGACTGCTCAGTAATGTTCAAGATTTTGTGAAATATTTCACTATTCAGTTGACTTTTTAAATTTAGCAAGATATTTCAACTTTTTATAGATATTTTGAGAAATCTTTGTACATATTTTTAAAATTTGTAACTGAATGTAAGACTGTTTCTAAAATATCAACTATTCAGTAAATTACAAGATTTTGTGAAATAATTCACTATTTGGGTGACTATGTAAAACAAATCGTTGGCAAACTTAGAAGATTTTGTGAAATATTTCACTATCCAGTGTCTTTTCATAAATTTGCAAGATATTTCTACTTTTGTTTCTAAAAAATCAACTGTTCGGAACATTGCAAGATTTTGTGATATATTTCACTATTTGGTTGACTTTCTAGAAAAAATCGTTGGCAAACTTAGAAGATTTTGTCAAATATTTCACTATCCAGTTGACTTTTCATAAATTTCGCAAGATATTTCTACTTTTGTGAAATATTTTTCCATTAAGTTTAGTTTTTAGAAATTGTTATAGAAATTTTGAGAAATCTTTGTTTTTTTTTATTTGCATGAATGATAGACTGTTTCCAAAATATCAATATTCAGTAACTTGCAAGATTTTGTGAAATATATTTCTACTTTTTATAGAAATTTTGTGAAATCTTTCCATTTTTTTAATTTGTGTCTGTAATGATTTCTAGAAAATCAACTCTTGAGTAAATTGTAAGATTTTGTGAAATATTTCACTATTTGTGCGACTTTCTAAAATAAATCGTTGACAAAATTAGAAGATTTTGTGAAACATGTCTCTATTCAGATGACGTTTTAGAAATTTGCAAGATATTTTTACTTTTGTTTCTAGAAAATCAACTGTTTCACTATTTGTGTTACTTTCTAGAAAAAATCGTAGAAAAATGTCCTAAAAATTTACTGCTCAGTAATGTTCAAGATTTTGTGAAATATTTCACTATTTAGTTGACTTTTTAGGAATTAGCAAGATATTTCAAATTTTCATAGATATTTTGAGAAATCTTTGTATTTTTAAAATTTATAACTGAATGTAAGACTGTTTCTGAGATATCAACTATTCAGTAAATTGCAAGATTTTGTGAAATATTTCACTATTTGGTTGGCTATGTAAAACAAATCTTTGGCAAAATTCGAAGATTTTGTGATATTCAGTTGACTTTTAGAAATTTGCAAGATATTTCTACTTTTGTGAAATATTTTACTATTCAGTTGACTTTTTGAAATTTGCAAGATATTTCTACTTTTTATAGAGATTTTGAGAAATCTTTGCATTTTTTTAAATTTTGTATCTGAATGTAAGACAGTTTGTAGAACATCAATTATTCAGTAAATTGCAAGATTTTGCGAAATATTTCACTATTTGGGTGAAAAACAAATCGTTGGCAAAATTCGAAGATTTTGTGAAATATGTCTCTATACAATTGACTTTTAGAAATTTGGAAGATATTTCTACTTTTGTGAAATATTTACTATTCAGTTGAGTTTTTAGAAATTGTTATAGAAATATTGAGAAATCATTGTTTTTTTTTTTAAATTTGCATGAATGATAGACTGTTTCTAGAATATCATATATTCAGTAAATTGCAAGATTTTGTGAAATATTTCACTATTTGTGTGACTTTCTAAAATAAATCAGTTGACTTTTTAGAAATTTGCATGTTATTTCTACTTTTGTGAAATAATTCACTATTCAGTTGACTTTTTAGAAATTAGCAAGATATTTCAACTTTTTATAGATATTTTGAGAAATCTTTGTATTTTTAAAATTTGTAAGTGAATGTAAGACTGTTTCTAAAATATCAACTATTCAGTAAATTGCAAGATTTTGTGAAATATTTCATTATTTGGGTAACTTTGTAAAACAAATCGTTGGCAAAATTCGAAGATTTTGTGAAATATGTCTCTATTTAGTTGACTTTTTAGAAATTTGCAAGATATTTCTACTTTTGTTTCAAGAAAATCAACCGTTCAGTACATTGCAAGATTTTGTGAAATATTTCACTATTCGGTTGACCTTTTAGTAAAAATCGTTGACAACATTAGAAGATTTTGAGAAATATATCACTATAAAGTTGACTTTATAGAAATTTGCAAAATATTTCTTCTTTTGTGAAATACATATATCATTATTTAATTGACTTTTTACAAATTTGCACTACTCTTGTGAAATATTCCACTATTTGTGTGACTTTCTAAAATAAATCAGTTGACTTTTTAGAAATTTTCATGTTATTTATACTTTTGTGAAATAATTCACTATTCAGTTGACTTTTTAGAAATTTGCAAGATAATTCAACTTTTTATAGAAATTTTGAGAAATCTTTGTTTGTTTTTTAAATTTGTATGAATGATAGACTGTTTCTAGAAAATCAAATATTCAGTAAATTGCAAGGTTTTGCGAAATATTTCACTATATGTGTGACTTTCTAAAAGAAATCGTTGACAAAATTAGAAGATGTTCACAAAATCTTCTAATTTTCTATTCAGTTGTTTTTTTAGAAACTTGTTTATAAAAATTCAACTGTTCAGAACATTGCAAGATTTTACGAAATATTTCACTATTTGGTTGACTTTACATTTTTTTAATTTGTATCTGAATGTAAGACTATTTCTGGAAAATCAACTCTTCAGCAAATTGTAAGATTTTGTGATATTTTTCACTACTGGGTGATTTTCTATATAAAATCGTAGAAAAATGTCCTAAAATTGACTGCTCAGTAATGTTCAAGATTGTGTGAAATATTTCGCTTTTCAGTTGACTTTTTAGATATTAGCAAAATATTCAACCGTTTATACATATTTTGAGAAATCTTTGTATTTTTAAAATTTGTAACTGAATGTAAGACTGTTTCTAAAATATCAACTATTCAGTTAATTACAAGATTTTGTGAAATATTTCACTATTTGGGTGACTATGTAAAACAAATCGTTGGCAAACTTAGAAGATTTTGTCAAATATTTCACTATCCAGTTGACTTTTCATAAATTTCGCAAGATATTTCTACTTTTGTGAAATATTTTTCCATTAAGTTTAGTTTTTAGAAATTGTTATAGAAATTTTGAGAAATCTTTGTGTTTTTTTATTTGCATGAATGATAGACTGTTTCCAAAATATCAATATTCAGTAACTTGCAAGATTTTGTGAAATATATTTCTACTTTTTATAGAAATTTTGTGAAATCTTTGCATTTTTTTAATTTGTGTCTGTAATGATTTCTAGAAAATCAACTCTTGAGTAAATTGCAAGATTTTGTGAAATATTTCACTATTTGTGCGACTTTCTAAAATAAATCGTTGACAAAATTAGAAGATTTTGTGAAATATGTCTCTATTCAGATGACGTTTTAGAAATTTGCAAGATATTTTTACTTTTGTTTCTAGAAAATCAACTGTTTCACTATTTGTGTTACTTTCTAGAAAAAATCGTAGAAAAATGTCCTAAAAATTTACTGCTCAGTAATGTTCAAGATTTTGTGAAATATTTCACTATTTAGTTGACTTTTTAGGAATTAGCAAGATATTTCAAATTTTCATAGATATTTTGAGAAATCTTTGTATTTTTAAAATTTATAACTGAATGTAAGACTGTTTCTGAGATATCAACTATTCAGTAAATTGCAAGATTTTGTGAAATATTTCACTATTTGGTTGGCTATGTAAAACAAATCTTTGGCAAAATTCGAAGATTTTGTGATATTCAGTTGACTTTTAGAAATTTGCAAGATATTTCTACTTTTGTGAAATATTTTACTATTCAGTTGACTTTTTGAAATTTGCAAGATATTTCTACTTTTTATAGAGATTTTGAGAAATCTTTGCATTTTTTTAAATTTTGTATCTGAATGTAAGACAGTTTGTAGAACATCAATTATTCAGTAAATTGCAAGATTTTGCGAAATATTTCACTATTTGGGTGAAAAACAAATCGTTGGCAAAATTCGAAGATTTTGTGAAATATGTCTCTATACAATTGACTTTTAGAAATTTGGAAGATATTTCTACTTTTGTGAAATATTTACTATTCAGTTGAGTTTTTAGAAATTGTTATAGAAATATTGAGAAATCATTGTTTTTTTTTTAAATTTGCATGAATGCTAGACTGTTTCTAGAATATCATATATTCAGTAAATTGCAAGATTTTGTGAAATATTTCACTATTTGTGTGACTTTCTAAAATAAATCAGTTGACTTTTTAGAAATTTGCATGTTATTTCTACTTTTGTGAAATAATTCACTATTCAGTTGACTTTTTAGAAATTAGCAAGATATTTCAAATTTTTATAGATATTTTGAAAAATCTTTGTATTTTTAAAATTTGTAAGTGAATGTAAGACTGTTTCTAAAATATCAACTATTCAGTAAATTGCAAGATTTTGTGAAATATTTCATTATTTGGGTAACTTTGTAAAACAAAGCGTTGGCAAAATTCGAAGATTTTGTGAAATATGTCTCTATTTAGTTGACTTTTTAGAAATTTGCAAGATATTTCTACTTTTGTTTCAAGAAAATCAACCGTTCAGTACATTGCAAGATTTTGTGAAATATTTCACTATTCGGTTGACCTTTTAGTAAAAATCGTTGACAACATTAGAAGATTTTGAGAAATATATCACTATAAAGTTGACTTTATAGAAATTTGCAAAATATTTCTTCTTTTGTGAAATACATATATCATTATTTAATTGACTTTTTACAAATTTGCACTACTCTTGTGAAATATTCCACTATTTGTGTGACTTTCTAAAATAAATCAGTTGACTTTTTAGAAATTTTCATGTTATTTATACTTTTGTGAAATAATTCACTATTCAGTTGACTTTTTAGAAATTTGCAAGATAATTCAACTTTTTATAGAAATTTTGAGAAATCTTTGTTTGTTTTTTAAATTTGTATGAATGATAGACTGTTTCTAGAAAATCAAATATTCAGTAAATTGCAAGGTTTTGCGAAATATTTCACTATATGTGTGACTTTCTAAAAGAAATCGTTGACAAAATTAGAAGATGTTCACAAAATCTTCTAATTTTCTATTCAGTTGTTTTTTTAGAAACTTGTTTATAAAAATTCAACTGTTCAGAACATTGCAAGATTTTACGAAATATTTCACTATTTGGTTGACTTTACATTTTTTTAATTTGTATCTGAATGTAAGACTATTTCTGGAAAATCAACTCTTCAGCAAATTGTAAGATTTTGTGATATTTTTCACTACTGGGTGATTTTCTATATAAAATCGTAGAAAAATGTCCTAAAATTGACTGCTCAGTAATGTTCAAGATTGTGTGAAATATTTCGCTTTTCAGTTGACTTTTTAGATATTAGCAAAATATTCAACCGTTTATACATATTTTGAGAAATCTTTGTATTTTTAAAATTTGTAACTGAATGTAAGACTGTTTCTAAAATATCAACTATTCAGTTAATTACAAGATTTTGTGAAATATTTCACTATTTGGGTGACTATGTAAAACAAATCGTTGGCAAACTTAGAAGATTTTGTGAAATATTTCACTATCCAGTATCCATAAATTTGCAAGATATTTCTACTTTTGTGAAATATTTTACTACTCAGTTGAGTTTTTAGAAATTTGAAAGATATTTCTACTTTTTATAGAAATTTTGTGAAATCTTTGCATTTTTTTTTTAATTTGTGAAATATTTCGCTATTCGGGTGACTTTCTAGAAAAAATCGTTGACAAACATAGAAGATTTTATGAAATTTATCTCTATTCAGTTGGCTTTTTAGAAATTTGCAAGATATTTCTACTTTTGTTTCTAAAAAATCAACTGTTCAGAACATTGCAAGCTTTTGTGATATATTTCACTATTTGGTTGACTTTCTAGAAAAAATCGTTGACAAACTTAGAAGATTTTGCCAAATATTTCACTATCCAGTTGACTTTTCATATATTTCGCAAGATATTTCTACTTTTGTGAAATATTTTACTATTCAGTTGAGTTTTTAGAAATTGTTATAAAAATTTTGAGAAATCTTTGTTTTTTTTATTTACATGAATGACTTGCAAGATTTTGTGAAATATTTCATTATTTGTGTGACTTTCTAAAATAAATCGTTGACAAAATTAGAAGATTTTGTGAAATATGTCTCTGTTCAGATGACGTTTTAGAAATTTGCAAGATATTTTTACTTTTGTTTCTAGAAAATCTACTGTTTCACTATTTGTGTGACTTTCTAGAAAAAATCGTAGAAAAATGTCCTAAAAATTGACTGTTCAAGATTTTGTGAAATATTTCACTATTCAGTTGACTTTTTAGAAATTAGCAAGATATTTCAACTTTTTATAGACATTTTGAGAAATCTTTGTATTTTTAAAATTTGTAACTGAATGTAAGACTGTTTCTAAAATATCTACTATTCAGTAAATTGCAAGATTTTGTGAAATATTTCACTATTTGGTTGACTTTGTAAAACAAATCGTTGGCAAAATTCGAAGATTTTGTGAAATATGTCTATTCAGTTGACTTTTAGAAATTTGCAAGATATTTCTACTTTTGTGAAATAATTTACTATTCAGTTGACTTTTTGAAATTTGCAAGATATTTCAACTTTTATAGAGATTTTGAGAAGTCTTTGCATTTTTTAAAATTTTGTATCTGAATGTAAGACAGTTTGTAGAATATCAATTATATAGTAAATTGCAAGATTTTGTGAAATTTTTCGTTATTTGGGTGACTTTCTAAAAAAATCGTTGACAAAATTAGAAGATTTTGTGAAATATGTCTCTGTTCAATCGACTTTTAGAAATTTGGAAGATTTTTCTACTTTTGTGAAATATTTTACTATTCAGTTGACTTTTTGAAATTAGCAAGAAATTTCAACTTTTTATAGAGATTATGACTGTTTCTAAAATATCAACTATTCAGTAAATTGCAAGATTTTGTGAGATATTTCACTATTTGGGTAACTTTGTAAAACAAATCGTTGGCAAAATTCGAAGATTTTGTGAAATATATCTCTATTCAGTTGACTTTTTTAGAAATTTGCAAAATATTTCTTCTTTTGTGAAATATATCATTATTTAATTGACTTTTTAAAAATTTGCACTACTTTTGTGAAATATTTCACTATTTGTGTGACTTTTTAAAACAAATCAGTTGACTTTTTAGAAATTTGCATGTTATTTCTACTTTTGTGAAATAATTCACTTTTCAGTTGACTTTTTGAAATTTGCAAGATATTTCAACTTTTTATAGAGATTTTGACTGTAAATTGCAAGATTTTGTGAAATATTTCACTATTTGTGTGACTCTCTAAAAGAAATCTTTGACAAAATTAGAAGATTTTCACAAAATCTTCTAATTTTCTATTCAGTTGGTTTTTTAGAAACTTGTTTCTGGAAAATCAACTGTTCAAAACATTGCAAGATTTTATGAAATATTTCACTATTTGGTTGACTTTACATTTTTTTAATTTGTATCTGAATTAGGGATGCCAATCGGGACTGGTTTTTAGAAATCCCGGGATTCGGGATTTTTAAATAAATCCCGGAATCCCGATATCGGGATCCCGGGATTTTCGGGATTTCTAAATCCCGAAAAATATAAAAAAAATTCAAAAAATCTTAATAATTTACCGACAAAAATAAAATGTTTTATTTCATATTGCAATATGAATACTCTTAGTAGGTGTTTAGTTTCCAATAAGCATTTTGTGAAAAGAAAAACAAATTAATTCAAAGTACATACTTAGAATAAAAATCTTTCCATCCCAGGCACTGAATAGTAGAAAAAAAACCTGAAATAATACCCATGATATCCAAATTTACAATGGTTTCCATATAATATTTAAATAGTATGTGTAATGGGGATCCATACGAGGCTACATAGAGCACCTGTACTGCACCTATATCTCCTCCACCTTATATCCCGTGTTCACTAACCAAGGGAATTATCTTCTCGCCATCTTATTGACAGGTTGACTTCCATTATAGATATCCGATAGTATCAATGCCTATTTATTGCCCTTTTTATACCCTTAGTAAGGATGGTATATTGGGTTTCTCCGGAGTAGTGCTTTTGTTTTATACTGTCCTAAAATACGCTGATGAAATTTGAAATGATCGGGCTTTTGATCCGAGCCCCCATACAAAACACAGCTTTAAAAAAGAATTAGTGTCCACAATTCGCTTAAAAAGAGAACTGTCGCAATGAAATTCAGCATAAAACATTTTATGTAACCTTAAATTCGCCCTCCAAATTTTATGAGGATCGACTCATATGATGGCGTCCTTCCCCAAGCATATTTCAGAAAAATAGTTTTTTAACAATAAAGTGCTAGAATATATCGGAGGCGAGGTATACTTTTATAATGAAAACTAAATTACATTTTACTCTCATAACTGGGGTTATATGGTCGGCCTCGCCCGCCTATAATTTCGTACTTGTTATTTTTATATATCCGATAGTATCTATGCCTATTTAGTATAGCAATGAAATTTGATATTCGTAAATCCCTGACGAGCCAAAACCTCTCTACCAAATTTTATGTGGGTCGGTTCATAATTGACCCTACCCCCATATAAGGTCCCGTTAAAAAAATGACTTTAACGCTCATTACTGGCTTAAAAATACGAGTATAGCGATGAAATTCGATACACATATGTTTCATGCGAGTCAAAATCTCTCTACCAAGTTTTATGTGTTTCGGTCCATAATTGACCCTACCCCTACACAAGGTCCCATCCAGATAAATACTTTAACGCTCATTACTGGCTTACAAGTACGAGTGTAGAGATGAAATTTGAGATAAGTAAGTTTCTTACTCGCCAAAAGCTAAGAAACTTTTATAGCCGAATATAGCACTCTTACTTTTTTTTTTTGATATTTCAGCTTGTAAGTTAGTAGAGTCATCTTAAGTCCAAAAACTTTTTAAATTCTCTTATTTAGTACTTTATAATGTATAAAATAGCGGAAAAATACTTAAAAATTCGGGATTTTAAAATCCCGAAATTTCCCGGGATTTAATTTTTTAAAATCCCGGTTTTCGGTACTTTCAAATCCCAAAAATCCCGGGATTTTCGGGAATCGGGAATTCCCGTTTGGCATCCCTAATCTGAATGTAAGACTATTTCTAAAAAATCAACTCTTCAGTAAATTGTAAGATTTTGTGAAATATTTCACTATTTGGGTGACTTTCTAGAAAAAATCGTTGACAGACACAGAAGATTTTATGAAATATATCTCTATTCAGTTGGCTTTTTAGAAATTTGCAAGATATTTCTACTTTTGTTTCTAAAAAATCAACTGTTCAGAACATTGCAAGATTATGTGAAATATTTCAATATTTGGTTGACTTTCTAGAAAAAATCGTTGACAAACTTAGAAGATTTTGTCAATTATTTCACTATCCAGTTGACTTTTCATAAATTTCGCAAGATATTTCTACTTTTGTGAAATATTTTATTATTCAGTTGAGTTTTTAGAAATTGTTATAGAAATTTTGAGAAATCTTTGTTTTTTATTTGCATGAATGATAGACTGTTTCTAGAATATAAAATATTCAGTAACTTGCAAGATTTTGTGAAATATTTCATTATTTGTGTGACTTTCTAAAATAAATCGTTTACAAAATTAGAAAATTTTGTGAAATATGTCTCTATTAATAGAATCTGAATATTCAGATGACGTTTTAGAAATTTGCAAGATATTTTTACTTTTGTTTCTAGAAAATCAACTGTTTCACTATTTGTGTGACTTTCTAGAAAAAATCGTAGAAAAATGTCCTAAAAATTGACTGCTCAGTAATGTTTAAGATTTTGTGAAATATTTCACTATTCAGTTGACTTTTCAGAAATTAGCAAGATATTTCAACTTTTTATAGATATTTTGAGAAATCTTTGTATTTTTAAAATTTGTAACTGAATGTAAGACTGTTTCTAAAATATACACTATTCAGTAAATTGCAAGATTTTGTGAAATATTTCACTATTAGGTTGACCTTCTAGAAAAAATCGTTGACAACATTAGAAGATTTTGAGAAATATATCACTATAAAGTTGACTTTATAGAAATATGCAAGATATTTCTTCTTTTGTGAAATATATCATTATTTAATTGACTTTTTACAAATTTGAACTACTTTTGTGAAATGTGTGTCTATTCAATTGACTTTTTAGAAACTTGCAAGATATTTCTACTTTTTATAGAGATTTTGAGAAATCTTTGTTTGTTTTTTAAATTTGTATCAATGATAGACTGTAAATATTCAGTAAATTGCAAGATTTTGTGAAATATTTCACTATTTGTGTGACTTTACATTTTTTAATTTGTATCTGAATGTAAGACTATTTCTAGAAAATCAACTCTTCAGTAAATTGTAAGATTTTGTGATATTTTTCACTTCTGGGTGATTTTCTAGAAAAAATCGTAGAAATGTCCTAAAATTGACTGCTCAGTAATGTTCAAGATTGTGTGAAATATTTCACTTTTCAGTTGACTTTTTAGAAATTAACAAGATATTTCAACCTTTTATACATATTTTGAGAAATCTTTGTATTTTTAAAATTTGTAACTGAATGTAAGACTGTTTCTAAAATATCAACTATTCAGTAAATTACAAGATTTTGTGAAATAGTTCACTATTTGGGTGACTATGTAAAACAAATCGTTGGCAAACTTAGAAGATTTTGTGAAATATTTCACTATCCAGTGACTTTTCATAAATTTGCAAGATATTTCTACTTTTGTGAAATATTCTACTACTCAGTTGAGTTTTTAGAAATTTGAAAGATATTTCTACTTTTTATAGAAATTTTGTGAAATCTTTGCATTTTTTTTTAATTTGTATCTGAATGTAAGACTATTTCTAGAAAATCAACTCTTCAGTAAATTGTAAGATTTTGTGAAGTATTTCACTATTTGGGTGACTTTCTAGAAAAAATCGTTGACAAACTTAGAAGATTTTGTCAAATATTTCACTATACAGTTGACTTTTCATAAATTTCGCAAGATATTTCTACTTTTGTGAAATAATTTACTATTTAGTTGAGTTTTTAGAAATTGTTATAGAAATTTTGAGAAATCTTTGTTTTTTTTTATTTGCATGAATGATAGATAGACTGTTTCTAGAATATCAAATATTCAGTAACTTGCAAGATTTTGTGAAATATTTCATTATTTGTGTGACTTTCTAAATAAATCGTTGACAAAATTAGAAGATTTTGTGATATATGTTTCTATTCAGATGACGTTTTAGAAATTTGCAAGATAATTTTACTTTTGTTTGTAGAAAATCAACTGTTTCACTATTTGTGTGACTAACAATTGACTGCTCAGTAATGTTCAAGATTTTGTGAAATATATCACTATTCAGTTGACGTTTTAGAAATTAGCAAGTTATTTCAACTTTTTATAGATATTTTGAGAAATCTTTGTATTTTTAAAATTTGTAACTGAATGTAAGACTGTTTCTAAAATATTAACTATTCAGTAAATTGCAAGATTTTGTGAAATATTTCACTATTTGGTTGACTATGTAAAACAAATCATTGGCAAAATTCGAAGATTTTGTAAAATATGTCTATTCAGTTGACTTTTAGAAATTTGCAAAATATTTCTACTTTTGTGAACGGTAAGTCTATAACCTTTCCTTCCTGAATGGATGGTTTGACAATAAGGTAGTTGTGCTCAACTTCTCTTACCTTGGACATAGAGGATCATTGAACCGTTTGTGCATACCCTTGGATCGGCGTACTCGATGGCCTCCAATGCATTAGAATAAGGGAGTGTTGCAATTTCGTCAATTATGCGGTGAATTTCTTCTCTGTCGAGTACATTAGAGTTGACTATGCCACCTTTGGCCATTTGCGCGGCTCTCATAACCTCGTTTACCTCTTCTTTGATGACCATTATTTGGCGTAGGATTTGATTAGTGAATTTTTAGACGTTCGTTGCATTGACCTCGTTGTGAAATCGCGCCACCATTGCATTAACCTTAGATATTGTTTCCTGTGACACTTTAAAAAGTCGATCGTTGATCACGTTTTGGTGATTATTATTTTCACATCAACACATTATCCCAATCTGCTGCATCCGGATTGCCAGCCAACCACTTCCAAGCTGAACCGATACAATTGATAGAGCGTTTCTGCTTCTTGTATTTACCCCTAAGCGTATCTAATTGGGAAGAAATTGTATTAACATGGTAATCAATTACCATCCGTATTTTCTCATCCACAGCAATTTTTTCCAGCATTGCCACGGTTTGGCCTAATAGGCGCTCGTATTCCTCTAAGTTGATAACATGAACCAGGTTAAACCTTCTATCAACCAGCCAACCTTTGCCGTATTTGAATGTAACCAACTGCGAGTGGTATTCGAAGATTTGTAGACTGTTCACGGCCGTGAACCACGTGAGACTGGAATGATAAATGTCGTTTTGTCTAGCTCTACGATTAGTTTGTTAGAGTGTTAGTATGATTGTATTGTTAAAGTGTTAGTACGATTAGTACAATTAAATTTCTACTTCACATTTAATTAAATTCCTACTTCACATTTTCACTTATATAATATTTTAACGTTAATAGATTCTTATTCTATGTTAGTTTTCCCTTTATCTTAATTAATTTCATCTTTCATTTCCGTTTCCATCTCATAAATTTTATTATATTCATCTTTAAGTAGATTCTTATTATACCCTCCACCACCATCAGTGGTGATAGAGGGTATATATAAGTTTGTCGTTCCGTGTGTAACACCAAGAAATATATGTACATCTAAGACCCAACAAAGTATATATATTCTGGGTCCTTATGAAATTCTGAGTCGATTTAGCTATGTCCGTCTGTCTGTCTATCTGTGTAAATCACGCTCACGTTAAAACTAAGTAAAGGAAATCAACCAAATTCACCCAAAATATTTATTATTATCCTAAGCAGTTTGGTATTGAAAATCAGCAAAATCGGTTCACAACGTAAGAAGTTATGAGTAAAAATTTCAGACTACCTCGAAAAAAATTACATTTTTTTTCCTAATTCGATGAATTTTGTCACACTTTATTTTTTTAGGGCAGTGATCAATGTTCAAAATCTTTACAATTGATCCAATATTTCCCATAGCCCCCATACAAAGGTACATATTCCCGGAAATTAGTTTATCGTTAATAACTCAATCAAATATATCGGTATCAACACCAAATTTTGTACATACAAATATAATATGAAAAGAAATCATACTACCAACGTACATCTCAGTCGGTCCACAATTGGTCATAGCTCCCATATAAGGTCCACTTCCAAAAATCACTTAAACGCACATATTTCATTGATGAATAAAGCTATTATGATAAAATTCGGGCTGGATATGTTTTGTGTACATACAAATCTTTCTACCAAATTTTTTGCGGATCGGTCCATTATTGGTCATAGCTCCCATATAAGGCCCACTTCCGAAAATCATTTAAAAGCTCATATTTCATTGTCAAATAAAGCTATTTTGATAAAATTCGACAGAAATATGTTTAGTCTAAATATAAATCACTCTATGAAATTTGTTCCGGATAGGCCCATAATTGGTCATAGCTCCCATATAAGGTCGACTTCCGAAAATCACTTAAACGCATATATTTCATTGAATTATAAAGCTATCGGGATAAAATTCGACACAAATCTGTTTTGTATACATACAAATCTTTCTACAAAATTTTTTACGGATCGGTCCATTATTGGTCATAGATCCCATATAAGGCCCACTTCCGAAAATCACTTAAAAGCACATATTTCAATGTCAAGCTATCTTCATAAAATTCGACACAAATATGTTTTGCCTAAACATGAATCACTCTACGAAATTTTTTCTGGATAGGCCCATAATTGGTCATAGCTCCCATATAAGGTCCACTTCCGAAAATCACTTAAACGCATATATTTCATTGAATTCTAAAGCTATCGGGATAAAATTCGACTTGAATATATTTTGTGTACGTACAAATCATTTTACAAAATAATTTTTTACGGATCGGTCCATTATTGGTCATAACTCCCATATGAGGCTCACTTACGAAAATTACTTAAAAGCACATATTTCATTATCAAATAAAGCCATCTTGATAAAATTCGACACAAACATGTTTTGCCCAAATATAAATCATTCTGCAAAATTTTGCCCGAATGGGCCCATAATTGGTCATAGTTCCCATATAAGGTCCACTTCCGAAAATCACACGCATATATTTCATTGAATTCTTAAGCTATAGGAATAAAATTCGACTTGAATAAGTCTTGTGTACATACAAATCATTTTACCACTTTTTTCTCGGATCGGTCCATTATTAATCATAGCTCCCATATAAGGTCCACTTCTGAGAATAACTTAAACGCACATATTTCATTGTCAAATAAAGTTATCTTGAGAAAATTCGACACTTATATGTTTTGTCTTTACATAAATCACTCTACGAAATTTTTTCGGGATAGGCCCTTAATTGCTCATAGCTCCTATATAAAGTCCACTTCCTAAAATCACCTAAACGCACCTAATGGAGTAAAATTATAATTGATCTTTTTCTGCATTATACGCAATTGTTTCCTGATCGGTGCATAATTGGTAACAACTCCCTTATAAGGACCATTTCTGAAAATTACTTGAACGCACAGTTTATACATAGGTATACAATTTTTTCTGAATCGGTCCGTATTTGGTCACAACTCCCATATAAGGGCCATTTCTGAAAATTACTTAAACGCACATTTTATACACATTTGACGTAAATGTGTATTTTGTATATATGTATACAAATCATTGTACGGAATTTTTTCCGAACCGGTCCATATAAGGTTAATTGTTGAAAATCACTTAATTCGTTATTAAATTATTATATCCGGATAAAATTCGACATAAGTATGTTCTGTGTATAGATAAATAATTCCAAATTTTTCTGGACCTAATCAAAATTAGTTCGACAAAAATTTTGGCGAGTTACCTCAAAAATAGATAGTTAGATGGGTTTCAATAAAAAGTAGCTTGCTGGTGGAGGGTATTTAAGATTCGGCATAGCCGAATATAGCACTCTAACTTGTTCTAAGTTAGTTTTCTCTTTATCTTAACTAATTTTATCTTTCGTTTCCGTTTTCATTTCTTAAATTTTATCGTATTCATCTCTAAGGCTGAAGGCCACATTCCCCCTTTTTTCTTTTTTGAACTAGGTGTGATTATCTGCCATATGCAAGAAGTGCAAATGATAGTCTCTTAAGCCATGAACTTCCTTTGCATTATGCAATTGGCATTGATCACCCTTGCTCTAAAATAAATTTTCACCATTGCAATGATCTTCATTCAAGTTATTTTAATTACTTTCAATATACTTTCGCTTAAGCTTCCATAAAAAAATATCTTATCTCATATTCATCTTTTGCCCCAATTGAAGGCTTCAATTCAGTTCAAGGTTTTCTCAGTAGTACGATTTCCTTATTCTCATGGCACCCATGGGGAATTGAACCCCTCCGCAAATATGCAGTTTCCACTATAGTTTTTGGGACCATTTACTTATATTTATTATCCCTTTTAGTATCAAGCGTTGATGGTTTAATTGCAAGAAACTAACTCGTGGTACGGAGATCTACCACGACTTATGACAGTGAGGACATTACTATCACAAATCGTTGTCCCAAAAAAAAATCGCATTAAGAGATACCATTAAGTTCAAAAAATGGGTATTGTAGCCAATTTCCAATTTCCTCCACTTCTCCTTAAAAAGGTAGAAGTTTTATCTCCATTTCCCTCCTTTCATCATTCACATGTCCATAGGTATCCTTTAAGATTTAATGTGGGTCTTGTGAACCCTTTTTCCAGTGCTTGTTTGCACTGTGACCCGATTGTTCCTATCAACAACCGCTTTCTCACAAAGCGGTCGATGCTTTGCCCTGATCTGCTTATTCTTAACATGAACGATATCACCCGCCTTATAATCCTTCGATATGACACCTAGAATTATGTCTTTCCAAGGTTGCCTCTTGCTTTTCCTTTATCGATTTTTTCACCTCCCTGTTAAACTTTCGCCTAAAGTTCTGCAACCTTTGGTAATTAATTCTCTCAGCTCTATTAAAAAAATATCAACCGGTTTCCTATTCATTACAGAGTGGTTGGTGTTATTGTATCGATCGGTAGCGAGCATTTTAAGGTCCCTAATGCCTAAATCTCTATGTTCGACCTTTAAACATCCGTTCAGCACTTGTCCGTTCACCTCACTACGACCTACTGGAGTCAAATATTTCTTGACACCAAATTGTCGAATCACGTTCATCACTATTGGGCTGATAAATCCTCGCTCATTGTCAGTCACTAAAATACGTGGTGTCGAGAAGTAATTAAGGATTTCTATAATTCTCTCCCTCATTTGCAAGGCTGAACGATTCCTAAGAGGAAAAAGTTTCCCAAATTTTGAAAATTTATCCAAGACACTAATAAAATACTCATTTTGGAGTACAAAAATATCCATGTGCAGTATTTCACAGGGATAAGAAGGAATCGGAGTTGCCTGAAGCTTAGATATCGGCGGATTCCAATCATATTTGTTAGCCTTGCATATTTCACAATTCCTCGTATATCTTCCTACAAGACTGTTCATCCTAGGGAAATAGTATTTTTCAAGAGCTGTAGTTTATTCTCGTCTTTATTCCTATGTGCCCTTCTGTGCCCATATTATATCAAGGAACAGACCCTATCTGGACAAGTTACATCCTCTACAAGTCTCTGAGTGATGAGTAGCTTATAATGTGAAAAGTGTTCCAAATAAACCTCCTGTAATAATCACAAATACTGTTCAGGAATTTTAATTCCATTTAAGACATCAGGTCTAAGTTTTTCCCTCAGGATTCGTGTAAGATTTTCCCTGCTAATTTCTTCCAAAGATATGATGTGTCCGTTGTAGCCAGGATGAGGATTAATATGTGCAATCATATCTGATTGGAATTTTCGTATTATAATCTGATTACGAAAAACATTAATTGGAGCTTAGACATGTGGAATCAAATCTGTGCCATCCTGTTCGGCGCTATGTACGGTTCCCTCGCTAGCTGTTATAGTAGCTAATCCGTTCCCTATCGTACCCTCACTAGCTGTTACGGTATCTGAGTCCTCACTTCCTACCCTACCTTCACTTGCAGTGTCAGTGGAGGATTCATCCGCAATATGGACACACAAATCTGTAGATGCAGTTCTCGAAGTCTGCTCAGCTTTCACTGAGTCGGCTGAGTCTGCTTTTAAGCGAGATAAGGCGTCGGCTACTACATTGGATTTCCCTGGTTTATATATAAGTTCGAAGTTATATTCCTCTATCCTAGACTTCCACCTTTTCAATTTCGCTCATGGCAAACGTCAGAGGTTGGTGATCGGTAAAAATGCGTATTTTCTTAGCTCCATACAGATAGGAGCGAAGATTGTCCAATGCCCAAACTATGGCGAGCATCTCTTTCTCGTTCGTGGCATATGCCTCCTCTGTCCTGTTCAAAGAGCGAGAAATAAAGGTTATGGGTTTGTCCTTTCCCATTTCCCCTTGAGACAGTACTGCACCTAAAGCACTGTTAGAAGCGTCCGTCGTAAGATTAAATGGTTTGTCAAAGTCCGGGAAGGCTAATACTTCCGATGACGTGAGCAACTCATTAAGCTCGTTAAATGCTTGTAGCTCTTCCTCCCCGAGAATAATTCTAACATTCTTCGATCGATTGGCCTTGACTTGTGCCATCTCGCCACGAGTGAGAGTGGTTAAGGGTTAAGCTACTTTGGCAAAGTCCTTAATGAACCTCCTATAATAAGATGTTAATCCCAGAAAACTTTTGAGCTCTTTCAGGGTCTGGGGTGGCACAATGTCAAGAATTGCCCTCACCTTCCTTCTATCAGGCAGTATACCATCCTTAGTAACCACATAACCAAGGAATTCGACCTCGCTTTTCATAAAAGCAGTTTTCTCCAAATTAACCCTAAGGTGAGCGTCTCTTAGACGCTGAAATACTTTCCTAAGGTTCCCTAGGTGTTCCTCAATATTACCCCCGTATACTATTATGTCGTCTATATAGACATAACATATTTTCCCTATACAACCTCGCAGGACGTCATCGACCATACGCTGAAATATAGCAGGCGCATTCCGTAGGCCGAACGGTAGCCTCAAAAACTCATACTTCCCATTCATTGTGGAAAAGGCTGTCTTTGGAATATCCCTTAGATTCATTGAAATCTGACGAAACCCCGAAGTGAGGTCAAGGGTTGTAAAATAAATAAAGTTGAATTTATTTCGGGAATTGGATATGTATCAGGTATGGTGACGGCATTCAGTCTTTTGAAATCCACCACCATCCGATATTGTTTCTCTCCATTTGGATTAGGTTTCTTTGGGACCACCCAAATGGGAGAATTATAAGGACTTCTTGACGGCCGTATTAAATTATTATCCAGAAGTTCTTCTATTTGTCTGTCCACTTCAGCACGCATACAAGCTGGATAAGGATAACTCTTTGAGTATATTGGCTCATCAGTGGTACACCGTATCTCCGCCCTGATATATGTTGCTGCCAATTCGTTATTTATTGGTCCAAATATGTCAAAGGTCACATATGGCTATAAGGTCACTCAATGTAGTGCATGATGGAAGTACGTTAATTTCGTTCAATGTCTGAATTCTAAGTGGTATACTGATCCCTGGCGAGATTGTCAGTGTATTATTTTTGTGGTCTATTATAGCTTGAAGCTCACGTAGAGTATCGTCGCCGATTATACCATTGAAAGATGTGAATCCTGGGGTAGTACATAGAATGTAATTGTCGTATCGTTACCAAATGGGGCAAAGAATTTCCCCTTTACCTTCTCACTAATTTGTACTCTCCCTGATGCAGTAGGAACATAAAATGATTTATCTAATTTCTTTGAACTGGGGCATAAGGCTGGCTTAACAAAGTTTTTGGTAGCCCCTGTGTCTATTAAAAATTTTATTATTGAGCCATCCTTTAATTCATTGCTTACGTATGGTAAGCCGGAAAGGCACGAGTCCGAAAATTTATTTTGTCGTCGGCTGGTTCACCCTCATTGTCCTCTTGTGTCATGTTAAAAATTCTCTGTTGTTTAAACGGGTGTTGTGCTGACCCGGGACGAACCTGTTCCGAAAAGGCCCGCCTTTTGTGGTTATTCCATTGTCGGTTTCCGGTCCCCCTAGATTGCGTACTCTGATCTATGTCCATTGGTTCTGGTCTGTGGGGAGCAGGCTGTTGTGCAACACGCCGTGGCTCAAATTGTCGGTTTACAAAAGGGTTCGCTTGAGGTTGATACCGGTTTTTCGGTACAAACTTTTGGAAGGAAACTTGGTTTCGAGTCTTACTTGGGTGGTGATTCGGAAAGTTATTAAATCCCATTGGAACCTGGACCCTATTCTGGCCATTAACCGAATGTAGGGAGACCTGACTCCTGTAATTGGCATTTCTCAATTCCAAACATTGCGAATATGCCTCGGGAAGTGTCTTCGGCTTCATGAGCATTATCATCTTTGACAGCTCGCCGTTAAGACCCCTTATGAAAACTTCCAGTGTCCTATTCCTATAAGTCTCTATTAAAACGTTCGTCGTTTCTTCAGAATAAGTTTCCGTCTTCAATTTGTTTATGATCAAGGAGAACTGGTGATTTACTGTAGCGTAGAACTCGTCTACGCTCATACTCTTCTGAGCTAGTTGGGTCAACTGATGTTCTAGTGTGCGAACATCTCTTTTGTCTGCATAATGCAGAGAAAGACAGTTCTTTATCGATGCCCAGTCTTCATCGAATATGTTGTAGGAGGTAAGGGCGGCATCAGCCTTTCCCTTACATTTTCGGCGAATAGCCTGAACAATAGCCCTATATATCGGCTTCTGCCGGACGATCTCAAAGTCCTTCAGGATACTCTCCACGCTATGTATCCAGGATACATACTGCGTGGGGTCACCCTCAAAAGACTGCAAGTCCCTTACAAAGTCGGGAAGTTTTCCTATTTCGTTCAATTCAGTTTCTGTGATTGGAGCACGCAGGGGGGGAGGTGGACTTTCGCCCTCAACAACCGGAGGATTACTGGGCCTACGTTCCAAATTCAGCGTTCTCTGATCCAGAGTTTTTAGCTGGGTTAGAACGGCGTTTAGGGCGCCAGTTAACTCTGTTACCTTACTTTGCAAATGTTCCATACTTACATACACATATACATAGGAATTTGCTTTATAACTTCACAGGTTCTTCCCTCTATATTTTTATAGTCAGCCTTACAGGATATGCCTTCCAATAATTCTCCCTCTTCTCTTCAAATTAATTCACTGGTAGTCACAGGATCGAAATTTCACTTAATTGTCACTGTTCTTTCTTTCTTTAGGTGGATCCTCTTTTCCACAAAACAAATTTAAAATTTCACTATTTCTTTTTTATCTTTTCCAGTTTTTATTATTTAGTTTCTGGAGGGTCCCGTAGGAATCGCAAAAACTTATTTAATTTCACAATTTCGGGATCGAAATTTCACTTAATTGTCACTGTTCTTTCTTTCTTTAGGTGGATCCTCTTTTCCACAAAACAAAATTTTAATGTTCACTATTTCTTTTTTATCTTTTCCAGTTTTTATTATTTAGTTTCTGGAGGGTCCCGTGGGAATCGCAGAAACTTATTTAATTTATTAATTTTATATATTTAATTTTTTATTTAATTTTATAAGGACTCCGCTTTCCCTTGGCGGGTCCCTGCTCGGGCGCCAGTTAACTTCCTTTGTTATGTGAAATTAAAAAAAAATATTTTTAAGTGGACACCGACTTGTCCACTATAAATGAAACACGTTAATTTTTTGGTTTACCCAAGTAAGACTAACTCTAACAATATTTTTTAAATGCTTAAATCTAAATAATTCTGCTGATCCAACTTATTCCATTCCCACGTTGTGAAATCTTCCAGACGAAATATGATCCTGCATACTAGCTTGTGCGTGTGCACCGTCAGAACAACCTTGTGTAGATTTTTCCCGCTCATGTATACTTGATTGTGTTAACTTGAATGATAAACTGTAAATATTCAGTAAATTGCAAGATTTTGTGAAATATTTCACTATTTGTGTGACTTTCTAAAAGAAATTGTTGACAAAATTAGAAGATTTTGTGAAATATGTCTCTATTCAGTTAGTTTTTTAGAAACTTGTTTCTAGAAAATCAACTGTTCAGAACATTGCAAGATTTTATGAAATATTTCACTATTTGGTTGACTCTACATTTTTTTAATTTGTATCTGAATGTAAGACTATTTTTAGAAAACCAACTATTCAGTAAATTGTAAGATTTTGTGATATTTTTCACTACTGGGTGATTTTCTAGCAAAAAATCGTAGAAAAATGTCCTAAAATTGACTGCTCAGTAATGTTCAAGATTGTGTGAAATATTTCATTTTTCAGTTGACTTTTTATAAATTAGCAAGATATTTCAACCTTTTATACATATTCTGAGAAATCTTTGTATTTTTAAAATTTGTAACTGAATGTAAGACTGTTTCTCAAATATTAACTATTCAGTAAATTACAACATTAGAAGATTTTGAGAAATATATCACTATAAAGTTGACTTTATAGAAATTTGCAAGATATTTCTTTTTTTGTAAAATATATCATTATTTAATTGACTTTTTACAAATTTGCACTACTTTTGTGAATGATAGACTGTTTCTAGAAAATCAAATATTCAATAAATTGCAAGATTTTGCGAAATATTTCACTATATGTGTGACTTTCTAAAAGAAATCGTTGACAAAATTAGAAGATTTTCACAAAATCTTCTAATTTTCTATTCAGTTGTTTTTTAGAAACTTGTTTGTAGAAATTCAACTGTTCAGAACATTGCAAGATTTTATGAAATATTTCACTATTTGGTTGACTTTACATTTTTTTAATTTGTATCTGAATGTAAGACTATTTCTAGAAAATCAACTCTTCAGTAAATTGTAAGAAAAAATCGTAGAAATGTCCTAAAATTGACTGCTCAGTAATGTTCAAGATTGTGTGAAATATTTCACTTTTCAGTTGACTTTTTAGAAATTAACAAGATATTTCAACCTTTTATACATATTTTGAGAAATCTTTGTATTTTTAAAATTTGTAACTGAATGTAAGACTGTTTCTAAAATATCAACTATTCAGTAAATTACAAGATTTTGTGAAATAGTACACTATTTGGGTGACTATGTAAAACAAATCGTTGGCAAACTTAGAAGATTTTGTGAAATATTTCACTATCCATTGACTTTTCATAAATTTGCAAGATATTTCTACTTTTGTGAAATATTTTACTACTCAGTTGAGTTTTTAGAAATTTGAAAGATATTTCTACTTTTTATAGAAATTTTGTGAAATCTTTGCATTTTTTTTAATTTGTATCTGAATGTAAGACTATTTCTAGAAAATCAACTCTTCAGTAAATTGTAATACTTTGTGAAATATTTCACTATTTGGGTGACTTTCTAGAAAAAATCGTTGACAAACTTAGAAATTTTGTGAAATCTTTGCATTTTTTTAATTTGTATCTGAATGTAAGACTATTTCTAGAAAATCAAATATTCAGTAAATTGCAAGATTTTGTGAAATATTTCACTATTCGTGTGACTTTCTAAAAGAAATCGTTGACAAAATTAGAAGATTTTGTGAAATATGTCTCTATTCAGTTGGGTTTTTAAAATTTGTAACTGAATGTAAGACTGTTTCTAAAATATCAACTATTCAGTAAATTACAAGATTTTGTGAAATAATTCACTATTTGGGTGACTATGTAAAACAAATCGTTGGCAAACTTAGAAGATTTTGTGAAATATTTCACTATCCAGTTGACTTTTAGAAATTTGCAAGATATTTCTACTTTTGTGAAATATTTTACTACTCAGTTGAGTTTTTAGAAATTTGAAAGATATTTCTACTTTTTATAGAAATTTTGTGAAATCTTTGCATTTTTTAATTTGTATCTGAATGTAAGACTATTTCTAGAAAATCAACTCTTCAGTAAATTGTAAGATTTTGTGATATTTTTCACTACTGGGTGATTTTCTAGAAAAAATCGTAAAAAATGTCCTAAAATTGACTGCTCAGTAATGTTCAAGATTGTGTGAAATATTTCACTTTTCAGTTGACTTTTTAGAAATTAGCAAGATATTTCAACCTTTTACACACATTTTGAGGAGTCTTTGTATTTTTAAAATTTGTAACTAAATGTAAGACTGTTTCTAAAATATCAACTATTCAGTAAATTACAACATTAGAAGATTTTGAGAAATATATCACTATAAAGTTGACTTTATAGAATTTTGCAAGATATTTCTTCTTTTGTGAAATATATCATTATTTAATTGACTTTTTACAAATTTGCACTACTTTTGTGAAATGTGTCTCTATTCAGTTGACTTTTTAGAAATATGCAAGATATTTCAACTTTTTATAGAGGTTTTGAGAAATCTTTGTTTGTTTAAATTTGTATGAATGATAGACTGTTTATAGTAAATTGCAAGATATTGTGAAATATTTCACTATTTGTGTAACTTTCTAAAAGAAATCGTTGACAAAATTAGAAGATTTTGTGAAATATTTCACTATTTGGTTGACTTTACATTTTTCTAATTTGTATCTGAATGTATGACTATTTCTAGAAAATCAACTCTTCAGCAAATTGTAAGATTTTGTGATATTTTTCACTACTGGGTGATTTTCTAGAAAAAATCGTAGAAAAATGTCCTAAAATTGACTTCTCAGTAATGTTCAAGATTGTGTGAAATGTTTCACTTTTCAGTTGACTTTTTAGAAATTAGCAAGACATTTCAACCTTTTATACATATTTAGAGAAATCTTTGTATTTTTAAAATTTGTAACTGAATGTAAGACTGTTTCTAAAATATCAACTATTCAGTAAATTGCAAGATTTTTTGAAATATTTTACTATTTGGGTAACTTTGTTAAACAAATCGTTGGCAAAATTCGAAGATTTTATGAAATATGTCTCTATTCAGTTGACTTTTTAGAAATTTGCAAGATATTTCTACTTTTGTTTCATGAAAATAAACTGTTCAGTACATTGCAAGATTTTGTGAAATATTTCACTATTCGGTTGACCTTCTAGAAAAAATCGTTGACAACATTAGAAGATTTTGAGAAATATATCACTATTCTGTTGACTTTATAGAAATTTGCAAGATATTTCTTCTTTTGTGAAATATATCATTATTTAATTGACTTGTTTCTAGAAAATCAACTATACAGATCATTGCAAGATTTTATGAAATATTTCACTATTTGGTTGACTTTACATTTTTTTAATTTGTATCTGAATGTAAGACTATTTCTAGAAAATCAACTCTTCAGTAAATTGTAAGTTTTAGTGATATTTTTCACTATGTGGTTGACTTTACATTTTTATACCCTACACCACTATAGTGGGGAGGGTATTATGCGTTTGTGCTGATGTTTGTAACACCCAAAAATATTGGTCCTACCCCCACCTTAAAGTATACCAATCGACTCAGAATCACTTCCTGAGTCGATTAAGCTATGTCCGTCTGTCCGTCCGTCCGTCCGTCTGTCTGTCTGTCTGTCTGTCTGTCTGTCTGTCTGTCTGTGTGTCCATGTAAACCTTGTGCGCACTCTACAGGTCGCAATTTTTGAGATAATTTGATGAAATTTGGAACATACACTTCTCTTGGTCCAAGGACGAACGCTATTGAAAATGGTTGAAATCGGTCCATTATTTCACCTAGCCCCCATACAACCGGACCCCCCGAATAGGGCTTTTGACCTCATAATTATGTTAAATGATCTGCTATCTCTACAAAAATTGGAAAAGTTTAGTTTTATATATGTCTTAATAATTCTAGTGATTTTCGTAAAGATCGGGCATTATTTGACCCTAGCCCCCATACAAAGTCCCCCTCAGAAAATGACTTGAATGTCCACAATTCACTTATAAACAGTAGTATCACGATGAAATTTGGCACAAATGAGTTTTATATAAACATAATTCCCAACAATAAATTTTATAGGGATCGGACCAAGTTTTACTCCAGCCCCCATATAAGCGGACCTTCCGATTTGGGCCTTTTAGCTCATAACTTTGTCAAATATATGATATATATATGACCCTAGCCCTATACAAAGTCCCCCTCAGAAAATGACTTGAATGTCCACAATTCACTTATAAACACTAGTATCAATATGAAATTTTCCACAAATAGATTTTATATAAACATTTTATATAAAATGTCGACATTAAATTTTATAAGGATCGGACCAATTTTTGCCATAGCCCCCATACAACCGGACCTACCGATTAGGGCCTCTTAGCTTATAACTACGATAAATATACTACTATCTTCTCAAAAATTGGCACAACTAAGTTTGATATGTAATTATAAATAACACTGTCATTTTTCGCCATGATCGGAAATAAAAAGTAGCCTATTATCACACATACGAATGTGCTGTGAAAATTTGAAGAAAATCGGTTTAGCCGTTTAGTAGTCTATAACGTTCAAACATACAAACATATAAACACACAAACATACAAAGATATAAACATACAAACAAACACACATTCATTTTTATATATGTATATAGATAATTCCCAATAATACATTTTATAAGGATCGGCTCAATTTCTGCCTTAGCCTCCATACATCCGGACCTTCCGATTTCGGTCGTTTATCTTTTAACTACGTCTAATATACTACTATCTATCCAAAAGTCGGCACAATGTGGTGATGTTTGTAACACTCAAAAATATTTGTCCTTATTAAGCTATGTCCGTCTTTGTGACCGTGTAAACCTTGTGTGCACGCAACAGATCGCAATTTTGAATATAATTTGTTAAAATGTGTCACATACTATTCTCTGGATCCACTACCTGGATCAGCATACAACCGAACATGAACAGACATTATTTGGAACCTATATGAGATTAACAGAAATGCTTCATTATTGAAATTAATCACATTTAATATTCGCAATTGGTGTAGGGTATCATATGGTCGGCCACGCCCGACTATAATTTCTTACTTGTTTTAATTTGTATCTGAATGTAAGACTATTTCTAGAAAATCAACTATTCAGTAAATAACAACATTAGAAGATTTTATGAAATATATCACTATAAAGTTGACTTTATAGAAATTATTTAATTGACTTTTTACAAATTTGCACTACTTTTGCGAAATGTGTCTCTATTCAGTTTTTTAAAATCTCTTTGTTTGTTTTTTAAATTTGTATGAATGATAGACTGTTTCTAGAAAATCAAATATTCAGTAAATTGCAAGATTTTGTGAAATATTTCACTATTTGTGTGACTTTCTAAAAGAAATCGTTGACAAAATTAGAAGATTTTGTGAAATATGTCTCTATTTAGTTGGTTTTTTAGAAACTTGTTTCTAGAAAATCAACTGTTCAGAACATTGGAAGATTTTATAAAATATTTCACTATTTGGTTGACTTTTCATTTTCCTAATTTGTATCTGAATGTATGACTATTTCTAGAAAATCAACTCTTCAGCAAATTGTAAGATTTTGTGATATTTTTCACTACTGGGCGATTTTCTAGAAAAAATCGTAGAAAAATGTCCTAAAATTGACTGCTCAGTAATGTTCAAGATTGTGTGAAATATTTCACTTTTCAGTTGACTTTTTAGAAATTAGCAAGATATTTCAACCTTTTATACATATTTAGAGAAATCTTTGTATTTTTAAAATTTGTAACTGAATGTAAGACTGTTTCTAAAATATCAACTATTCAGTAAATTACAAGATTTTGTGAAATATTTCACTATTTGGGTGACTATGTAAAACAAATCGTTGGTAAACTTAGAAGATTTTGTGTAATATTTCACTATCCAGTTAACTTTTTATAAATTTGCAAGATATTTCTACTTTTATGAAATATTTTACTACTCAGTTGAGTTTTTAGAAATTTGAACGATATTTCTACTTTTTATAGAAATTTTGTGAAATCTTTGCATTTTTTTTTTAATTTGTATCTGAATGTAAGACTATTTCTAGAAAATCAACTCTTCAGTAAATTGTAATATTTTGTGAAATATTTCACTATTTGGGTGACTTTCTAGAAAAAATCGTTGACAAACTTAGAATATTTTGTCAAATATTTCACTATACAGTTGACTTTTCATAAATTTCGCAAGATATTTCTACTTTTGTGAAATATTTTACTATTCAGTTGAGTTTTTAGAAATTGTTACTGAAATGTGGGATTTGGACCAGGTCGCACACGATCAGGTAGACCCTACTAAGGGTTAAGCTTAATAAAGTTGTAACGACATTTTTTGACCGTTGGACTGAGGAATATTCTGGAAGTAGAAAAATTGACGAGAATGTAGTAAAACGACCGTTGTATTTGACAGTACATAAGTTGAAATGAGACGACCAGATATTTTATGAGATTATGGAACTTTTCTAGAATACGTGAAAACTAACGAGGACATAAAAAACGGACGAGTAGCTTTCAATAGACGGACGTTTTCGTCTATAATAGAGTCAGTTGTCCAGCAGCAGTCGAAGTATAAAGTTGATATAAGTTGTGAAGTTGATTTTATATTAAAAGTGGTTAAAAGTTGTGATGTGAATTAATTGTGTTTTGTGTATTTAATTTGACTGAGAAAATATTTAAAATTAATATTATATTTAATTAACAAATATAAAACCCTAGACTTAAGCTAAATATTTTATAATAAACATTTTAAATTAAAACATACAGTGTTTTAATCGAAGTAATCAAACTTCGGGATAATATAATCCCACAAAATTGGGGGCTCAACCGGGATGTGCCGGCAAATGAAGTTTAATAAAGTGTTTGGAATAGTGAAGTTTTTGTGATCTAAATAAAGTGGCAAAGTTGAACTATATAAAAGTTGATATTATATTACGAAAATGTTGAACAGTGTTAAAGTTGTACAATTTTAAAGTTTTGTGTATTTTACGTTATTTTAAATGTAATTGATGGACAATTAAAGTGTTGAAAGTGTGAAAAAAAACTCTTTAAAACATTTAATTATAGAGAAAACATCCTGCAAAAACAAACATACATCAAAAAGGCAGAAGGGAAAATTGATGGTACAAAAAACAGAATAAACCAAAAACTAAACGTAGTGGAATTGTGTTTTTAAGAGATAAAAGCAACCTATATAAGAGAGACAATAAAAAAATAATAATAATAAGAAAACCACCACCATAAAGTGATCTCGCAAAAAAGAAAAATATAATAGAACTTAAGAGACTAAGGCGCAATTTACATGAAGACTTTTCAGACGTCTGTTTTTTCCAATTCTCTTTTGAGAATCTTCCAAAAAATCATGAACATTTATACGGTGATTTTTTACATGCAACTATGCATGTCTTTTTTTGATGTTTAATTGTATAATCCTTTTTAATTACTTATTCGTAATAAAAACAAAATTAAATTTTTAACATAAAAACCACTTAATTTGATTTAAAAAAATTTAATAACACGCTATAGTATTTTTTTAATGCAAATTTTAATGTTTTCATGTAAAAAAAAGACATAATTATTTTTTTACATGAGCATAATATCAACAGTACGAATGAGTTTAAAGAGGAATGTCAAAAACAATCATGAAAATCCCAAATCATGTTTGTTTTCTTACCCCCCATTCTTCTCTACCCCGCTCACCACCAATCATCGACAAACATGAAAACAGACGTCTGGGCAAACATGAAAAAAAATCATCATGTAAATTGGGTGTAAGTTATTTGCAACGAGTTTATGAAAGACGAAAACAACAAGTGAAATATTGTGTTTTGGAGAACTTTGTAGTTTGTGTGTGTGTTCAATGTTAATGCAAATAACGTACATTTTGCTTATGTGTATTGATTGGGAGAGAAAAAGTGATGTAAACTAGAACATTCCCGAAAGCTTTGTATAAAGAAAAAACTTTTAACGAACATCAAAGTGATCATTAAATAAACTGTTAAACTATTAAATTTACTAACGAAAAACTTTATTTGTGGCGAGTAAAGCTTTTTAGCATTGTGTGGATAAAAGAGAAGGTAGATCTACTTTAATGTTGTGTTTATATCCAATTATAACTTTATGTGGAACAACGATTAAAAGCTTGGCTGGTAAATTATATTGAGAAGACGAAAGTAATCCCAGGAGAGAAAAGGAGACAAATACATTAATGGAAGTTTACTGATTAAAGCTTTGCAACTAAGCAGAACTGACGAGTAAACAATTGCTGTTGAGTTGGAGAATAAGGAGCGAACTTTTATAAGATAAGTAATATATTTAGTATGTTAGTTATTTATTTAGTTTTTATGGAATTGAGAGCTTTTATGTTACGATTTTGAATTTAACTGCATTTTGAAATTGGAGATCTTATGTTAAAGTTTGAATGCTATTAAATTAGATGTTAAGATTACAGACCGGTTTCTGATATTTTTGTCTACAGTTAAAGTTTCTGCTTATTTTTAAATTCTGTTGAATACTGTAAAGTTGAATGTTAAATTGCTTAGTACATATAGTGTAGGAAGTTAATGTTACGGAACAGAACTGTTATATTTTTTTAAATTATGTGGGTTAATGTTATGTTTCGATGGATAACATAGATAATACAATTGTTAATTGAGATTATGGAATTCTGAATATTTAATTTGCTAGTTTTTACATATAACTAATTTTATTTATTGAGTCAGAATGTTAGTTATTTAATTTAATTATTAATAATTTGTGTTAGTAAAGAGTATATTTATATTTGAATGTGTGAGGTTGTTGCTGAACATTCATATATTAAAATGGACGTGGACAGTATTATGTCAATGAATTGCGATGCTTTACGCAGCAAACTGACGGAATTAGGGTTGGACATGACGGGGTTGAAGGCAGTGTTGCGCAACCGGATCCTCCGACATTTCGGTAATCAAATCGACGGGGATGGCTCGGAATCAGTAAATTCTGACTACCAGGAAGTAGGTGCTAGAGCCTATCCAGAATATCCCCAAAGTGGACCTGTTTTTACCTTCAGGGACATTGCCGATAGCTTGTCGACTTTTAGTGGTACCGATTCTTTTAAGATTAGAGATTGGGTACAAGACTTTGAGGAAAACGCGGGGGTAGTAAGGTGGAATGCTGTGCAGAAATTTATTTATGGTAAGCAGCTATTAAAGGGTGCAGCTAAATTGTTTGTGAGAAGCCAGACTGGTTTGAAGGATTGGGAATCACTAAAGAACGCATTAATTACGGAATTCGGCGAAACATTGTCAACATCAGAAGTCCATAGATCGTTGAGAAATCGACGTAAAAAACAAAACGAGAGTTATCGCGAATATCTATACGCTCTAATGGAGATAGGCAGGCCGATTAATTTAGACGTTCCCAGCTTGCTTGATTATTTTGTAGAGGGAATACCAGACTCACGCTTCAACAAAAGCATTTTGTATCAAGCAAAAACAGTTGAGGAAATGAAGGAGAACATAAAGATCTATGAAAAGGTTCGTAATTCATTAGATAGAAATAGCCGGAAGAACAATTCCTCGAATGATGTTAAAAAAGTTGCGGTCAAAGAGGAGAAGGATGGTAGCAGTAAGAAGAGAAAATGTTTTAAATGCGGAAGTCCCGATCATTTGGCGAAAAATTGTGGTGAAACACAATTCAAGTGTTTTAAATGTAGCGGTGCAGGGCATCGCGCGGCCGACTGCAATGTCAAAAGGCAGGAGATTAAACAGGAGCCGCGCAGTAGTATTAACATGTTAGGTTGTGATAGGGAACCTTTTGAGCCGGGACTGAAGTTTAAGAAATTTTGCAATAACGATGTCAATATTTATGGCCTTATAGATACAGGTTGTAATATTTGTATCATAAGATGCGACGTTTACGAGAATCTTCAGGATACGATTAGGTTGATACCGGAACACCGAAGATTAAAGGGTGCAGGCGCCGGAGTCTTTTACACTGAAGGTTATTTTGATGCAACGATTATGGTTGATAACCTCGAGTTGAAATTAAGATTTTACGTAGTGCGCGCTGAGGATATTGACTATGAGGCTATTTTGGGTAGTAACATATTACATTTTATAGATTTGATTGTTACCGAACAGGGTGCCGAATTCTTTCCGAAGACGGGCGAGAATAATGAGAACAAGTTGGATTAGTCTTCTCAAAGGAATATTAATGCATTGGAGCTTGTCAATGAATTCGGAGATATTTGTTTCAACATAGAAGAGAATGAAAAAGTTGTAGCTGATCTGCAACATCTCAATGAAGAACTACAGGGAAAGGTGAAACATCTCATAGCAGAATATTCTCCTAAAGGGAATTGCGTTGCCCCAGTGAATATGAAAATTCTTCTGAAGGATGACATCCCAGTTGCTCAGGGTCCAAGTAGAACTTCATATGAAGATCAGAAAATTATAGACAAACAAATTTGAGAATGGTTGGAGCAAGGTATCATTGAACCAAGTACATCTGAATATTCATCCCCAATCGCACTGGTTGCAACAGGGAAATGTGTTTACTACACTAGATTTGAAAGATGGATTCTTCCATGTTCCCGTAGAACCGGGGTCTACCAAGTACACTGCGTTTGTCACCAGAAATGGGCAGTACGAGTTCAAATTTGTTCCATTCGGAATTTCAAATTCACCAGCGGTATTTTGCCGTTTTATTAATGCAATATTGAGGGAATTAATAGCGGAAGGTGTAGTCGTTGTTTACATGGATGATATGATAATTCCATCTAAAGATGAAATAGAGGGTGTGGAAAAGTTGAAGGCAGTATTGAAAGTCGCTGAGGAAAATGGATTGCATGTACGTTGGAGAAAGTGCCAGTTTCTTCAAAGAAAGGTAAATTTTCTCGGTTATATTGTAGAACAAGGAACTATTCGCCCCTCAAAGGAGAAGACGTCGGCTATCAAGAATTTCCCATTACCCCACGATAAAAAGAGTTTACAACGATTCCTAGGATTGACTTCGTATTTTCGCAGATTTAGCAAAGCCCATGTCCGATTTGTTACGAAAAGGCACTGAGTTTAAGATAAATGATGAGGTGATTTCATCGTTTGAGCAACTGAAAACAGCACTGGTAAAAGATCCTGTACTTAAATTGTATAACCCGAAAGCATTAACTGAGGTTCATACGGACGCAAGTAAATTTGGCTATGGGGCAGTCCTATTGCAGAAGGATTCCGAGGATCAATGTCTTCACCCAGTTCAATACATGAGCAGGAAAACAACACCCGCGGAGGAAAAGTATCATTCCTATGAGCTTGAGGTTTTAGCGATTATAGAGGCACTCAAAAAATGGAGAGTATATCTTATAGGGTCTAGATTTAAGATTGTTACTGACTGCAATGCATTCGCCATGACTATGAAGAAAGCTGATGTTCCACTTCGTGTTTCCCGATGGGCGATGTTCTTGCAAGATTTTAATTATGAAATTGAACACAGATCAGGCACTAAGATGAGACATGTCGATGCGTTAAGTAGGGTAACTTGTTTACTAATTGAAGATTCTATACGTCATAGGCTAAAGGAAGCCCAGTTGGATGACATGTGGGTAGCAGCTGTTATAAAGATTCTTGAAAATGATCATTACGAGGACTACTATATATACCATGATGTACTATACAAGGATCCTACAAGAGAATTGATAGTTGTACCGTCTCAATTGGAGGACGAGATAATATCCATTGCCCACAGAAAAGGACATTTTGGCATTAAAAAGACTCAGGAGTATATTGAGAAATATTTTTATATTCCCAACTTGAGTTCGAAGGTTGGTAGAGTAGTTATGGGTTGCGTGGAATGTATAATGATCAACACGAAATCTGGTAAGAAAGAGGGACTGTTGACACTAACCGACAAGGAAGATCTACCGCTGGGTACCTACCACGTAGATCACGTTGGACCCATGACATTGACGAATAAACAATATAATCACATACTTGTTGTCCAAACTTGTTTGGTTGTATCCCACCAAGGATACAGGTACAGATACAGTTACTGATCGCTTAGAGCGCCAAGCAGCAGTATTCGGTAACCCGAAAAGGATAATCTCTGATAGAGGATCAGCATTCACATCTAATGCCTTTAGGGAATATTGTGAAAGTAAAAGGATTCAGCATTTATTAATAGCTACTGGAGTTCCGAGGGGAAACGGCCAAGTTGAAAGGATACATCGGATCGTAGTACCTATGTTTGCGAAATTGTCTCGTGATAACCCGAACCAATGGTACAGACATGTAAACCGAGTTCAGCAATTTATTAATAGAACCCCACCTCGATCAACTCATATCTCACCATTTAGGATCTTAACAGGATGCGAAATGCGGCTTGAAGAGTTTCCAGATATGAGGGAAATAATGGATGAACAAATTCTACAGGAAATTCAAACGGAAAGGGATAAGGATCGAGAAACAGTCAAAGAGCATATCGCCAGGATACAAGAAGAGAATAAAAGGAATTTCAACAAAAGTCGTAGAACTGAAGAGAATTACGAGATTAACGATCTTGTAGCAATAAAGCGTACCCAATATGGTGTCGGTATCAAATTAAAGGGAAAATATTTCGGTCCATACAAAATAATACGGAAGATGAAGCATGGCCGATATGAAGTAGAAAAGATAGGAGAGGTTGAAGGTCCACGCAGGACATTTACGGTGGCCGAATACATGAAGAAGCGGTCGCCCGTATTCGAGCCGAATACCCCGTCAGGAGGGCCGACTAAGGGTTAAGCTTAATAAAGTTGTAACGACATTTTCTGACCGTTGGACTGAGGAATATTCTGGAAGTAGAAAAATTGACGAGAATGTAGTAAAACGACCGTTGTATTTGACAGTACATAAGTTAAAATGAGATGACCAGATATTTTATGAGATTATGGAACTTTTCTAGAAGACGTGAAAACTAACGAGGACATAAAAAACGGACGAGTAGCTTTCAATAGACGGATGTTTTCGTCTATAATAGAGTCAGTTGTCCAGTAGCAGCCGAAGTATAAAGTTGATATAAGTTGTGAAGTTGATTTTATATTAAAAGTGGTTAAAAGTTGTGATGTGAATTAATTGTGTTTTGTGTATTTAATTTGACTGAGAAAATATTTAAAATTAATATTATATTTAATTAATAAATATAAAACCCTAGACTTAAGCTAAATATTTTATAATAAACATTTTAAATTAAAACATACCGTGTTTTAATCGAAGTAATCAAACTACGGGATTTTTACTTTTGTTTCTATAAATTCAACTGTTTCACTATTTGTGTGACTTTCTAGAAAAACTCGTAGAAAAATGTTCTAAAAATTGACTGCTCAGTAATGTTCAAGATTTTGTGAAATATTTCAGTATTCAGTTGTCTTTTTAGAAATTAGCAAGATATTTCAACTTTTTATAGATATTTTGAGAAATCTTTGTAGTTTTAAAATTTGTAACTAATGTAAGACTGTTTCTAAAACATCAACTATTCAGTAAATTGCAAGATTTTGTGAAATAAAACAATTCGAGGATTTTGTGATATTCAGTTGACTTTTAGAAATTTGCAAGATATTTCTACTTTTGTGAAATATTTTACTATTCAGTTGACTTTTTGAAATTTGCAAGATATTTCAACTTTTTATAGAGATTTTGAGAAATCTTTGCATTTTTTTAAATATTGTATCTGAATGTAAGACAGTTTGTAGAATATCAATTTTTCAGTAAATTGCAAGGTTTTGTGAAATATTTCACTAAAATAAATCGTTGACAAAATTAGAAGATTTTGTGAAATATGTCTGTATTCAGTTGACTTTTAGAAATTTGCAAGATATTTCTAATTTTGTGAAATATTTCTAGAAAAAATCGTTGACAAACATGGAAGATTTTATTCGAAGATTTTGTGAAATATGTCTATTCAGTTGACTTTTAGAAATTTGCAAGATATTTCTACTTTTGTGAAATATTTTACTATTCAGTTGACTTTTTGAAATTTGCAAGATATTTCAACTTTTTATAGAGATTTTGAGAAATCTTTGCATTTTTTTTTTAAATTTTGTATCTGAATGTAAAACAGTTTGTAGAATATCAATTATTCAGTAAATTGCAAGATTTTGTGAAATATTTCACTATTTGGGTGACTTTCTAAAATAAATGGTTGACAAAATTAGAAGATTTTGTGAAATATGTCTCTATTCAGTTGACTTTTAGAAATTTGCAAGATATTTCTACTATTGTGAAATATTTTACTATTCAGTTGACTTTTTGAGAAATCTTTGCATTTTTTTTAAATTTTGTATCTGAATGTAAAACAGTTTGTAAGATATCAATTATTCAGTAAATTGCAAGATTTTGTGAAATATTTCACTATATGTGTGAAAAACAAATCGTTGGCAACATTCAAAGATTTTGTGAAATATGTCTTTATTCAATTGACTTTTAGAAATTTGCAAGATATTTCTACTTTTGTGAAATATTTACTATTCAGTTGAGTTTTTAGAAATTGTTATAGAAATTTTGAGAAATCTTTGTTTTTTTGTTAATTTGCATGAATGATAGACTGTTTCTAGAATATCAAATATTCAGTAAATTGCAAGATTTTGTGAAATATTTCACTATTTGTGTGACTTTCTAAAATAAATCAGTTGACTTTTTAGAAATTTGCATGTTATTTCTACTTTTGTGAAATAATTCACTATTCAGTTGACTTTTTAGAAATTAGCAAGATATTTCAACTTTTTATAGATATTTTGAGAAATCTTTGTATTTTTAAAATTTGTAACTGAATGTAAGACTGTTTCTAAAATATCAAGTATTCAGTAAATTGCAAGATTTTGTGAAATATTTCACTATTTGGGTAACTTAGTAAAACAAATCGTTGGCAAAATTCGAAGATTTTGTGAAATATGTCTCTATTCAGTTGACTTTTTAGAAATTTGCAAGATATTTCTACTTTTGTTTCAAGAAAATCAACCGTTTAGTACATTGCAAGATTTTGTGAAATATTTCACTATTCGGTTGACCTTCTAGAAAAAATCGTTTGGTTGACTTTACATTTTTTTAATTTGTATCTGAATGTAAGACTATTTCTAGAAATCCAACTCTTCAGTAAATTGTAAGATTTTGTGATATTTTTCACTACTGGGTGATTTTCTAGAAAAATCGTAGAAAAATGTCCTAAAATTGACTGCTCGGTAATGTTCAAGATTGTGTGAAATATTTCATTTTTCAGTTGACTTTTTAGAAATTAGCAAGATATTTCAACCTTTTATACATATTTTGAGAAATCTTTGTATTTTTAAAATTTGTAACTGAATGTAAGACTGTTTCTAAAATATCAACTATTCAGTAAATTACAAGATTTTGTGAAATAATTCACTATTCGGGTGACTATGTAAAACAAATCGTTGGCAAACTTAGAAGATTTTGTGAAATATTTCACTATCCAGTTGACTTTTCATAAATTTGCAAGATATTTCTACTTTTGTGAAATATTTTACTACTCAGTTGAGTTTTTAGAAATTTGAAAGATATTTCTACTTTTTATAGAAATTTTGTGAAATCTTTGCATTTTTTTTAATTTGTATCTGAATGTAAGACTATTTCTAGAAAATCAACTCTTCAGTAAATTGTAAGATTTTGTGAAATATTTCACTATAGACATAGAAGATTTTATGAAATATATCTCTATTCAGTTAGATTTTTAAAAATTTGCAAGATATTTCTACTTTTGTTTCTAAAAAATCAACTGTTCAGAGCATTGCAATTTCTTGTGAAATATTTCACTATTTGGTTGACTTTCTAGAAAAAATCGTTGACAAACTTAGAAGATTTTGTGAAATATTTCACTATCCAGTTGACTTTTCATAAATTTCACAAGATATTTCTACTTTTGTGAAATATTTTACTATTCAATTGAGTTTTTAGAAATTGTTATAGAAATTTTGAGAAATCTTTGTTTATTTCTTTGCATGAATGATAGACTGTTTCTAGAATATCAATATTCAGTAACTTGCAAGATTTTGTGAAATATTTCACTATTTGTGTGACTATGTAAAACAAATCGTTGACAAAATTAGAAGATTTTGTGAAATATGTCTCTATTCAGATGACGTTTTAGAAATTTGTAAGACATTTTTACTTTTGTTTCTAGAAAATCAACTGTTTCACTATTTGTGTGACTTTCTAGAAAAAATCGTAGAAAAATGTCCTAAAAATTGACTGCTCAGTAATGTTCAAGATTTTGTGAAATATTTCACTATTTAGTTGACTTTTTATTAATTAGCAAGATATTTCAATTTTTTATAGATATTTTGAGTAATCTTTGTATTTTTAAAATTTGTAACTGAATGTAAGACTGTTTCTAAAATATCAACTATTCAGTAAATTGCAAGATTTTGTGAAATATTTCACTATTTGGGTGAAAAACAAATGGTTGGCAAAATTCGAAGATTTTGTGAAATATGTCTCTATTGACTTTTAGAAATATGCAAGACTTTTGTGAAATATTTACTATTCAGTTGAGTTTTTAGAAATTGTTATAGAAATTTTGAGAAATCTTTTTTTTTTAAATTTGCATCAATGATAGACTGTCTCTAGAATATCAAATATTCAGTAAATTGCAAGATTTTGTGAAATATTTCACTATTTGTGTGACTTTCTAAAATAAATCAGTTGACTTTTTAGAAATTTGCATGTTATTTCTACTTTTGTGAAATAATTCACTATTCAGTTAGCTTTTTAGAAATTAGCAAGATATTTCAATTTTTTATAGATATTTTGAGAAATCTTTGTATTTTTAAAATTTGTAACTGAATGTAAGACTGTTTCTAAAATATCAACTATTCAGTAAATTGCAAGATTTTGTGAAATATTTCACTATTTGGTTGACTATGTAAAAAAAAATCGTTGGCAAAATTCGAAGATTTTTGAAATATGTCTATTCAGTTGACTTTTAGAAATTTGCAAAATATTTCTACTTTTGTGAAATATTTTACTATTCAGTTGACTTTTTGAAATTTGCCAGATATTTCAACTTTTTATAGAGATTTTGAGAAATCTTTGCATTTTTTTAAATTTTGTATCTGAATGTAAGACAGTTTGTAGAATATCAATTATTCATTTCACTATTGGGTGACTTTCTAAAATAAATCGTTGACAAAATTAGAAGATTTTGTGAAATATGTCTCTATTCAGTTGACTTTTAGAAATTTGCAAGATATTTCTACTTTTGTGAAATATTTTACTATTCAGTTGCCTTTTTGAAATTTGCAAGAAATTTCAACTTTTTATAGAGATTTTGAGAAATCTTTGCATTTTTTTAAAATTTGTAACTGAATGTAAGACTGTTTCTAAAATATCAACGATACAGTAAATTGCAAGATTTTGTGAAATATTTCACTATTTGGGTGAAAAACAAATCGTTGGCAAAATTAAAAGATTTCGTGAAATATGTCTCTATTCAATTGACTTTTAGAAATTTGCAAGATATTTCTACTTTTGTGAAATATTTACTATTCAGTTAAGTTTTTAAAAATTGCTATAGAAATTTTGAGAAATCTTTGTTTTTTTTTTTTAATTTGCATGAATGATAGACTATTTCTAGAATATCAAATATTCAGTAAATTGCAAGATTTTGTGAAATATTTCACTATTTGTGTGACCTTCTAAAATAAATCAGTTGACTTTTTAGAAATTTGCATGTTATTTCTACTTTTGTGAAATAATTCACTATTCAGTTGACTTTTTAGAAATTATCAAGATATTTCAACTTTTTATAGATATTTGAGAAATCTTCGTATTTTTAAAATTTGTAACTGAATGTAAGACTGTTTCTAAAATATCAACTATTCAGTAAATTGCAAGATTTTGTGAAATATTTCACTATTTGGGTAACTTTGTAAAACAAATCGTTGACAAAATTCGAAGATTTTGTGAAATATGTCTCTATTCAGTTGACTTTTTAGAAATTTGCAAGATATTTCTACTTTTGTTTCAAGAAAATCAACCGTTCAGTACATTGCAAGATTTTGTGAAATATTTCACTATTTGTGTGACTTTCTAAAAGAAATCGTTGACAAAATTAGAAGATTTTGTGAAATATGTCTCTATTCAGTTGGTTTTTTAGAAACTTGTTTCTAGAAAATCAACTGTTCAGAACATTGCAAGATTTTATGAAATATTACACTATTTGGTTGACTTTACATTTTTTTAATTTGTATCTGAATGTAAGACTATTTCTAGAAAATCAACTCTTCAGTAAATTGTAAGATTTTGTAATATTTTTCACTACTGGTTGATTTTCTAGAAAAAATCGTAGAAAAATGTCCTAAAATTGACTGCTCAGTAATGTTCAAGATTGTGTGAAATATTTCAATTTTCAGTTGACTTTTTAGAAATTAGCAAGATATTTCAACCTTTTATACATATATGAGAAATCTTTGTATTTTTAAAATTTGTAACTGAATGTAAGACAGTTTCTAAAATATCAACTATTCAGTAAATTGCAAGATTTTGTGAAATAATTCACTATTTGGGTGACTATGTAAAACAAATCGTTGGCAAACTTAGAAGATTTTCTGAAATATTTCACTATCCAGTTGACTTTTCATAAATTTGCAAAAATTTGTGAAATATTTTACTACTCAGTTGAGTTTTTAGAAATTTGAAAGATATTTCTACTTTTTATAGAAATTTTGTGAAATCTTTGCATTTTTTTTAATTTGTATCTGAATGTAAGACTATTTCAACTCTTCAGTAAATTGTAAGATTTTGTGAAATATTTTACTATTTGGGTGACTTTCTAGAAAAAATCGTTGACAAACATAGAAGATTTTATGAAATATGTCTCTATTCTGTTGGCTTTTTAGAAATTTGCAAGATATTTCTACTTTTGTTTCTAAGAAATCAACTGTTCAGAACACTGCAAGATTTTGTGAAATATTTTACTATCCAGTTGAGTTTTTAGAAATTATTATAGAAATTTTGAGAAATTTTTGTCTTTTTTTATTTGCATGAATGATAGACTGTTTCTAAAATAAATCGTTGACAAAATTAGAAGATTTTGTGAAATATGTCTCTATTCAGATGACGTTTTAGAAATTTGCAAGATATTTTTACTTTTGTTTCTAGAAAATCAACAGTTTCACTATTTGTGTGACTTTCTAGAAAAAAGCGTAGAAAAATGTCCTAAAAATTGACTGCTCAGTAATGTGCAAGATTTTGTGAAATATTTCACTATTTAGTTGACTTTTTAGAAATTAGCAAGATATTTCAACTTTTTATAGATATTTTGAGAAATCTTTGTATTTTAAAAATTTGTAACTGAATGTAGGACTGTTTCTAAAATATCAACTATTCAGTAAATTGCAAGATTTGGTGAAATATTTCATTATTTGGGTGACTTTCTAAAATAAATCGTTGACAAAATTAGAATTCAGTTGACTTTTTAGAAATTTGCAGGATATTTCTACTTTTTATAGAGTTGTGAAATATTTCAATATTTGGGTGACTTTGTTAAACAAATCGTTGGCAAAATTCGAAGATTTTGTGAAATATGTCTCTATTCTGTTGGCTTTTTAGAAATTTGCAAGATATTTCTACTTTTGTTTCTAGAAATCAACTGTTCAGTGCATAAAAAGATTTTGTGAAACATTTCACTATTTGGTTGACTTTCTAGAAAAAATTGCTGAAAACTTAGAAGATTTTGTGAAATATTTCACTATCCAGTACACTTTTCATAAATTTGCGAGATATTTCTACTTTTGTGAAATATTTTACTATTCAGTTGAGTTTTTAGAAATTTTGTGAAATCTTTGCATTTTTTTAATTTGTAACTGAATGGTAAGACTATTTCTAGAAAATCAACTCTTGAGTAAATTGTAAGATTTTGTGAAATATTTCAGTATTTGGGTGACTTCTAGAAAAAATCGTAGAATAATGTCCTAAAAATCGACTGCTCAGTAATGTTCAAGATTTTGGAAACATTTCACTTTTCAGTTGACGTTTTAGAATTTTGCAAGATATATCAACTTTTTATAGAGTTTTAGAGAAATATTTGTATTTTTTTAACTGAATGTTTCTAGAATATCAACTATTCAGTAAATTGCAAGATTTTGTGAAATATATCCATATTTGTGTGACTTTCTTAAATAAATCGCTGACAAAATTCAAAGATTTTGTGAAATATGTCTCTATTCAGATGACGTTTTAGAAATTTGCAGAATATTTTTGCTCTTGTTTCTATAAAATCAACTGTTTCACTATTTGGGTGACTTTCTAGAAAAGATCGTAGATAAATGTCCTAAAAATCGACGTTGAGTAATGTTCAAGATTTTGTGAAATATTTCACTAATCAGTTGACTTTTTAGAAATTAGCAAGATATTTCATCTTTTGTGAAATATATCATTATTTAATTGACTTTTTAGATATTTGAACTACTTTTGTAAAATATGTCTCTATTCAGTTGACTCTTTTAAAATGTTCAAGATATTTCTACTTTGTACAAAATCAACTCTTCAGTAAATTGTAAGATTTTTTGAAATATGTCTCTATTCAGTTGACTTTTTAGAAGTTTGCAAGATATTTCTACTTTTGTTTCTAGAAAATCAACTTTTCAGTACATTACAAGATTTTGTGAAACATTTCACCATTTGGTTGACTTTCTAGAAAAAAATCGTTGACAAACCTAAAAGATTTTGTGAAATATATCACTATAAAGTTGACTTTATAGAAATTTGTAAGATATTTCTTCTTTTGTGAAATATATCATTATTTAATTGAATTTTTAGAAATTTGCATTACTTTTGTGAAATGTGTCTCTATTCAGTTGACTTTTTAAAAATTTTCAAGATATTTATACTTTTGTACAAAATCAACTCTTCAGTAAATTGTAAGATTTGTGAAATATTTCACTATTCTTTTTAGAACTTTTTAGAAATTTGCAAGATATTTCAACTTTTTATAGAGATTTTGCGAAATCTTTGTTATACACTCCAGCACCATCAGTGGTGATAGAGGGTATATATAACTTGGTCATTCCGTGTGTAACACCAAGAAATATTCATCTGAGACCCAACAAAGTATATATATTCTGGGTCCTTATCAAATTCTGAGTCGATTTAGCTATGTCCGTCTGTCCGTCTGTCTGTGTAAAACACGCTCACGATAAAACGAAGCAATAGAGTTTAACCAAATTCACCAATTTATTGAAAATGGGCAAAATCGGTTCACACCGGGAAAAGTTATGAATCAAAATTTAAAACAACCTCGAAAAAATAAGCATTTTTTACACATTCTGATGTAATTTTCTCGAAAACTATACAAGGTAATTCAATGAAAATCACCACACATTCGTTTCTACACAAGGGCTTGATCCCTGCTGAAAATTGCCAGAATCGGTCCACAATTTCATATACCTCCCATACAAAAGTACATATTCCCGGAAAATGGGTTTTTTGTTAATAACTTCCGTCAGAATGTTGATATCTTCACAAAATTTTACAAATTAAAATCTTATGTCAGTAGAATTCATTCAGAGAAAAAATTTCTGGATCGGTCCATAATTGGACATAGCTCCCATACAAGGTCCCCTCCCGAAAATCACTTAAACGCGCATAACTCATTACTAAATAAAGATATCCATATAAAATTTGATATAAGTATTACTCATATGCACAGAAATGTTACTGTGAAATTTTTTCCGATCGGTCCATAATTGCTCATAGCTCCCATACATGGTCCCCTCCCGAAAATCACTTAAACGCGCATAGCTCATTACTAAATTAAGATATCCATATAAAATTTGGTACAAGTATTGTTTATATGCACAGAAATGTTACTGTGAAATTTTTTCCCGATCGGTTCATAATTGGTCATAGCTCCCATACAAGATCCCCTCCCGAAAATCACTTAAACGCACATAACTCATTACTAAATTAAGATATCCATATAAAATTTGGTACAAGTGTTGCCCATATGCATAGAAATATTACTCTGAAAGTTTTTTCCGATCGGTCCATAATTGGTCATAACTCCCATACAAGGTCCCCTCCCGAAAATCACTTAAACGCGCATAACTCATTACTAAATTAAGATATTCATATAAAATTTGGTACAAGTATTGCCCATATGCATAGAAATATTACTGTGCAAGTTTTTTCCGATCGGCCCATAATTGGTCATAGCTCCCATACAAGGTCCCCTCCCGAAAATCACTTAAACGCACATAACTCATTACTAAATTAAGATAACCATATAAAATTTGATATACGTATTACTCATATGCACAGAAATATTACTGTGAAATTTGGTCCATAGCTCCCATACAAGGTCCCCTCCCGAAAATCACTTAAACGCGCATAACTCATTACTAAATTAAGATATTCATATAAAATTTGGTACAAGTATTGCCCATATGCATAGAAATATTACTGTGAAATTTGTTCCCGATCGGTCCATATTTGGTCATAGCTCTCATACTAGGTCCTCTCCAGAAAATCACTTAGATGAACAATATTCATTACCAAATAATGATTTAGATACAGAATTTTGAAATTTTGTCTTTATATACATAATTGGTCATAGCTCCCATACAAGGTCCTTTTACGAAAATCTCTTAAACGCACATTACTCATTACCAAATAAAGCTATACTAAATTACGATATAGATACAAAATTTTACTGAAATATAGCTTTTATGTACAGAAATTTTGCTTAAAGAATTTTTTACGATCGGTCTATAATTGATCTTATCTCCCATACTAGGAACTGCCCCTAAAAGCGCTTTAACCTTATTTAACTATTTGCATTATCAATTTGTGTAGAACAAAATTATATATATGTATGTATTTTCAAAATCCTTAAATCTTTCACACACATGCATACATGCAAATTATTAAATATTGCTAAGCACTATAAAAATATAAAAGAAAATGGCGTTTATAATGTTCAATAAATCTTGGAATTGTAATAGATCTAAGCTGTTTAAATCTTGGGATTTATCTATTTAAGACATGAGAAGACTTATTTGGACAAATATTTGATCAATTAGAAAAGTATTAATATAAAAGTAGCTGGTGGAGGGTATTTAAGATTCGGCTCAGCCGAATATAGCACTCTAACTTGTTTTTTTTGTATAATTTGTAACTGAATGTAAGACTGTTTCTAAAATAAGAACTATTCAGTAAATTGCAAGATTTTGTGAAATATTTCACTATTTGGTTGACCTTCTAGAAGAAATCGTTCACAAACATAGGAGATTTTGTGAAATATTTCACTATCCACTATTTTCATAAATTCTTTGTATTTTTTTAACTGAATGGAAGACTGTTTCTAGAATATCAACTATTCAGTAAATTGCAGGATTTTGTGAAATATTTCCATATTTGGGTGACTTTCTAAAATAAATCGCTGACAAAATTCGAAGATTTTGTGAAATATGTCTCTATTCGGATGACGTTTTAGAAATTTGCAAGATAGTTTTGCTTTTGTTTCTATAAAATCACTGTTTCTTTATTTGGGTGACTTTCTAGAAAAGATCGTAGAAAAATGTCCTAAAAATCGACTGTTCAGTAATGTTCAAGATTTTGTGAAATATTCCACTAATCAGTTGACTTTTTAGAAATTAGCAAGATATTTCTTCATTTGTGAAATACATCATTATTTAATTGACTTTTTAGAAATGTTCACTACTTTTGTAAAATATGTCTATATTCAGTTTTTAAAATTTTCAAGATATTTCAACTTTTGTACAAAATCAACTCTTCAGTAAATTGTAAGATTTTGTGAAATATTTCACCATTCAATCGACTTTTTATAAATTTGCAAGATATTTCAACTTTTTGTGAAATATTTCACAATTTGGGTGACTTGTAAAACAAATCGTTGGCAAAATTCGAAGATTTTGTGAAATATGTCTCTATTCAGTTGACTTTTTAGAAATTTGCAAGATATTTCTACTTTTGTGAAATATTTTACTATTTAGTTTACTTTTTAGAAATCTGCAAGATATTTCAACTTTTTATAGAGATTGTGAAAAATCTTTGCATTCTTTTAAATTTTTTATCTGTAAGACAGTTTCACTATTTGTTTGACCTTCTAGAAAAAATCGTTCATAAACATAGAAGATTTTGTGAAATATTTCACTATTCAGTTGACTTTTCAGAAATTTGCAAGATATTTCAACTTTTTATAGAGATTTTGAGAAATCTTTGTTTTTTTTTGTTTAATTTGTATGAATGATAGACTGTTTCTAAAATATGAACTATTCAGAAAATTGCAAGATTTTGTGAAATATTTCACTATTTGGTTGACCTTCTAGAAAAAATCGTTTACAAGCAAAGAAGATTTTGTGAAATATTTCACTATCCACTATTTTCATAAATTCTTTGTATTTTTTTAACTGAATGGAAGACTGTTTCTAGAATATCAACTATTCAGTAAATTGCAGGATTTTGTGAAATATTTCCATATTTGGGTGACTTTCTAAAATAAATCGCTGACAAAATTCGAAGATTTTGTGAAATATGTCTCTATTCGGATGACGTTTTAGAAATTTGCAAGATATTTTTGCTTTTGTTTCTATAAAATCAACTGTTTCACTATTTGGGTGACTTTCTAGAAAAGACCGTAGAAAAATGTCCTAAAAATCGACTGTTCAGTAATGTTCAAGATTTTGTGAAATATTCCACTAATCAGTTGACTTTTTAGAAATTAGCAAGATATTTCTTCATTTGTGAAATATATCATTATTTATTTGACTTTTTAGAAATGTTCACTACTTTTGTAAAATATGTCTATATTCAGTTTTTAAAAATTTCAAGATATTTCAACTTTTGTACAAAATCAACTCTTCAGTAAATTGTAAGATTTTGTGAAATATTTCACTATTCAATCGACTTTTTATAAATTTGCAAGATATTTCAACTTTTTGTGAAATATTTCACAATTTGGGTGACTTGTAAAACAAATCGTTGGCAAAATTCGAAGATTTTGTGAAATATGTCTCTATTCAGTTGACTTTTTAGAAATTTGCAAGATATTTCTACTTTTGTGAAATATTTTACTATTTAGTTTACTTTTTAGAAATCTGCAAGATATTTCAACTTTTTATAGAGATTGTGAAAAATCTTTGCATTCTTTTAAATTTTTTATCTGTAAGACAGTTTCACTATTTCACTATTTGGTTGACCTTCTAGAAAAAATCGTTCATAAACATAGAAGATTTTGTGAAATATTTCACTATTCAGTTGACTTTTCAGAAATTTGCAAGATATTTCAACTTTTTATAGAGATTTTGAGAAATCTTTGTTTTTTTGTTTAATTTGTATGAATGATAGACTGTTTCTAAAATATGAACTATTCAGAAAATTGCAAGATTTTGTGAAATATTTCACTATTTGGTTGACCTTCTAGAAAAAATCGTTTACAAACAAAGAAGATTTTGTGAAATATTTCACTATCCACTATTTTCATAAATTCTTTGTATTTTTTTAACTGAATGGAAGACTGTTTCTAGAATATCAACTATTCAGTAAATTGCAGGAATTTGTGAAATATTTCCATATTTGGGTGACTTTCTAAAATAAGTCGCTGACAAAATTCGAAGATTTTGTGAAATATGTCTCTATTCGGATGACGTTTTAGAAATTTGCAAGATATTTTTGCTTTTGTTTCTATAAAATCAACTGTTTCACTATTTGGGTGACTTTCTAGAAAAGACCGTAGAAAAATGTCCTAAAAATCGACTGTTCAGTAATGTTCAAGATTTTGTGAAATATTCCACTAATCAGTTGACTTTTTAGAAATTAGCAAGATATTTCTTCATTTGTGAAATATATCATTATTTAATTGACTTTTTAGAAATGTTCACTACTTTTGTAAAATATGTCTATATTCAGTTTTTAAAATTTTCAAGATATTTCAACTTTTGTACAAAATCAACTCTTCAGTAAATTGTAAGATTTTGTGAAATATTTCTCTATTCTGTTGACGTTTTAGAAATTAGCAACTTTTTATAGATATTTTAAGAAATCTTTGTATTTTTTTAATTTTTAACTGAATGTAAGACTGTTTCTAGATTATCAACTATTCAGTAAATTGCAAGGTTTTGTGAAATTTGGGTGACTTTGTAAAACAAATCGTTGGCAAAATTCGAAGTTTTTGTGAAATATGTCTCTATTCAGTTGGCTTTTTAGAAATTTGCAAGATATTTCTACTTTTGTTTCAAGAAAATCAACTCTTCAGTAAATTGTAAGATTTTGTGAAATATTTCAGTATTTGGGTGATTTCTAGAAAAAATCGTAGAATAATTTCCTAAATAGCGACTGCCCCGTAATGTTCAAGATTTTGGAAATATTTCACTTTTCAGTTGACGTTTTAGAAATTTGCAAGATATTTCAACTTTTTATAGAGATTTTAAGAAATCTTTGTATTTTTTTAACTGAATGGAAGACTGTTTCTAGAATATCAACTATTCCGTAAATTGCAAGATTTTGTGAAATATTTCCATATATGGGTGACTTTCTAAAATAAATCGCTGACAAAATTCGAAGATTTTGTGAAATATGTTTCTATTCAAATGACGTTTTAGAAATTTGCAAGATATTTTTACTTTTGTTTCTATAAAATCAACTGTTTCACTATTTGGGTGACTTTCTAGAAAAAATCGCAGAAAAATGTCCTAAAAATCGATGTTCAGTAATGTTCAATATTTTGTGAAATATTTCACTATTCAGTTGACTTTTTAGAAATTAGCAAGATATTTCAACTTTTTATAGATATTTTGAGAAATCTTTGTATATTTTTAAATTTTTAACTGAATGTCTAACTAACTTCGACGAATGCCTCACAATGGCAAAGAAAGTGCTCCAGAGTTTCACTCTCCTCGCCACATTCGTCTGAATCCGGACGTCCAATTTTGTATAGATGTGCTCGTAATCCTGTGTGTCCACTGAGAATACGTACCATCATACTAACCTCAGACTTGCTCATTTTGAGGAGATTTCTCGTCTTGCTCTCATCATTATTCCAAAAGGCCTTATGGGATTCTCTCATCCATATTTTTAATTCAGCTTTTGTTGCGTCGAATGGTTTTGCGTTTGTCAGGTTAACTACATCGAGCTCCCTTCCCTTTAAAACTATTACATTCGCCCTTTCGTTGCCGACTACTCCCGAGTGGCTTGGTACCCATATGATGTGAACCTTACCTCTGGGAGAGTATTCAGTTAAAGCTTTCTTACAATCCAATACGGTCTTAGATTTAATTCTATCACCTGATATCGCACAAATTGCCTTCTGGCTGTCGGTAAATATATTAGGCCCTCTGGGCGCCATATTTATTCTAATCCAATTTACACATTCCGTTATTGCTCGTACTTCTGCCTGGAAGCTTGTGTTATGATTAGGTAAACGGTGGTATATTTCTGTTTCTGGGTCTTCAATATAGAACCCCAGGCCCACTTTGTCCCCTAATTTAGAGCCATCCGTGTAGCAACGGATTCCTACTGGTATTTGCTCTAATGTTCCGCTTGACCAAGATATTCTATCTGGGATTAGCGTTTCAAAGTTTCCGACATATTCAGTGTCTGGTATGCGATCAGGCACGTCCGATGAATGTGTATAACCTTCCAATGTGTCCAGTATACATTGATGACGTGTCCTTTAACCGCTTTTGGCCAGTTCGCCTAAAGTAAAGAGCCGTTCTGCTGTAAGCGCCGCCTCATATCTTAAATATGTTTCAATGGGTGGAATATCTAGCAACGTTTCCAGAGCCTTGGTTGAAGTAGTACACATGGCACCACTTATACCCAAGCAGCATGTACGCTGAACTCCCTGTAGTAGTTTGATATTGCACTTTTTGTCTAAAGCAGTCCACCAGATTATTGAAGCATAAGCTAGAATTGGTCTTATTACACTTTTATAAAGCCAATTTGTCATAGTAGGACTAAGACCCCATTTCATGCCTATGGTTCTCCTACATATCACCCAGCACCGATGTGCCTTGTTGATCCTATCCTCTATGTGGTGTCTCCATTTTAATTAACTTTGTCTGTCACCGGTATCTTCTTGCCCAGGAAGTAAGGTTCAGTATATGTAGAAATTTTTTGTCTTTATTGTGAAAAGACAGATTTCCGTCTTCGCCCAGATCAAGGCCGTATTCAGAGCCTCCTCAGGTCTTCTACACAAGTAATTTGGATCCTTTCCCTTTAAAAGTATTACGACATCGTCTGCATAGCAGACAGGTCTAAGTCCTTTCTCGGTTAGGGTCCTTAGGAGGCTATTAATCGTGGTAACCCAGAGTAAAGGCGACAAAATGCCACCCTGTGGTATACCGCAAAATACCTTTGTCCTGATAGTTATATCGTACATCTCGCAGCTTATCCATCTGTTCCTTAGCATGTAGTTGATCCAGTTACGGAGCACCCGGTCAACATAGAACTGGTCTAGGGATTGGATAAGAGTATCAGTGTGCACGTTATTGAAAGCGCCTTCGATGTCAATGCATACTGCCAGTGTATACAGTTTGCTATCGAAAGATTCACCTATGTAGTGGACAACTTCGTTTAAAGCGGTTTCCACCGATCCACAGTGGGGCAGAATGGAAATTTTTTGGAAATAAATCTGGCATTTCTAAACGGCTGATCCGATCGGGATAAAATTTGGCGTGAGCGTAGCCAAGGAGTATTCGAGTTTAAGTTTTGAAGATGAACCCTGCAGATGCCCCAGGGACGGCGCTGTGGCGGCTCAAAGTAGGGTACCTACGACATGTAAAATTTTTAAACTCGTGCCATTTTTTTGTTTTTCACCCAAATACAAAGATTTTTATATTTTGTGAAAGCGCTCGACGAGATCTTGAAAAAACATGCTTGGACATACTACTTATCTCTTATAATATCCGAGTTATAGACATTTAAAAATTTAGTGATACAAAATTTACCATACCTTGGTCCGCCTTTTTTTGAATACCGGGCGTAATTTTGGACCAAATGGACTCAATTTTTTCTTGTTAGTTAGACAACAAAATTTTCAATAATATACAAAAAATTTCAGATCAATATTGTTTACAGATCCAAAAATATACGTTTTTTAATTTAAAAATTCAAAAAATTTTAGATTTTTGGCGTTTTTTTGCCAAAAATGTGTCTTAACTCTTTTATTAATAAAATAAAATTTTTATTAAGAACATATAACAGTTTTATAGTTTTCTAAAAGGTATCTTTACGCAGAACGCTTTGGCGTAAAAAACTTGTCCTATTTTTTGAAAATGTTGCCAATGCGTCCTTCCGAATATGACCTATTTTTTATCAAAACTTCAACTTTGGGCGACATGTTCTAAAATCCCAAAGCTGGGATCAGAAAACTGAAAGCAGTTTTGGAAACCTCAATATGTTTTCTATTTACTCCAAAAGTATTTTCCCAGCCCTGAAAGAAATGTGGACCCTATGGGCAAAAAAGTAAAAAATCCCATTTTTGGGATTTTCATTCCTATTTTTGGGAATTGCGGGATGCCCTTTGACCTTTTCAATTTTTTTTTTTTTGCATATTCTTATTTGAAGTGACAAATTTAACAAGCGTTGAAAATTTCATTGAGTTTTGTTCATAAATAAAGATTTTGTCATATATTACATATTTGTTTAATTTCTAAAACTATGATTTATATCAAAATTTTAATAGGATCGCATATAGCTACAACAATTTAGTCCATATTTATCCCTTAATATCATTTTTTAGTTAGATATGGAAATTCTCGACCCTTTACAAAAAATTTCAAGCCAATATCTCAATTACATTCATGTCCTTTAATTTCATCTTTTTCATATTTTAGTATTAAGTATGACAGCACATATTTAAATCTTATATTTACCTATTTTCTATTTGTTTGCTTATCCTTATAATTGAAAGGTCCTATTATGCTTAAATTTTCAAAAATTTATAACTATTTTTTACCTAAATTTTTTCGACAGATCATTTCGTTCTGTTTCGTTTATGATCATGTAGGTAAAAATAAAAATACAGGTTATAGTAATATAGTCCTAAATGTTAATAGGTAGACAATTCGTAATTTTTTACTTTGGAATACCTGTATCGGAAATGACAAGAATTGGTATATAAGTAAACTTCTCAGATTTTAAGTACCATATTTAATAAATCTACAATGAAGATTACATTAAAGTACGAAGAGTTGTGTTCCGTTTTATGGAGTATATCTTCAAAAGGGCCAGAAAGAATTGAAGACATTTCAAATTATATAAAAACTACATATAGTAGAAAAGTTGACAAAACAGGCATATCAAAAATTGAAAACTTTTTAAAACTTTTTGATGTAAAAAGTAAGTCTGTGGATGGAAATCAAAAGAAATTTCGATTAAAATTTTGTAGTTGGATGGAAACTACTACGGAAATCTCAACTTACAACACATCAACAGGAGCGCCTTGCAAGTCATACGAAGACTTATGTTCAAGGTAAAAAAAAGAGGGTCACACAAAAACTTTTTTCAATCTCAAATGAGGAAATTGCTGATACATTTAACGAAATGCTGAAAAAGGAAAACCAACATATGGATGTCGTACATATTGCAACTATTCTTCCTAATGCATCACCAAAACGACTTAAGCGAATTGTGGAAAGTATACCAACTCCAACATCATAATCAAATTTTACTGAAGAGGAAGCAATAGCGCTTATGTTGGAACTGGGTCTCAGTCGAAATAAGTACCAAATATTAAGGAAAGCTCTGCATGAAAAAGGACACAATATATTACCATCATACAAGGCGATCCAGGAAAAAAAACAAACTATCCTACTAAATCAACAAAAAATAATGAAGAATTGAAAGAACTGAGAGCTGCGGAAAAAAGCAGAATCCAAGAAGAATTTAAAGTTCAGATGGGATTAAACATCGACAAACCACTTTCAAGTTGCGGTAGTACAAATGACGGTAATACGTCGAGAAGGTTTTTTCGTGATTTTGAAATTACTTCAAAAATAACTGGAATCGACAAGGAGTTGCTTCGAAGAGTTAAAACTATTTTAATGGCACTGAATAGTAAACATAAAATTAATGAAAATCGATTTGGGGAATATACATCTGAAATTTCTAAATTACTTGTATCTCTGTATCCATGGAGGGAACTAACACCAACAGTACACAAAGTATTGTGTCATGGTCAAATAATAATTGAATCGAATATTCTTCCACTTGGAGAGTTAACAGAAGAAGCCCAGGAAGCGAGGAATCGAGATTTTAAGCATGTTCAACTATTCAGCTCAAGAAAATGCTCCAAGCAATCACAGAATGAAGATATTTTTAATAGTTTACTTCTATCTTCTGATCCTGTTCTTTCAACTATGCGAAAAAGATGGATTTGTTATGAAACTCTATCATCCCAAAACAAGGAAGATTTAAAGGACTTATATTACCTTCTGGATATGTATACCGATATGACAGATTATTTTATAGAAAATAAGTAGTGTTAGGAATTAACTATATAAGTAGGTTGTAAGAATTAATTGTATTATGTTTAAGATAAACAGTTCAAATAAAAAAAGCTATTATACTAACTGATGAAATTGTATTAAATTGTGTTTTATATTTCGGTGGGCGGGAAAGGTAATTTGTGTGGGGTGATTTAGGTGTTGTTGTGCGTGGCTCATAATAAAATTATAATTTTTTTTATTTTATATACAATATTATAATAAAATAATTAACTAAATAATTTTTAAAAATTGTCCAAATATTTTATTCAACACCAAATGTATGTTCTGTCATACTTAATACTAAAATATGAAAAAGATGAAATTAAAGGACACAGGTTTAAATGAACATATTTTTGAACGTAATTGAGATATTGGCTTGAACTTTTTTGTAAAGGGTCGAGAATTTCCATATCTAACTAAAAAATGATATTAAGGGATAAATATGGACTAAATTGTTGTAGCTATATGCGATCCTATTAAAATTTTGATATAAATCATAGTTTTAGAAATTAAACAAATATGTAATATATGACAAAATCTTTATTTATGAACAAAACTCAATGAAATTTTCAACGCTTGTTAAATTTGTCATTTCAAATAAGAATATGCAAAAAAAAAATTGAAAAGGTCAAAGGGCATCCCGCAATTCCCAAAAATAGGAATGAAAATCCCAAAAATGGGATTTTTTACTTTTTTGCCCATAGGGTCCACATTTCTTTCAGGGCTGGGAAAATACTTTTGGAGTAAATAGAAAACATATTGAGGTTTCCAAAACTGCTTTCAGTTTTCTGATCCCAGCTTTGGGATTTTAGAACATGTCGCCCAAAGTTGAAGTTTTGATAAAAAATAGGTCATATTCGGAAGGACGCAGTGGCAACATTTTCAAAAAATAGGACAAGTTTTTTACGCCAAAGCGTTCTGCGTAAAGATACCTTTTAGAAAACTATAAAATTGTTATATGTTCTTAATAAAAATTTTATTTTATTAATAAAAGAGTTAAGACACATTTTTGGCAAAAAAAACGCCAAAAATCTAAAATTTTTTGAATTTTTAAATTAAAAAACGTATATTTTTGGATCTGTAAACAATATTGATCTGAAATTTTTTGTATATTATTGAAAATTTTGTTGTCTAACTAACAAGAAAAAATTGAGTCCATTTGGTCCAAAATTACGCCCGGTATTCAAAAAAAGGCGGACCAAGGTATGGTAAATTTTGTATCACTAAATTTTTAAATGCCTATAACTCGGATATTATAAGAGATAAGTAGTATGTCCAAGCATGTTTTTTCAAGATCTCGTCGAGCGCTTTCACAAAATATAAAAATCTTTGTATTTGGGTGAAAAACAAAAAAATGGCACGAGTTTAAAAATTTTACATGTCGTAGGTACCCTACTTTGAGCCGCCACAGCGCCGTCCCTGGGGCATCTGCAGGGTTCATCTTCAAAACTTAAACTCGAATACTCCTTGGCTACGCTCACGCCAAATTTTATCCCGATCGGATCAGCCGTTTAGAAATGCCAGATTTATTTCCAAAAAATTTCCATTCTGCCCCACTGTGCGATCGTCCCTTTACATAAGCATGCTGCTTATATTTAAGGTCTTTGTATGGTATGCTGCTTTTAATCATGCTATCGACTATCCGTTCCAAGGTTTTAAGTAGGAAGGACGTAAGACTTATCGGTCGATAGGACTTAGGTGTCGCATAGCTAGGTTTCCCTGGTTTGGGTATAAATATTACCCTTGCATCCTGCCATTTAACTGGGGTATATGCCAATTTTAAGCATGCAGTGAATATCTGTGACAGATGTACGGAAACCAGTCCCGCCTCCATCTGCAAAAGTGCCGGGAAAATTCCATCCGGCCCTGCAGCTTTATAGGGAGCAAAGCTCTTGATTGCCCCTTTAACCATGTCAGTTGTAATAACTATTTCCGTGTTACCCTCCCCTTCCTCCAATATCGGTTCATCTATGTTATTCGATATACCGGGTGGGAAATGAGAATCAATTAGGAGTTTCATTGTCTCCCCCATATCCTCCAACCTCCTGCCCGTGTCATCGATCATAGATTCCGGTTGGACATGAGTTTTGGATAGGAATTTTTTTATCTTCGATACGTCATTTACGCTGTCTACCTGTTCACAAAAAAGTTTCCAGGAGTCTCGTTTGGCTTTTCGAACGATTTTCTTATATTCACCAAGTTTATTACGATACTCATCCCAGTATACTGCGGTCTTTTTACAACCAGGGCACTTGTGAACGTTTCCACTTTGGCATCTATATCCTCTTTATTTCGACATTGAAAAGTGTCCTGACCTAAACGGTTCTTTGGTAAGGTCCCGAACATTATCCAATTAGTTTTAGACTTATTCCGAAACTTTATCGGCTTTGGTGGTGGCCTTAGTATTTTGAATCTTATGTACCGATGGTCAGAAAAGGAGTGCTCGTCCGAAACTCTCCAATCCTGAATTTCGTTTATAAGCTCTTCTGAACATATAGTTATATCTAATACTTCTTCTCTGATTCTATTGACGAAGGTAGCCTTATTACCTAAGTTCAATGTTATCAAGTCGTTAGTATTAAGGAAATCCATGAGGGCTTGTCCCCTGCGATTGGTGTTTGTACTACCCCAAGCTACATTGTGCGAGTTGGCATCACAACCTATTACAATTTTCTTATTTTTTCTCTGTGCCTCTTCAACCAGTTTCATCAGATCCGACGTTGGTGGTAGTGTCGGAGAATCGAAAGGCAGGTAAACAGATGCAAGGAATATGTTGCCACGACCTTGCTTCAGCACCGTTGCATCCGATGTTGATAATCCTGTTGAGAGGAGAAAACATAAGTTCTTGTGACATAAGATACATGTTCTCGGGCGAGATCCTGTATCAGCGTAGAAAAGTTGAAAATTTACGTGATTTAATCCAGAAACCTTGTTGCGAATCGTCCAAGGTTCCTGGATTAAAGCTATATGTATTTTACCTGTGTTAATTTTAGCCATCAGAGCGTTGGTAGCTGTCTCGCTCCGATGGAGGTTTATTTGGATAACCTCAATCATGGTCATCCATTAAACTGTCTTCCAGCGAGTTGGTGGTCACCTAATCGCTCTTTGGATTTGACTCCTCCGGATAGCCTGAAGTGGCTATTAATGCAGTGGGTACTGTTGATGGCACTGCGGTGTCCTTATCAGGCATAGGAATAGCAGTATTTTTAATAGACACATTCCCAATTCTGGAGAGCACTGCTGTTCTGTCTTCTGGCGGGTGAGTGATTTCCTCCTCGCTTTTAGGATTTGATTCCTCAACATTACCAGTACTTGCTAATGATGCTTTGGGTACTGTCTTAGGTGTTTGAGTGTCCTTGTCGGGGCCGGTTTTGACAGCCCTTTCAATCGGCGCCTTCCCAATTTTGGGAAGGGCAACTACACTTTCTTCTGGCGAGTTAATGGTAAATTCCTCGATTTTAGGATTTGTCTCCTCATCGTTATCAGTAGTGGATACTGATGCTGTGCTCTTAGGTTTTTTAGTGTCCTTTTCGAGGCTTGTTGTAACAGCCCTTCCAATCGGCACCTTCCCAATTTTGAATATGACAGCTTTAGAGGCGAAGTAAGCTCTACCTTTATTCTTGGTAAGACTAGCCATGGATTTCTGGTCGATACCTATTACAAATAAAGTTCCCTCAGGTTCTTCTTTCCTGTAAAAGACATCCCATTTTTCTACGGCCAGCTCAGCATTTTGACCTCCAAGAATTTCCAGTATACGTTCATTAGCCAGTTTACTGCCCCATCCTTTTATGTAGACAGTGGACTTTAAGAGCACCGGAAGCTCGCTCTTCTTTGCCAGTCCCAGCCTAGCGCCGTCCCAGGGAGGAGGGATACTTTCCACCAAGTGCTTTAGGGTGCTAACACATTGGTGAGATGCCAACCTCATCAACATCACGCCCATGCTGAACTCGCAGCTCTCGCTCTCTATTGGTTGTTTGCCCTTAGAAGCGATTGCATGGTCCACTATCTTATTGTTGACCAGGTCTTCTATTTTACTCTGTTGGTCTATTAGATTTTTGCCTGTCGGATTACCGGCATCGTAAACTGCATAGCAGAGATCGTCCCGGTGCCTACTTCTGGCAACTTTGGCGTAAGATGGCGGCTCTTTTCCTTCGTCTAGCTTCTTCTTCCTCGTTTTTCGGGGCTTCTTTTGAGATTACCTTACCTTCGAGGTTGATTTCGCCGACGTGTTCGTCTTCGGAATATCTGGCTTGGCGTTGTCACCCTTACTCGCAGGATTCTCACTTGAAATTCCATTGAGTGAAGTAGATCCAAGTATCTTGGAAGTGATGTTATTCCGGAAATAACATTCTTAACCAACAGCGATTGGAAGATTTTTAGGAATTACGTCCAAGAAACTGAGTTTCTGAACATGGAAAAATAATACATGCAGTGAACTTTTTTTTTTTTTTTTTTTTTTTTTTTTTGAATTGCGCACAACAGGCCCGATAGTGGCCTAGGTGTATTTCTTCGGATTTGATGTAGTATACATCCTCCTATCAACCTAACCTAACCTAACTGAATGTAAGAATTTTTCTAGAATATCAACTATTCAGTAAATTGCAAGATTTTGTGAAATATTTCAGTATTTGAGTAACTTTGTCAACAAATCGTTGGCAAAATTCGAAGATTTTGTGAAATATGTCTCTATTCAGTTGACTTTTTAGAAATTTGCAAGATATTTCTACTTTTGTTTCTAGAAAATCAACTGTTTAGTGAAATGCAAGTTCTTGTGAAATATTTCACTATTTGGTTGACCTTCTAGAAAAAATCGTTCACAAACTTAGAAAATTTTGTGAAATATTTCACTATACACTATTTTCACTATTTTCTAAAATAAATCGCTGACAAAATTCGAAGATTTTGTGAAATAGGTCTCTATTTGGATGACGTTTTAGAAATTTGCAAGATATTTTTGCTTTTGTTTCTATAAAATCAACTGTTTCACTATTTGGGTGACTTTCTAGAAAAGACCGTAGAAAAATGTCCTAAAAATTGACTGTTCAGTAGTGTTCAAGATTTTGTGAAATATTCCACTAATCAGTTGACTTTTTAGAAATTAGCAAGATATTTCTTCATTTGTGAAATATATCATTATTTAATTGACTTTTTAGAAATTTACACTACTTTTGTAAAATATGTCTATATTCAGTTTTTAAAAATTTTCAAGATATTTCTACTTTTGTACAAAATCAACTCTTCAGTGAATTGTAAGATTTTGTGAAATATTTCACTATTCAGTTGACTTTTTAGAAATTTGCAAGATATTTCAACTTTTTATAGAGATTTTGAGAAATCTTTGTTTTTTTGATTAATTTGTATGAACGATAGACTGTTTCTAAAATATCAAATATTCAGTAAATTGCAAGATTTTGTGAAATATCCCAGTAAAAATTGGAGCTTACATGCAAGCAGGTTTGTAAGGGAACGAAGCTATTTTCTCCCTTACAAACCTGCTTCGATAAGGCATGATTTTTATATAGCGAATTCCCACTTGGAAGCATTACTCTTTAAAAAATGAAGCGTGTTTTCACTAATTACATTCAGCTGTGAGTAACAGCTATAAGTAAGCACTTATTTCATGTTTCTATGGCATTACTTCTTTCATTGTTTACAAAAAGCTCTTCCCTAATGCTTTTCCAGAAGACGTGAATTCATAGCTGATGTGAAGCTATTGCAGTATTGCTTATATGTAACCCTTTCTTCATGGGATTCTACACTCAATGGTATTTCTGAATGTACACTGTTTAAAATATGTAAAATGGCTGATGTACTTGCCACACATGGGCGATATTTTATATACCATTCCCTTATATTTTCTCTTAATGTCCCATTTTTATCATCAGCTATTACATCTTCTTCTGAATTCTCAAAATTAGAAACAATTTCGATATTTGAAATTTCTTCGGGACTATTTTCTGTTGCCTTCAAGAGATTAAATAAATTTTTATTTACCTCTTTTCTTTTTAATTTGTTAAATAGTCTTTTTCCAACCACTTTCGGCATATTTATATTTATAATAAAATCTTTTTATATTTTCTAAGAATTTTTTTTACACTTTTATTTACGTCTTATCTGCACAAATGCAACTCGATGACTAAACATTTTTTTATTATGTAACTTAAAATGTGTTTTTTGCCAGAAAAGACTCGGTGAAACTGCCGATTTCAATAGTCTTTGCAATACAACCTGCTTCCTTGAAAGGGTCAAGAGTAAGCTTAAATATTATTTAAATACTTCACTTACAACCTGCTTCTCTGTAAGGGATAGTAGTAAGCTTTTAATTTTTTCAGCTTACATTATAAAATTACTCCTATCATTGGTATTCCCTTATTTCCTGCATCACAGTAAGGCTTAATAGTAAACGAATACAGATGCAGTTAGGTCCCTTTTTAGCTTCCTAAAGTCTAAAAATTTTTTACTGGGATTTCACTATTTGGTTGACCTTCTAGAAAAAATCATTTACAAACTTAGAAGATTTTGTGAAATATTTCACTATACACTATCTTCATAAATTTCCAAGATATTTCTACTTTTGTGAAATATTCAGTTGAGTTTTTAGAAATTTGAAAGATATTTCAAATTTTTTTGTGAAATATTTGCATTTTTTTAATTTGTATCTGAATGTAAGACTATTTCTAGAAAATCAACTCTTCAGTAAATTGTAAGATTTTGTGAAATATTTCAATATTCAGTTGACGTTTTAGAAATTTGCAAGATATTTCAACTTTTTATAGATATTTTAAGAAATCCTTGCATTTTTTAAAATTTTAACTTAATGTAAGACTGTTTCTAGATTATTAAATATTCAGTAAATTGCAAGATTTTGTGAAATTTGGGTGACTTTGTAAACCAAATCGTTGGCAAAATTCGTAGATTTTGTGAAATATGTCTCTATTCGGTTGGCTTTTTAGAAATTAGCAAGATATTTCAAATTTTTATAGATATTTTGAGAAATCTTTGTATATTTTTAAATTTTTAACTGAATGTAAGAATGTTTCTAGAATATTAAATATTCAGTAAATTGCAAGATTTTGTGAAATTTGGGTGACTTTCTAAAATAAATCGCTGACAAAATTCGAAGATTTTGTGAAATATGTCTCTATTCGGATGATGTTTTAGAAATTTGCAAGATATTTTTGCTTTTGTTTCTATAAAATCAACTGTTTCACTATTTGGTTGACTTTCTAGAAAAGACCGTAGAAAAATGTCCTAAAAATCGACTGTTCAGTAATGTTCAAGATTTTAGGAAATATTCCACTAATCAGTTGACTTTTTAGAAATTAGCAAGATATTTCTGCATTTGTGAAATATATTATTATTTAATTGACTTTTTAGAAATTTGCACTACTTTTGTAAAATATGTCTATATTCAGTTTTTAAAAATTTTCAAGATATTTCTACTTTTGTACAAAATCAACTCTTCAGTAAATTGTAAGATTTTGTGAAATATTTCACTATTCAGTTGACTTTTTAGAAATTTGCAAGATATTTCAACTTTTTATAGAGATTTTGAGAAATCTTTGTTTTTTTGATTAATTTGTATGAATGATAGACTGTTTCTAAAATATGAACTATTCAGTAAATTTCAAGATTTGGTGAAATATTTCATTATTTGGATGACTTTGTAAAACAAATCGTTGGCAAAATTCGAAGAATTTGTGAAATATGTCTCTATTCAGTTGACTTTTTAGAAATTAGCAAGATATTTCAACTTTTTAAAGAGATTTTGAAAAATCTTTGCATTTTTTTAAATTATTTATCTGAATGTAAGACAGTTTGTAGAATAGCAAGTATTCAGTAAATTGCAAGATCTTGTGAAACATTTCACTATTTGGTTCACCTTCTAGATAAAATCGTTCAAATTTTGTAAAATATTTCCCTATCTACTATTTTCATAAATTCTTGTATTTTTTTAACTTAATGGAAGACTGTTTCTAGAATATCAACTATTCAGTAAATTGCAGGATTTTGTGAAATATTTCCGTATTTGGGTGACTTTCTAAAATAAATCGCTGACAAAATTCGAAGATTTTGTGAAATATGTCTCTATTCGGATGACGTTTTAGACATTTGCAAAATATTTTTGCTTTTGTTTTTATAAAATCAACTGTTTCACTATTTGGGTGACTTTCTAGAAAAGACCGTAGAAAAATGTCCTAAAAATCGACTGTTCAGTAATGTTCAAGATTTTGTGAAATATTCCATTAATCAGTTGACTTTTTAGAAATTAGCAAGATATTTCTTCATTTGTGAAATAAATCATTATTTAATTGACTTTTTATAAATTTTTATAAAACTTTTGTGAAATATTCAGTTGAGTTTTTAGAAATTTGAAAGATATTTCTACTTTTTTGTGAAATCTTTGCATTTTTTTAATTTGTATCTGAATGTAAGACTATTTCTAGAAAAGCAACTCTTCAGTAAATTGTAAGATTTTGTGAAATATTTCAATATTCAGTTGACGTTTTAGAAATTTGCAAGATATTTCAACTTTTTATAGATATTTTAAGAAATCCTTGCATTTTTTCAATTTTTAACTTAATGTAAGACTGTTTCTAGATTATTAAATATTCAGTAAATTGCAAGATTTTGTGAAATTTGGGTGACTTTGTAAAACAAATCGTTGGCAAAATTCGAAGATTTTGTGAAATATGTCTCTATTCAGTTGACTTTTTAGAAATTTGCAAGATATTTCTACATTTGTGAAATATTTTACTATTTAGTTGACTTTTTAGAAATTTGCAAGATATTTCAACTTTTTATAGAAATTTTCAAAAATGCAAAGATTTTTCAAAATCTCTATAAAAAGTTGAAATATCTTGCAAATTTCTAAAAAGTCAACTGAATAGAGACATATTTCACAAAATCTTTGAATTTTGCCAACGATTTCTTTACAAATTTACTCAAATAGTGAAATATTTCACAAAATCTTACAATTTACTGAATAATTGGTATTCCTACATTACATTCTTACATTCAGATAAAAATTAAAAAATATACAAAGATTTCTCAAAATATCTATTAAAAGTTGAAATATCTTGCTAATTTCTAAAAAGTCAACTGAATAGTGAAATATTTCACAAAATATTGAACATTACTGAACATCGATTTTTTGGACACTTTTCTATGATTTTTTCTAGAAAGGCACCCAAATAGTAAAACAGTTGATTTTATAGAAACAAAAGCAAAAATATCTTGCAAATTTCTAAAACGTCAACTGAATAGCGACATATTTCACAAAATCTTCGAATTTTGTCAGCGATTTATTTTAGAAAGTCACCCAAATATGGAGATATTTTACAAAATCTTGCAATTTACTGAGTTATTGATATTCTAGAAACAGTTTTCCATTCAGTTAAAAAATGCAAAGATTTCTCAAAATCTCTATAAAGAGTTGAAATATCTTGCAAAATTCTAAAACGTCAACCGATATTTAGGAAATTATTCTACGATTTTTTCTAGAAGTCACCCAAATAGTGATATATTTCACAAAATCTTACAATTTACTGAAGAGTTGATTTCCTAGATATAGTCTTACATTCAGATACAAATTAAAAAAAATTGCAAAGATTTCACAAAATTTCCATAAAAAGTAGAATTATCTTTCAAATTTCTAAAAACTCAACTGTATGTTTCACAAAAGTAGAAATATCTTGCAAATTTATTAAAATAGTGGATATTTCACAAAATCTCATTTGTAAACGATTTTTTCTAGAAGGTCAACCAAATAGTGAAATATTTCACAAAATCTTGCAATTTACTGAATAGTTGATATTCTACAAAGTCAACTGAATGAGACATATTTCACAAAATCTTCGAATTTCGCCAACGATTTGTTTTACAAAGTCACCCAAATAGTGAAATATTTTACAAAATTTTGCAACTTACTGACTAGTTCATATTTTAGAAACAGTCTAACATTCATACAAATTAAACAAAAAAAAACAAAGATTTCTCAAAATTTCTATAAAAAGTTGAATTATCTTGCAAATTTCTAAAAAGTCAACTGAATAGAGACATATTTCACAAAATCTTCGAATTTTGCCAACGATTTGTTTACAAAGTTACTCAAAAAGTGAAATATTTCACAAAATCTTGCAAATTCTAGAAACATTCTTATATTCAGTTAAAAATTTAAAAATATACAAAGATTTGTCAAAATATCTATAAAAAGTTGAAATATCTTGCTAATTTCTAAAAAACCAACCGAATAGAGACATATTTCACAAAATCTTCGAATTTTGCCAACGATTTGTTTTACAAAGTCACCCAAATTTCACAAAATCTTGCAATATCCAGTTATATTTACTAATCTAGAAACTGTCTTACATTACGTTAAAAATTTTAAAAATACAAGGATTTCTTAAAATATCTATAAAAAGTTGAAATATCTTGCTAATTTCTAAAACGTCTAAACTGAATAGTGAAATATTTCACAAAATCTTACAATTTACTGAAGAGTTGCTTTTCTAGAAATAGTCTTACATTCAGATACAAATTAAAAAAATGCAAAGATTTCACAAAAAAGTAGAAATATCTTTCAAATTTCTAAAAACTCAACTGAATATCTCACAAAAGTAGAACTATCTTGGAAATTTATGAAGATAGTGTATAGTGAAATATTTCACAAAATCTTCTAAGTTTGTAAACGATTTTTTCTAGAAGGTCAACCAAATAGTGAAATATTTCACAAAATTTTGCAATTTACTGAATATTTGATATTCTAGAAACAGTATATCATTCATACAAATTAAACAAAAAAAAAAAAAAAAAACAAAGATTTCTCAAAATTTCTATAAAAAGTTGAAATATCTTGCAAATTTCTAAAAAGTCAACTGAATAGTGAAATATTTCACAAAATCTTACAATTTACTGAAGAGTTGCTTTTCTAGAAATAGTCTTACATTCAGATACAAATTAAAAAAATGCAAAGATTTCACAAAAAAGTAGAAATATCTTTCAAATTTCTAGAAACTCAACTGAATATTTCACAAAAGTTTTATAAAAATTTATAAAAAGTCAATTAAATAATGATTTATTTCACAAATGAAGAAATATCTTGCTAATTTCTAAAAAGTCAACTGATTAATGGAATATTTCACAAAATCTTGAACATTACTGAACAGTCGATTTTTAGGACATTTTTCTACGGTCTTTTCTAGAAAGTCACCCAAATAGTGAAACAGTTGATTTTATAAAAACAAAAGCAAAAATATCTTGCAAATGTCTAAACGTCATCCGAATAGAGACATATTTCACAAAATCTTCGAATTTTGTCAGCGATTTATTTTAGAAAGTCACCCAAATACGGAAATATTTCACAAAATCCTGCAATTTACTGAATAGTTGATATTCTAGAAACAGTCTTCCATTAAGTTAAAAAAATACAAGAATTTATGAAAATAGTAGATAGGGAAATATTTTACAAAATTTGAACGATTTTTTCTAGAAGGTGAACCAAATAGTGAAATGTTTCACAAGATCTTGCAATTTACTGAATACTTGCTATTCTACAAACTGTCTTACATTCAGATAAATAATTTAAAAAAATGCAAAGATTTTTCAAAATCTCTTTAAAAAGTTGAAATATCTTGCTAATTTCTAAAAAGTCAACTGAATAGAGACATATTTCACAAATTCTTCTTAAAAACCGAATATAGACATATTTTACAAAAGTAGTGCAAATTTCTAATAAGTCAATTAAATAATGATATATTTCACAAATGAAGAAATATCTTGCTAATTTCAAAAAGTCAACTGATTAGTGGAATATTTCACAAAATCTTGAACATTACTGAACAGTCGATTTTTAGGACATTTTTCTACGGTCTTTTCTAGAAAGTCACCCAAATAGTGAAACAGTTGATTTTATAGAAACAAAAGCAAAAATATCTTGCAAATTTCTAAAACGTCATCAGTATAGAGACATATTTCACAAAATCTTCGAATTTTGTCAGCGATTTATTTTAGAAAGTCACCCAAATATGGGAATATTTCACAAAATCCTGCACTTTACTGAATAGTATATATTCTAGAAACAGTCTTCCATTAAGTTAAAAAAATAAAAGTAATTTATGAAAATAGTGGAACGCGAAATATTTCACAAAATTTTCTAAGTTTGAGAACGATTTTTTCTAGAAGGTCAACCAAATAGTGAAATATTTCACAAAATCTTGCAATTACTGAATAGTTGATGTTCTACAAACTGTCTTACACTCAGATAAGAAATTTAAAAAAATGCAAAGATTTTTGAAAATTTCTATAAAAAGTTGAAATATCTTGCAAATTTCTAAAAAGTCAACTGAATAGTAAAATATTTCACAAATGTAGAAATATCTTGCAAATTTCTAAAAAGTCAACTGAATAGAGACATATTTCACAAAATCTTCGAATTTTGCCAACGATTTGTTTTACAAAGTCACCCAAATTTCACAAAATCTTGCAATTTACTGAATATTTAATAATCTAGAAACAGTCTTACATTAAGTTAAAAATTATTTTTTCAATTTTTAACTTAATGTAAGCATTTCTTAAAATATCTATAAAAAGTTGAAATATCTTGCAAATTTCTAAAACGTCAACTGAATAGAGAAATATTTCACAAAATCTTACAATTTACTGAAGAGTTGCTTTTCTAGAAATAGTCTTACATTCAGATACAAATTAAAAAAATGCAAAGATTTCACAAAAAAGTAGAAATTTGAAAGATATAAGAAGATTTTGTGAAATATGTCTCTATTCAGTTGACTTTTTAGAAATTTTTATAGAAATTTTGTGAAATCTTTGCATTTTTTATAATTTGTGAATGTAAGACTATTTCTAGAAAATCAACTCTTCAGTAAATTGTAAGATTTTGTGAAATATTTCACTATTTGGGTGACTTCTAGAAAAAATCGTAGAATAATTTCCTAAATATCGGTTGACGTTTTAGAATTTTGCAAGATACTTCAACTCTTTATAGAGATTTTGAGAAATCTTTGAATTTTTTTAACTGAATGGAAAACTGTTTCTAGAATATCAATAACTAAGTAAATTGCAAGATTTTGTAAAATATCTCCATATTTGGGTGACTTTCTAAAATAAATCGTAGAAAAATGTCCAAAAAATCGATGTTCAGTAATGTTCAATATTTTGTGAAATATTTCACTATTCAGTTGACTTTTTAGAAATTAGCAAGATATTTCAACTTTTAATAGATATTTTGAGAAATCTTTGTATATTTTTAAATTTTTATCTGAATGTAAGAATGTAATGTAAGAATACCAATTATTCAGTAAATTGTAAGATTTTGTGAAATATTTCACTATTTGAGTAAATTTGTAAACAAATCGTTGGCAAAATTCAAAGATTTTGTGAAATATGTCTCTATTCAGTTGACTTTTTAGAAATTTGCAAGATATTTCAACTTTTTATAGAGATTTTGAAAAATCTTTGCATTTTTTTAAATTTTTTATCTGAATGTAAGACAGTTTGTAGAATATCAACTATTCAGTAAATTGCAAGATTTTGTGAAACATTTCACTATTTGGGTGCCTTTCTAGGAAAAATCGTAGAGTAATGTCCTAAAAATCGACAGCTCAGTAATGTTCAAGATTTTGGAAATATTTCACTTTTCAGTTGACGTTTTAGAAATTTTCAAGATATTTCAACTTTTTATAGAGATTTTGAGAAATCTTTGTATTTTTTTAACTGAATGGAAGACTGTTTCTAGAATATCAACTATTCTGTAAATTGCAAGATTTTGTGAAATATTTCCATATTTGGGTGACTTTCTAAAATAAATCGCTGACAAAATTCGAAGATTTTGCGAAATATGTCTCTATTCAGATGACGCTTTAGAAATTTGAAATATATTTTTGCTTTTGTTTCTATAAAATCAACTGTTTCACTATTTGGGTGACTTTCTAGAAAAAATCGTAGAAAAATGTCCTAAAAATCGACGTTCCGTAATGTTCAAGATTTTGTGAAATATTTCACTAATCAGTTGACTTTTTAGAAATTAGCAAGATATTTCTTCTTTTGTGAAATATATCATTATTTAATTGACTTTTTAGAAATTTGAACTACTTTTGTAAAATATGTCTCTACTCAGTTGACTTTTTAAAAATGTTCAAGATATTTCTACTTTGTACAAAATCAACTCTTCAGTAAATTGTAAGATTTTTTGAAATATGTCACTATTCAGTTGACTTTTTAGAAATTTGCAAGATATTTCTACTTTTGTTTCTAGAAAATCAACTGTTCAGTACATTACAAGATTTTGTGAAACATTTCACTATTTGGGTGCCTATCTATAAAAAATCGTAGAAAAATGTCCTTAAATCGATGTTCAGTAATGTTCAATATTTTGTGAAATATTTCAAAATTCGATTGGCTTTTTAGAAATTAGCAAGATATTTCAACTTTTTATAGATATTTTGAGAAATCTTTGTATATTTTTATACCCACCATCAAAAAAGATGGAAAGAGCTAGAGGGTTGAAATTTTGCATAAATATTTCTAAGAGGTAAGGTTTGTTTGCTATTGAAAATGGGCAATATCGGTCCACATTTTCTGATAGCCCCCATACAAGTGGCCCCTCGAAAAGCAGCTTTAACAGCCATAACTTGTTTAAAAATACGAATATAGCGATAAAATTCGGCATATGGAAGTTTCTTATGATCCAAAATCATTATGCAAAATTTTATGAGGATCGGTTCATAATTGACCCTACCCCCCATATAAGGTCCCCTTCAGAAAATGACTTTAACGCTCATTACTGGCTTAAAAATACTAGTATATAGATGAAATTCGACATAAGTAAGTTTCATACGAGTCAAAATCTATCTAAAAAATTTTATGAGGATCGGTCCATGATTGACTCTACCCCCCATATAAGGTCCCCTTTAGAAAATGACTGCAACGCTCATTAATGGCTTAAAAATACGAGTGTAGCGATGAAATTCGACACAAATAAATTTAATACGAACCAAATTCTGTCTACCAAATTATATTAGGATCGACCCATAATTGACCCTACCCCCTATATAAGGTCCCCTTCAGAAAATTACTTTAACGCTTATAACTGGCCTAAAAAATACGAGTATATAGATGAAGTTCGACATAAGTAAGTTTCATTCTAGAGGTTGTTCTTTTTTATTCCTTTCTCAACACTATTACCTCACGACATTACACTGGCGACGAGGACAAAAAAAGAACAAAAAAAAAAACCGCGTGCATAACCAAATATTTTATATTTGTTTGGCAAAAGTTTTGTTTTACAAAAATAGTAACTGCAAAAAAGAATAATTGCACCAAAATAGTGAAATCTATGTTCATATAAAATAAGTGGCTTAATAAGCAATCAATAATTAAACAAACAGCAGTAAAAACACATAAGTAGTCAATATGACAGAAAGTAATTCTGCCACACGCGGTATAACCAATAGCCCCAACCAAACCTCAATGACAGCTCCAAACCAATATTACGCAACGTTGTTGCCGGAGTTCACACCATCAAGAGAGAAATATGCGATCTGGAAGCAAAAGCTTTATTTACATTTTATGGAGTTAAACATCACTGAAGAAAATGCAAAAAAAGTGACGCTGTTAAAGTTAGTAGGTGCTGAGGCGTACAACACACTACACAGCGTATGCAGTCCACACGCACCAATTACCTTGACGTACAAAGAATTGTGTACACTTCTTTATACACATTATATGCCCCCAGTAATTATATTTCACGAAAGGAAAAATTCCTTGGAGCCACAAAAGACTCAAGTGAAAGTGTAGCGGAGTGGTACGCAAGAGTTAAAAAACTTGCCTTAAGTTGCAAATTCGACAACAATTTAGATGCATTTATTCTCAATCAATTCGTAATGGGGCTTCCCGATAAAATTTTCGAACGAATGTGTGAGGAGGATGAACGGCTAACGGCAGATGAAGCTTTGCGTAAAGCAATGATATTTGAGACAAAATTAGCAGCGAAGAGCGGCGAAGTCGACGTTAGCGCAGTTAATTATATCAAGCAGCGAGGAAGTAAGGGAGAAAGCAGAAACAACAAGAATTTTAGACAAGACAACAATCGTGGCAACAACAATGTGAGAAGTAAAGAGAAGAAACGTAACACATGTTTCCACTGCGGTTGGAAAAATCACTAATCCAATGAATGCCGATACAAATACAGCTCATGCAATTTTTGCAACAAAATTGGGCACTTGGCATCAGTATGCCGAACTAAGTCTAACAAAATTAATTATGTGTCAAATAATAGTAATAAACAAGATGATGTTGATGTTAATAACATATTCAATTCTGTTTTCAGTATCAATACGAATGGTAATGTGAGTAAGATGTACTCGCTTTCAGTGGCTATTGACGGGACTAAGGTTGAAGCAACGTGTGACACTGGCGCGCCATGCATCTTGGTTGCTGAATCATTTTTCAAAAATCAAAAAAACAAAACTTTGTTAAAATGTACTACACCGTATGTTAATTATAGCGGTAACAAAATAGAGATAATTGGTGAGTACGACGCTTCAATTTCATTTAAAAGTTGTTGTTTCAAAATCGGACAATCCACCCTTACTTGGTAGAACTTTTCTACGTGCTTTTGGTTTCGAATTGTACAGGTAAACTCCGTAAATACTGAGGGCGGTTGTAATGAAATTATCGCGCAAATTAAACAAAAATATTCGAATGTTTTTAGTAATGAACTAGGCAAGTATAGGTTCAGTGAAGTATCTTTGTCTTTAAATGAGAATGTAACCCCAATTTTTTGTAAACCGCGATCGCTTCCACTCGCTTGGAAAGACAAAATCGAAACAAAATTGCGCGACATGATAAAAATGGATATTTTGGAAATCGTTGATAATTCCGACTGGGGAACGCCTCGTGTGCCAGTTCTTAAGCCAAATGGCGATTTTAGAATATGCGCAGACTACAAAGTCACTATAAATAAATACTTAAACGACTTAAACGAAATTTTCGCATCGCTGGAAGGGGGCCAGCTTTTCACAAAGCTTGATATGTCAAATGCGTATAACCAATTGGTTTTAGACTCCAACTCTCAGCAACTTTGCACGTGGAGTACGCATATTGGAACATTGAAGGTCAAACGTCTTCCTTTTGGCGTTAAAACGGCTGCGTAAATTTTTCAAAAGACTGTTGAAAATCTTTTTCGTGGAATTCCACATGTAGTCGTCTATCAGGACGATATTACAATCACTGGCAGAAATCTACAGGAACATTTGCAAACATTAGATTCAGTTTTGTCAAAGCTGAGTTCTGCGGGCTTAACCTTAAATGAGAGCAAATGTAATTTTTTTAAATCCGAGGTAACCTATTTAGGTTTTCGAATAGATAAATACGGTCTTCGAAAAACACCAGAGCGGATATCATGCATTGAAAACGCACCGACACCAACTAATGTGACCGAACTTAAAGCCTTTGCCGGCATGGTAAATTATTATTCCAAATTTGTAAGCAACTTTGCTGACAAAATGATTCCTTTATATAATTTACTATCAAAAAATGTAAAATTCACTTTGTCAAAGGAATGTCAGCAGGCATATGAACAAATCAAAAAAGATATTATATCAGATCAAGTTTTAATTAATTTCAACGCGAATTTACCTATCATTCTGACCACTGATGCTAGCAACAATGCCGTTGCCGGAGTGCTAAGCCATAAGCTTCCTGATGACTCCTTAAGACCAATAGCATTTATTTCTCGTGCGCACAGTGGGGCAGAATGGAAATTTTTTGGAAATAAATCTGGCATTTCTAAACGGCTGATCCGATCGGGATAAAATTTGGCGTGAGCGTAGCCAAGGAGTATTCGAGTTTAAGTTTTGAAGATGAACCCTGCAGATGCCCCAGGGACGGCGCTGTGGCGGCTCAAAGTAGGGTACCTACGACATGTAAAATTTTTAAACTCGTGCCATTTTTTTGTTTTTCACAAAGATTTACAAAGATTTTTATATTTTGTGAAAGCGCTCGACGAGATCTTGAAAAAACATGCTTGGACATACTACTTATCTCTTATAATATCCGAGTTATAGACATTTAAAAATTTAGTGATACAAAATTTACCATACCTTGGTCCGCCTTTTTTTGAATACCGGGCGTAATTTTGGACCAAATGGACTCAATTTTTTCTTGTTAGTTAGACAACAAAATTTTCAATAATATACAAAAAATTTCAGATCAATATTGTTTACAGATCCAAAAATATACGTTTTTTAATTTAAAAATTCAAAAAATTTTAGATTTTTGGCGTTTTTTTGCCAAAAATGTGTCTTAACTCTTTTATTAATAAAATAAAATTTTTATTAAGAACATTGAAAGGGCTGTCAAAACCGGCCCCGACAAGGACACTAAAACACCTAAGACAGTACCCAAAGCATCATTAGCAAGTACTAGCAATGTTGAGGAGTCAAATCCTAAAAGCGAGGAGGAAATCACTCACCCGCCAGAAGACAGAACAGCAATGCTCTCCAGAGTTGGGAATGTGTCTATTAAAAATACTGCTTTTCCTATGCCTGATAAGGACACCGCAGTGCCATCAACAGTACTCACTGCATTAATAGCCACTTCAGGCTATCCGGAGGAGTCAAATCCAAAGAGCGAGGAGGTGACCACCATCTCGCTGGAAGACAGTTTAATGGATGACCATGATTGAGGTTATCCAAATAAACCTACATCGGAGCGAGACAGCTACCAACGCTCTGATGGCTAAAATCAACACAGGTAAAATACATATAGCTTTAATCCAGGAACCTTGGACGATTCGCAACAAGGTTTCTGGATTAAATCACGTAAATTTCCAACTTTTCTACGCTGATACAGGATCTCGCCCGAGAACATGTATCTTATGTCACAAGAACTTATGTTTTCTCCTCTCAACAGGATTATCAACATCGGATGCAACGGTGCTGAAGCAAGGTCGTGGCAACATATTCCTTGCATCTATTTACCTGCCTTTCGATTCTCCGACACTACCACCAACGTCGGATCTGATGAAACTGGTTGAAGAGGCACAAAGGAAAAATAAGAAAATTGTAATAGGTTGTGATGCCAACTCGCATCATGTAGCTTGGGGTAGTACAAACACCAATCGCAGGGGACAAGCCCTCATGGATTTCTTTAATACTAAAGACTTGATAACATTGAACTTAGGTAATAAAGCTACCTTCGTCAATAGAATCAGAGAAGAAGTATTAGATATAACTATATGTTCAGAAGAGCTTATAAACGAAATTCAGGATTGGAGAGTTTCGGACGAGCACTCCTTTTCTGATCATCGGTACATAAGATTCAAAATACTAAGGCCACCACCAAAGCCGATAAAGTTTCGGAATAAGTCTAAAACTAATTGGACAATGTTCGGGACCTTACTAAAGAACCGTTTAGGTCAGGACACTTTTCAATGTCGAAATAAAGATGATATAGATGCCAAAGTGGAAACGTTCACAAGTGCCCTGGTTGAATCGTTCGAGGACAGCTGCCCTCTGCGAGAGCGGAGATCTGCCCAGGAAAAACCCTGGGTAACTGGGGAGATCCGGAACCTTGGGAAGACTCTTCGCAAACTATTTAACCGGGCACGGCGTAAAAAGACCGCAGTATACTGGGATGAGTATCGTAATAAACTTGGTGAATATAAGAAAATCGTTCGAAAAGCCAAACGAGACTCCTGGAAACTTTTCTGTGAACAGGTAGATAGCGTAAATGACGTATCGAAGATAAAAAAATTCCTATCCAAAACTCATGTCCAACCGGAATCTATGATCGATGACACGGGCAGGAGGCTTGAGGATATGGAGGAGACAATGAAACTCCTAATGGATTCTCATTTCCCACCCGGTATATCGAATAACATAGATGAACCGATATTGGAGGAAGGGGAGGGTAACACGGAAATAGTTATTACAACTGACATGGTTAAAGGGGCAATCAAGAGCTTTGCTCCCTATAAAGCTGCAGGGCCGGATGGAATTTTCCCGGCACTTTTGCAGATGGAGGCGGGACTGGTTTCCGTACATCTGTCACAGATATTCACTGCATGCTTAAAATTGGCATATACCCCAGTTAAATGGCAGGATGCAAGGGTAATATTTATACCCAAACCAGGGAAACCTAGCTATGCGACACCTAAGTCCTATCGACCGATAAGTCTTACGTCCTTCCTACTTAAAACCTTGGAACGGATAGTCGATAGCATGGTTAAAAGCAGCATACCATACAATGACCTTAAATATAAGCAGCATGCTTATGTAAAGGGACGATCGGTGGAAACCGCTTTAAATGAAGTTGTCCACTACATAGGTGAATCTTTCGATAGCAAACTGTATACACTGGCAGTATGCATTGACATCGAAGGCGCTTTCAATAACGTACACACTGATACCCTTATCCAATCCCTAGACCAGTTTTATGTTGACCGGGTGCTCCGTAACTGGATCAACTACATGCTAAGGAACAGATGGATAAGCTGCGAGATGTACGATATAACTATCAGGAAAAAGGTATTTCGCGGTATACCACAGGGTGGCATTTTGTCACCTTTACTCTGGGTCACCACGATTAATAGCCTCCTAAGGACCCTAACCGAGAAAGGACTTAGACCTGTCTGCTATGCAGACGATGTCGTATTACTTTTAAAGGGAAAGGATCCAAATTACTTGTGTAGAAGAGCTGAGGAGGCTCTGAATACGGCCTTGAGCTGGGCTCAACCGAGAGGCCTCAATGTTAACCCGGCGAAGACGGAAATCTGTCTTTTCACAAGAAAGACAAAAATTTCTACATATACTGAACCTTGCTTCTTGGGCAAGAAGATACCGGTGACAGACAAAGTTAAGTACTTAGGTGTAATACTTGACCGGAAATTAAAATGGAGACACCACATAGAGGATAGGATCAACAAGGCACATCGGTGCTGGGCGATATGTAGGAGAACCATAGGCATGAAATGGGGTCTTAGTCCTACTATGACAAATTGGCTTTATAAAAGTGTAATTAGACCAATTCTAGCTTATGCTTCAATAATCTGGTGGACTGCTTTGGACAAAAAGTGTAATATCAAACTACTACAGGGAGTTCAGCGTACATGCTGCTTGGGTATAAGTGGTGCCATGTGTACTACTTCAACCAAGGCTCTGGAAACGTTGCTAGATATTCCACCCATTGAAACATATATAGGATATGAGGCGGCGCTTACAGCCGAACGGCTCTTTACTTTAGGCGAACTGGCCAAAAACGGTTATAGGACACGTCATCAATGTATACTGGACACATTGGAAGGTTATACACATTCATCGGACGTGCCTGATCGCATACCAGACACTGAATATGTCGGAAACTTTGAAACGCTAATCCCAGATAGAATGTCTTGGTCAAGCGGAACATTAGAGCAAATACCAGTAGGAATCCGTTGCTACACGGATGGCTCTAAATTAGGGGACAAAGTGGGTCTGGGGTTCTATATTGAAGACCCAGAAACAGAAATATACCACCGTTTACCTAATCATAACACAAGCTTCCAGGCAGAAGTACGAGCAATAACGGAATGTGTAAATTGGATTAGAATAAATATGGCGCCCACAGGGCTTAATATATTTACCGACAGCCAGAAGGCAATTTGTGCGATATCAGGTGATAAAATTAAATCTAAGACCGTATTGGATTGTAAGAAAGCTTTAACTGAATACTCTCCCAGAGGTAAGGTTCACATCATATGGGTTCCAGGCCACTCGGGAGTAATCGGCAACGAAAGGGCGAATGTAATAGCTTTAAAGGGAAGGGAGCTCGATGTAGTTAACCTGACAAACGCAAAACCATTCGACGCAACAAAAGCTGAATTAAAAATATGGATGAGAGAATCCCATAAGGCCTCTTGGAATAATGAAACGGTGGGTAGAACCACAAAGATTCTATGGGGTGACCCTGATGAGAGCAAGACGAGAAATCTTCTCAAAATGAGCAAGTCTGAGGTTAGTATGATGGTACGTATTCTCAGTGGATACACAGGATTACGAGCACATCTATACAAAATTGGACGTGCGAATTCAGACGAATGTAGAGCATGTGGGGAGGACAGTGAAACTCTGGAGCACTTTCTTTGCCATTGTCAGGCATTCGTCGAAGTTAGATCCAAGTATCTTGGAAGTGATGTTATTCCGGAAATTACATTCTTAACCAACACCGATTGGAAGATTCTTAGGAATTACGTCCAGGAAACTGAGTTTCTGAACATGGAAAAATAATACATTCAGTGAACAATTTTTTTTTTTTTTTTTTTTTTTTTTTTTCTTTCTTGAATTGGAGCGCACAACAGGCCCGATAGTGGCCTAGGTGTATTTCTTCGGATTTGATGTAGTATACATCCTCCGATCAACATAACCTAACCTAACCTATTAAGAACATATAACAATTTTATAGTTTTCTAAAAGGTATCTTTACGCAGAACGCTTTGGCGTAAAAAACTTGTCCTATTTTTTGAAAATGTTGCCACTGCGTCCTTCCGAATATGACCTATTTTTTATCAAAACTTCAACTTTGGGCGACATGTTCTAAAATCCCAAAGCTGGGATCAGAAAACTGAAAGCAGTTTTGGAAACCTCAATATGTTTTCTATTTACTCCAAAAGTATTTTCCCAGCCCTGAAAGAAATGTGGACCCTATGGGCAAAAAAGTAAAAAATCCCATTTTTGGGATTTTCATTCCTATTTTTGGGAATTGCGGGATGCCCTTTGACCTTTTCAATTTTTTTTTTTTTTGCATATTCTTATTTGAAGTGACAAATTTAACAAGCGTTGAAAATTTCATTGAGTTTTGTTCATAAATAAAGATTTTGTCATATATTACATATTTGTTTAATTTCTAAAACTATGATTTATATCAAAATTTTAATAGGATCGCATATAGCTACAACAATTTAGTCCATATTTATCCCTTAATATCATTTTTTAGTTAGATATGGAAATTCTCGACCCTTTACAAAAAATTTCAAGCCAATATCTCAATTACATTCAAAAATATGTTCATTTAAACCTGTGTCCTTTAATTTCATCTTTTTCATATTTTAGTATTAAGTATGACAGCACATATTTAAATCTTATATTTACCTATTTTCTATTTGTTTGCTTATCCTTATAATTGAAAGGTCCTATTATGCTTAAATTTTCAAAAATTTATAACTATTTTTTACCTAAATTTTTTCGACAGATCATTTCGTTCTGTTTCGTTTATGATCATGTAGGTAAAAATAAAAATACAGGTTATAGTAATATAGTCCTAAATGTTAATAGGTAGACAATTCGTAATTTTTTACTTTGGAATACCTGTATCGGAAATGACAAGAATTGGTATATAAGTAAACTTCTCAGATTTTAAGTACCATATTTAATAAATCTACAATGAAGATTACATTAAAGTACGAAGAGTTGTGTTCCGTTTTATGGAGTATATCTTCAAAAGGGCCAGAAAGAATTGAAGACATTTCAAATTATATAAAAACTACATATAGTAGAAAAGTAGACAAAACAGGCATATCAAAAATTGAAAACTTTTTGATGTAAAAAGTAAGTCTGTGGATGGAAATCAAAAGAAATTTCGATTAAAATTTTGTAGTTGGATGGAAACTACTACGGAAATCTCAACTTACAACACATCAATAGGAGCGCCTTGCAAGTCATACGAAGACTTATGTTCAAGGTAAAAAAAGAGGGTCACACAAAAACTTTTTTCAATCTCAAATGAGGAAATTGCTGATACATTTAACGAAATGCTGAAAAAGGAAAACCAACATATGGATGTCGTACATATTGCAACTATTCTTCCTAATGCATCACCAAAACGACTTAAGCGAATTGTGGAAAGTATACAAACTCCAACATCATAATCAAATTTTACTGAAGAGGAAGCAATAGCGCTTATGTTGGAACTGGGTCTCAGTCGAAATAAGTACCAAATATTAAGGAAAGCTCTGCATGAAAAAGGACACAATATATTACCATCAAGGCGATCCAGGAAAAAAAAACAAACTATCCTACTAAATCAACAAAAAATAATGAAGAATTGAATGAACTGAGAGCTGCGGAAAAACGCAGAATCCAAGAAGAATTTAAAGTTCAGATGGGATTAAACATCGACAAACCACTTTCAAGTTGCGGTAGTACAAATGACGGTAATACGTCGAGAAGGTTTTTTCGTGATTTTCAAATTACTTCAAAAATAACTGGAATCGACAAGGAGTTGCTTCGAAGAGTTAAAACTATTTTAATGGCACTGAATAGTAAACATAAAATTAATGAAAATCGATTTGGGGAATACACATCTGAAATTTCTAAATTACTTGTATCTCTGTATCCATGGAGGGAACTAACACCAACAGTACACAAAGTATTGTGTCATGGTCAAATAATAATTGAATCGAATATTCTTCCACTTGGAGAGTTAACAGAAGAAGCCCAGGAAGCGAGGAATCGAGATTTTAAGCATGTTCAACTATTCAGCTCAAGAAAATGCTCCAGGCAATCACAGAATGAAGATATTTTTATAGAGTACTTCTATCTTCTGATCCTGTTCTTTCAACTATGCGAATAAGATGGATTTGTTATGAAACTCTATCATCTCAAAACAAGGAAGATTTAAAGGACTTATATTACCTTCTGGATATGTATACCGATATGACAGATTATTTTATAGAAAATAAGTAGTGTTAGGAATTAACTATATAAGTAGGTTGTAAGAATTAATTGTATTATGTTTAAGATAAACAGTTCAAATAAAAAAAGCTATTATACTAACTGATGATATTGTATTAAATTGTGTTTTATATTTCGGTGGGCGGGAAAGGTAATTTGTGTGGGGTGATTTAGGTGTTGTTGTGCGTGGCTCATAATAAAATTATAATTTTTTTTATTTTATATACAATATTATAATAAAATAATTAACTAAATAATTTTTAAAAATTGTCCAAATATTTTATTCAACACCAAATGTATGTTCTGTCATACTTAATACTAAAATATGAAAAAGATGAAATTAAAGGACACAGGTTTAAATGAACATATTTTTGAATGTAATTGAGATATTGGCTTGAAATTTTTTGTAAAGGGTCGAGAATTTCCATATCTAACTAAAAAATGATATTAAGGGATAAATATGGACTAAATTGTTGTAGCTATATGCGATCCTATTAAAATTTTGATATAAATCATAGTTTTAGAAATTAAACAAATATGTAATATATGACAAAATCTTTATTTATGAACAAAACTCAATGAAATTTTCAACGCTTGTTAAATTTGTCATTTCAAATAAGAATATGCAAAAAAAAAATTGAAAAGGTCAAAGGGCATCCCGCAATTCCCAAAAATAGGAATGAAAATCCCAAAAATGGGATTTTTTACTTTTTTGCCCATAGGGTCCACATTTCTTTCAGGGCTGGGAAAATACTTTTGGAGTAAATAGAAAACATATTGAGGTTTCCAAAACTGCTTTCAGTTTTCTGATCCCAGCTTTGGGATTTTAGAACATGTCGCCCAAAGTTGAAGTTTTGATAAAAAATAGGTCATATTCGGAAGGACGCATTGGCAACATTTTCAAAAAATAGGACAAGTTTTTTACGCCAAAGCGTTCTGCGTAAAGATACCTTTTAGAAAACTATAAAATTGTTATATGTTCTTAATAAAAATTTTATTTTATTAATAAAAGAGTTAAGACACATTTTTGGCAAAAAAAACGCCAAAAATCTAAAATTTTTTGAATTTTTAAATTAAAAAACGTATATTTTTGGATCTGTAAACAATATTGATCTGAAATTTTTTGTATATTATTGAAAATTTTGTTGTCTAACTAACAAGAAAAAATTGAGTCCATTTGGTCCAAAATTACGCCCGGTATTCAAAAAAAGGCGGACCAAGGTATGGTAAATTTTGTATCACTAAATTTTTAAATGTCTATAACTCGGATATTATAAGAGATAAGTAGTATGTCCAAGCATGTTTTTTCAAGATCTCGTCGAGCGCTTTCATAAATATAAAAATCTTTGTATTTGGGTGAAAAACAAAAAAATGGCACGAGTTTAAAAATTTTACATGTCGTAGGTACCCTACTTTGAGCCGCCACAGCGCCGTCCCTGGGGCATCTGCAGGGTTCATCTTCAAAACTTAAACTCGAATACTCCTTGGCTACGCTCACGCCAAATTTTATCCCGATCGGATCAGCCGTTTAGAAATGCCAGATTTATTTCCAAAAAATTTCCATTCTGCCCCACTGTGGTGCGTTGACCAAAAGTGAATTAAACTACGCCCCTATTGAAAAAGAAGGTTTAGCTATTATTTTCAGCGTTTCACAATTGCGACGATATCTTTTGGGAAACAAGTTTACCATTCGCACAGATCATAAACCATTATTGACTTTATTTGGTCAAACGAAAGGGATACCTGTCATGGCAGCAGCTCGTATTCAGCGATGGGCAGTAATACTGTCAGGATTCGATTATGTTATCGAATATGTGAAAGGTGAGCGAAATCATGCTGATGGTTTGTCTAGAATGCCGCAATCGGTCGTTGTCAAAGATTATTGTGAAAATAACTATGTAAATTTTATTGAGTCAGAAAATTCCATGCATATAAACTTTCAAGACATCGCAAGAGAAACACAACGTGATCCGATATTTTCGAAGGTTTGTGAGGCAATTCAATCAGGTACTCTTCATAATATGAAAGACTTAATTTTTAAACCATTTCGTGACAAAGTCAATGAATTGAACGTAGAATATGGTTGTATAATGTGGGGATATAGGTCTGTTATTCATCCAAAATTTAGACATGAGTTATTGAATCAATTGCATATTTCACACTTGGGCATCGTCAAAACCAAGGCTTTGGCAAGGTCATACATGTGGTGGCCTGGCCTTGATAAGGACATTGAGGAATTAAATAAAAATTGTGTTCCTTGCCAGGAGCTTCAGGCTAGCCCTGAGAAAGCTAAATTAGTTCCTTGGAAGCCAACTGATTCTGTGTGGAGTCGGGTACACGCTGATTTTGCGTGTACCCGACTCATTCTCAAAATAGGTAGAAGTTTTTCCAACTAAAGATATAACTTCTAGTTTTATCATTCGCATAATGAGAAATTTGTTTGCACGATATGGCATCATAGACACGTTTGTGTCTGATAACGGACGACAATTCGTCTTAGAAAAGTTTCAACAATTTTTAAAAATCAATGGTGTCAGACACATTTTAACAGCTCCTGGCCATCCTGCGACCAATGGTCAAGCGGAAAACTTTGTGAAAATATTAGAAAAGTCTATATATGCAAATCTTAAATCTGACAACCATGCAAATTTGGACACAATTCTCTGTCGATTTTTAGCAGATTATCGCAATGCAAAGCATTGTACTACGAATGAGACACCTTCAAATCTTTTTCTTAAAAGAACACCAAAAACAAGATTCAGTTTGCTTAAACCACCACTAGTTCAAGATGTAATAATGCGAAGCCAAAACAAAAGTATTACCAATTACAAGGGAACGCGAAACGTTGAATTTCATGAGGGCGAAAAGGTTTGGGTTCGAGATTACTCAGATCCTAATAAGGCCAGTTGGTCTTCGGCAACAATTAACAAACAACTTGGCCCAAGAACATACTTATGTGTCTTAACTAACAACAATCGTCAAATTAAAAGACATCTTAATCAGATACGAAGTCCAAAACAAAATGTTACAAACAACAACAATTCCACGGTGTATGACGGAGCTATCACACATAATGATGTTGCAGATAAAACAAACAATGCATTGCCGACTGAAAGCGAAGTTGGTCAAACTGAATCAACACCTAACACACACACACATTACCACCCCGAAGTAGGTACACCTAGGCGTCAATTAAGACCGCGTCAAGGTGGAAAGGTAGTAAAGCCATAAATAAAACTAAATGTTCAACAAAAATTCATGTAGCTAAATGTATCATTAATTAAATTTTCGACATGATTTACCCTAATTATAAAAAACAAAACTGAATTGTTATTATTAGCCTTAAGCCATGCACCTCAACAAAAAAAGGGGGTGCATGTTATGTTCATATGTATCAGCTGAATTAATCAATTAGAATAAGTTATAAATCTGGCAGCGCTTCTCGTATGTCAACTAATGAAAGAATATAGATTAAGAATAATGAAATAAAGGTATTCAATAATCAACCACATTGAGAAGAGGTTGTTCTTTTTTATTCCTTTCTCCACACTATTACCTCACGACATTACAATTTTCAATTTGTATCTGAATGTAAGACTATTTCTAGGAAATCAACTCTTCAGTAAATTGTAAGATTTTGTGAAATATTTAACTATTTGAGTAACTTTGTAAACAAATCGTTGGACAAATTCGAAGATTTTGTGAAATATGTCTCTATTCAGTTGACTTTTTAGAAAATTGCAAGATATTTAAACTTTTTATAGAGATTTTGAAAAATCTTTACATTTTTTTAAATTTTTTATCTGAATGTAAGACAGTTTGTAGAATATCAACTATTCAGTAAATTGCAAGATTTTGTGGAACATTTCACTATTTGGGTGCCTTTCTAGAAAAAATCGTAGAAAAATGTCCTAAAATCGATGTTCAGTAATGTTCAATATTTTGTGAAATATTTCACTATTCAGTTGACTTTTTAGAAATTAGCAAGATATTTCAACTTTTTATAGATGTTTTGAGAAATCTTTGTATATTTTTAATTTGTATCTGAATGTAAGACTATTTCTAGGAAATCAACTCTTTAGTAAATTGTAAGATTTTGTGAAATATTTCACTGTTTGAGTAACTTTGTAAACAAATCGTTGGCAAAATTCGAAGATTTTGTGAAATATGTCTCTATTCAGTTGACTTTTTAGAAAATTGCAAGATATTTCTACTTTTGTGAAATATTTTATTATTCCGTTGACTTTTTAGAAATTTGCAAGATATTTCAACTTTTTATAGAGATTTTGAAAAATCTTTGCATTTTTTTAAATTTTTTATCTGAATGTAAGACAGTTTGTAGAATATCAACTATTCAGTAAATTGCAAGATTTTGTGAAATATATCACTATTTGGTTGACCTTCTAGAAAAAATCGTTCACAAACTTAGAAGATTTTGTGAAATATTTCACTATCCACTATTTTCATAAATTCTTTGTATTTTTTTAACTGAATGTAAGAATGTTTCTAGAATATCAACTATTCAGTAAATTGCAGGATTTTGTGAAATATTTCCATACTTGGGTGACTTTTTAAAATAAATCGCTGATAAAATTCAAAGATTTTGTGAAATATGTCTCTATTCGGAAATTTGCAAGATATTTTTGCTTTTGTTTCTATAAAATCAACTGTTTCACTATTTGGAAATTTTTTGGAAATAAATCTGGCATTTCTAAACGGCTGATCCGATCGGGATAAAATTTGGCGTGAGCGTAGCCAAGGAGTATTCGAGTTTAAATTTTAAAGATGAACCCTGCAGATGCGCTCGACGAGATCTTGAAAAAACATGCTTGGACATACTACTTATCACTTATAATATCCGAGTTATAGGCATTTAAAAATTTAGTGATACAAAATTTACCATACCTTGGTCCGCCTTTTTTTGAATACCGGGCGTAATTTTGGACCAAATGGACTCAATTTTTTCTTGTTAGTTAGACAACAAAATTTCCAATAATATACAAAATATTTCAGATCAATATCATTTACAGATCCAAAAATATACGTTTTTTAATTTAAAAATTCAAAAAATTTTAGATTTTTGGCGTTTTTTTGCCAAAAATGTGTCTTAACTCTTTTATTAATAAAATAAAATTTTCTTTAAGAACATATAACAATTTTATAGTTTTCTAAAAGGTATCTTTACGCAGAACGCTTTGGCGTAAAAAACTTGTCCTATTTTTTGAAAATGTTGCCACTGCGTCCTTCCGAATATGACCTATTTTTTATCAAAACTTCAACTTTGGGCGACATGTTCTAAAATCCCAAAGCTGGGATCAGAAAACTGAAAGCAGTTTTGGAAACCTCAATATGTTTTCTATTTACTCCAAAAGTATTTTCCCAGCCCTGAAAGAAATGTGGACCCTATGGGCAAAAAAGTAAAAATCCCATTTTTGGGAATTGCAGGATGCCCTTTGACCTTTTCAATTTTTTTTTTGCATTTTCTTATTTGAAATGACAAATTTAACAAGCGTTGAAAATTTCATTGAGTTTTGTTCATAAATAAAGATTTTGTCATATATTACATATTTGTTTAATTTCTAAAACTATGATTTATATCAAAATTTTAATAGGGTCGCAGATAGCTACAACAATTTAGTCCATATTTATCCCTTAATATCATTTTTTAGTTAGATATGGAAATTCTCGACCCTTTACAAAAAATTTCAAGCCAATATCTCAATTACATTCAAAAATATGTTCATTTAAACCTGTGTCCTTTAATTTCATCTTTTTCATATTTTAGTATTAAGTATGACAGAACATACATTTGGTGTTGAATAAAATATTTGGACAATTTTTAAAAATTATTTAGTTAATTATTTTATTAAAGACTATAACATTGTATATAGAATAAAAAAATTATGATTTTATTATGAGCCACGCACAACAACACCTAAATCACCCCACACAAACCACCTTTCCCGCCCACCGAAACATAAAACACAATTTAATACAATATCATCAGTTAGTATAATAGCTATTTTTATTTGAACTGTTTATCTTAAACATAATACAATTAATTCTTACAACCTACTTATATAGTTAATTCCTAACACTACTTATTTTCTATAAAATAATCATATCGGTATACATATCCAGAAGGTAATATAAGTCCTTTAAATCTTCCTTGTTTTGAGATGATAGAGTTTCATAACAAATCCATCTTTTTCGCATAGTTGAAAGAACAGGATCAAAAGATAGAAGTAAAATATTAAAAATATCTTCATTCTTCGATTGCCTGGAGCATTTTGTTGAGCTGAATAGTTGAACATGATTAAAATCTCGATTTCTCGCTTCCTGGGCTTCTTCTGTTAACTCTCCAAGTGGAAGAATATTCGATTCAATTATTATTTGACCATGACACAATACTTTGTGTACTGTTGGTGTTAGTTCCCTCCATGGATACAGAGATACAAGTAATTTAGAAATTTCAGATGTATATTCCCCAAATCGATTTCCATTAATTTTATGTTTACTATTCAGTGCCATTAAAATAGTGTTAACTCTTCGAAGCAACTCCTTGTCGATTCCAGATATTTTTGAAGTAATTTCAAAATCACGAAAAAACCTTCTCGCCGTATTACCGTCATTTGTACTACCGCAACTTGGAAGTGGTTTGTGGATGTTTAATCCCATCTGAACTTTAAATTCTTCTTGGATTCTGCTTTTTTCCGCAGCTCTCAGTTCTTTCAAATCTTCATTATTTTTTGTTGATTTAGTAAGATTCTCTGGCACACTTCTATATTTGAGGTCGTGAAATTCCGAAAGACAGGACTTCTTCATTAATACTTCTGCTTTTATTTATATTTGAGAATTGCGACTTTTTCTCATTACATATTGAGCATCTCCAGAAGGAAGAAGTTTCTGTTATGGCATTGCTGACCTTTCCATCAATCATTGTTAAGCTTAGCTTATATGATACGTTAATAGAGAATCCCTTTATTTTTATGCAAATGGGCTCCAGTGCATTTATTTCATCTTTTAAATATTCCACTAAATCTTTTGTTGTTTTCTTTGACTCCTTTATATATTCAAATCCAATGGGTCTACAAAAATGTTTTGAACCCGAAGTTGTATTGATCCATATATCTTCAAATGAATTTCCGATGCTTGACGATGATGGATTAAGGGAATATGAACGAATTCGTAATGGCACTAATGATGACATAAATACACTTTTGTAGTCTGCTAATGTCCGACTTCCACAAGCTTGTTTGTATTCTGGAAGTGCTGATAAACCGTCACATCCCCACTTACACATTAAGACAACATCACAGTTATGAATTTTCCTTAGTTGGTCTTCTGAAAAGTCTGACACAATTCTTGATGCTTTTTTTTCCTGGATCGCCTTGTATGATGGTAATATATTGTGTCCTTTTTCATGCAGAGCTTTCCTTAATATTTGGTACTTATTTCGACTGAGACCCAGTTCCAACATAAGCGCTATTGCTTCCTCTTCAGTAAAATTTGATTGTGATGTTGGAGTTGGTATACTTTCCACAATTCGCTTAAGTCGTTTTGGTGATGCATTAGGAAGAATAGTTGCAATATGTACGACATCCATAGGTTGGTTTTCCTTTTTCAGCATTTCGTTAAATGTATCAGCAATTTCCTCATTTGAGATTGAAAAAAGTTTTTGTGTGACCCTCTTTCTTTTTGACCTTGAACATAAGTCTTCGTATGACTTGCAAGGCGCTCCTGTTGATGTGTTGTAAGTTGAGATTTCCGTAGTAGTTTCCATCCAACTACAAAATTTTAATCGAAATTTCTTTTGATTTCCATCCACAGACTTACTTTTTACATCAAAAAGTTTTAAAAAGTTTTCAATTTTTGATATGCCTGTTTTGTCTACTTTTCTACTATATGTAGTTTTTATATAATTTGAAATGTCTTCAATTCTTTCTGGCCCATTTGAAGATACACTCCATGAAACGGAACACAACTCTTCGTACTTTAATGTAATCTTCATTGTAAATTTATTAAATATGGTACTTAAAATCTAAGAAGTTTACTTATATACCAATTCTTGTCATTTCCGATACAGGTATTCCAAAGTAAAAAATTACGAATTGTCTACGTATTAACATTTAGGACTATATTACTATAACCTGTAATTCAGTCATTGATATTTCTTATTAGTGAATGAATCGAAATTATCATTACCTGTATATTTTTACCTACATGATCATAAACGAAAATTTAAGCATAATAGGACCTTTCAATTATAAGGATAAGCAAACAAATAGAAAATAGGTAAATATAAGATTTAAATATGTTGTGTCATATTTAATATTAAAATATGAAAAATATGAAATTAAAGGATACAGGTTTAAATGAACATACATATTTTTGAATGTAATTGAGATATTGGCTTGAAAATTTTTGTAAAGAATCGAGAATTTCCATATCTAACTAAAAAAAGATATTAAGGGATAAATATGGACTAAATTGTTGTAGCTATCTGCGACCCTATTAAAATTTTGATATAAATCATAGTTTTAGAAATTAAACAAATATGTAATATATGACAAAATCTTTATTTATGAACAAAACTCAATGAAATTTTCAACGCTTGTTAAATTTGTCATTTCAAATAAGAAAATGCAATTCCCAAAAATGGGAATGAAAATCCCAAAAATGGAATTTTTACTTTTTTGCCCATAGGGTCCACATTTCTTTCAGGGCTGGGAAAATACTTTTGGAGTAAATAGAAAACATATTGAGGTTTCCAAAACTGCTTTCAGTTTTCTGATTCCAGCTTTGGGATTTTAGAACATGTCGCCCAAAGTTGAAGTTTTGATAAAAAATAGGTCATATTCGGAAGGACGCAGTGGCAACATTTTCAAAAAATAGGACAAGTTTTTTACGCCAAAGCGTTCTGCGTAAAGATACCTTTTAGAAAACTATAAAATTGTTATATGTTCTTAAAGAAAATTTTATTTTATTAATAAAAGAGTTAAGACACATTTTTTGCAAAAAAAACGGCAAAAATCTAAAATTTTTTGAATTTTTAAATTAAAAAACGTATATTTTTGAATCTGTAAACGATATTGATCTGAAATTTTTTCTATATTATTGGAAATTTTGTTGTCTAACTAACAAGAAAAAATTGAGTCCATTTGGTCCAAAATTACGCCCGGTATTCAAAAAAAGGCGGACCAAGGTATGGTAAATTTTGTATCACTAAATTTTTAAATGCCTATAACTCGGATATTATAAGAGATAAGTAGTATGTCCAAGCATCTTTTTTCAAGATCTCGTCGAGCGCTTTCACAAAATATAAAAATCTTTATATTTGGGTGAAAAACAAAAAATGGCACGAGTTTAAAAATTTTACATGTCGTAGGTACCCTATTTGAGCCGCCACAGCGCCGTCCCTGGGGCATCTGCAGGGTTCATCTTCAAAACTTAAACTCGAATACTCCTTGGCTACGCTCACGCCAAATTTTATCCCGATCGGATCAGCCGTTTAGAAATGCCAGATTTATTTCCAAAAAATTTCCATTCTGCCCCACTGTGGCATTCAGATAAAAAATTTAAAAAAATGCAAAGATTTCTCAAAATCTCTAAAAAAGTTTAAATAACTTGCAAATTTCTAAAAAGTCAACTGAATAGTAAAATATTTCACAAAAGTAGAAATATCTTGCAAATTTCTAAAAAGTCAACTGAATAGAGAAATATTTCACAAAATCTTCGAATTTTGCCAACGATTTGTTTTACATAGTCACCCAAATACCGAAATATTTCACAAAATCTTGCAATTTACTGAATAAAAACTCAACTGAATAGTAAATATTTCACAAAAGTAGAAATATCTTGCAAATTTCTAAAAGTCAATTGAATAGAGACATATTTCACAAAATCTTCGAATTTTGCCAACGATTTGTTTTTCACCCAAATAGTGAAATATTTCACAAAACCTTGCACATTACTGAATAGTTGATATTTTAGAAACAGTCTTACATTCAGTTACAAATTTTAAAAATACAAAGATTTCTCAAAATATCAATAAAAAGTTGAAATATCTTGCTAATTTCTAAAAAGTCAACTGAATAGTGAAATAGTTCACAAAATCTTGAACATTACTGAGCAGTCAATTTTAGGACATTTTTCTACGATTTTTTCTAGAAGTCACCCAAATACTGGAATATTTCACAAAATCTTACAATGGTAAGACTATTCTAGAAATAGTCTTACGATTCAGTTACAAATTAAAAAAATACAAAGATTTATCTAAATCTCTATAAAAGTTGAAATATCTTGCAAATTTCTATAACGTCAACTAAATAGAAAAAAATTTCACAAAAGTAGAAATATCTTGCAAATTTCTAAAAAGTCAACTGAATAGAGAAATATTTCACAAAATCTTCGAATTTTGCCAACGATTTGTTTTACATTGTCACCCAAATAGTGAAATATTTCACAAAATCTTGCAATTGACTGAATAGTTGATATTTTAGAAACAGTTTTACATTCAGTTACAAATTTTAAAAATACAAAGATAAAAAACTTCAAAAAATACAAATATTTCTCAAAATCTCTATAAAAAGTTGAAATATCTTGCAAATTTCTAAAAAGTCAACTGAATAGTAAAATATTTCACAAAAGTAGAAATATCTTTCAAATTTCTAAAAAGACAAAAAGTAATATTTAACAAAATATTCGAATTTTGCTTTATTTGTTACCCAAATAGTGAAATATTTCACAAAATCTTGCAAATAACTGAATAGTTGATATTTTAGAAACAGTCTTACATTCAGTTACAAATTTTAAAAATACAAAAATTTCTCAAAATATCTACAAAATGTTGAAATATCTTGATAATTTCTAAAAGGTCAACTGAATAGTGAAATATTTCACAAAATCTTGAACATTACTGAACAGTCGATTTTTAGGACTTTTTTCTACGATTTTTTCTAGAAGTCACCCAAATACTGGAATATTTCACAAAATCTTACAATGGTAAGACTATTCTAGAAATAGTCTTACCATTCAGCTACAAATTAAAAAAATACAAAATTTATCTAAATCTCTATAAAAGTTGAAATATCTTGCAAATTTCTAAAACGTCATCAGAATAGAGACATATTTCACGAAATCTTCGAATTTTGTCAGCGATTTATTTTAGAAAGTCACTCAAATATGGAAATTTTTCACAAAATCTTGCAATTTACTGAATAATTGATATTCTTAATTGATGGCTTACATTCAGATACAAAATATAAAATAAATGCAAAGATTGCTCAAAATCTCTATAAAAAGTTGAAATATCTTGCAAATTTCAAAAAGTCAACTGAATAGTAAAATATTTCACAAAATCCTCGAATTTTGCAAAGGATTTGTTTTACATAGTCACCCAAATAGTGAAATATTTCACAAAATCTTGCTATTTACTGAATAGTTGATATTTTAGAAACAGTCTTACATTCACTTACAAATTTTAAAAATACAAAGAAAGAAAGAGTAGTGAAATATTTCACAAAATCTTGCAATTTACTGAATAATGTCTTACATTCAGATAAAAAATTTAAAAAAATGCAAAGATTTCTCAAAATCTCTATAAAAAGTTTAAATAACTTGCAAATTTCTAAAATTTGCACGAAACTAAGAACTACCCCTCCCACCTAACAGACGTCTGTTTCCCACATTGGGCGGTCTGTTAGTAACGATCTGTTTATTTGCTTCTCCTGTCACTGAGACAGGGCAATCAACAGAAAGTCCGTTTTGAATCATTTGATTCACGCACTTAAGTGTGCAAGTCCTGAAATCCATCAAGCGTCTGTTCCAGATTGGACGGCTTGATGGTCTGTTTGCTCCCAGTGGGACGGCAGTTTATAGTCCTGGCAGTAGGCCAAAAATGCAACAAATCCTCTCCCCCCCCCCCCCCCCAAGAATGTCAGAGAAAAAAGAATGCCCCTCGTATCCGGTCCGGGGCTTGATAATATCCGGAGACCCTATTCCCACAGCGGCGACACCGGGCTGTGGTGAATCGAATGCGACTGGCGTCCGGACTAGTCAGGTGGTAGCACCAGGCTTGACTACTCCGCGAGCTTCTGGAGCAACAACAACAACAACAACAACCGCAAGTAGCCGGCCCAAGCTGGCTGCTTGTAAACCAAAACCGCCCACTAAGCCTTCGGGTGTGGGTAAAGGTCCCAGCGGTGAGGTACCTCTGCCTGTCGTGGCGAGTACCTCTGCAGCCGCAATAGCAGCCCTTGCTGATTCAAAGTCAGCTCAATCCCTATCTTCGGGTGACAACAAGGTCTCCCAAGTGCCCTGTGCGAATGTGGAATCGTCGACCCCGATGTCGGATTCCTCTGCTGCACCTCCCCCTACATTGGAAAAGTCGTCGAACTCGTTGTCGGGCTCTTCCAATGTATCCCTAGAGTCTTCCCCCAGGCACAAAACACCTTCCAGAAGGGCTTTTGTTCATCGGCGGGCCGCCGAGCGCATCGTTGAGCGTCATGGCGCCAAACCCAACGATGCTTTAACGAGAGACGAGAAATCGTCCCTCGATTGGGCGAAAAGCCTCCTGGCTAGGCTAAAGGGCTCCGATCCTCCAGCTGAGGCAGAAGTGGTTAGACCTGCTGCCGAGGCGCCTAAACGGCAACGATCTGAGGAGGAGACCCTTACTTCTATGCCGAACGACCAGCCGACTAAACGTCAAAAACAGGCGCAAACCATTGTCATCAATAGACCTTTCAGTGAGGTGGCTAGAAACCCACTGGTAAGGGCTATTGTTGACCAAAGCAACAGCGACGGAGCCATCTCCCAGGAAAAATGGGGGACTATCCGTCAGAAGATGCTAGGCGTGTACTGGAAGATCCTCAAGGAGAATCCAGGACCCGCCCCCCAAAACGATGATGCTGGTTGGTACCAGGGTCACATTAAGCTGCTAGCTTGTTCAAATGAGCGCTCTGCGCTTCTGCTCAAGCTAGCTATTCAATCCCTTGGGGAAGTGTGGCCAGGTGCAAGGTTGGACGTGATCCCGGTTAGCGAAATTCCTCGCAGGCCGAGATCAATTGCCACCATCCCAACTGAGCCACATGACCCGGCGGAAATTCTGGCGTTCCTACAAAGCGGAAATCCTCATCTACCTACCCATGATTGGAAGGTGGTGAAGGTTTCCGCCCCGATGGGAAATGTCAGAAAGGCGACTGTTGTCCTTAATAAGGAAACGTTGGCGCCATTGCGTGAATGCGGAGGTAAAGTTTACTATGGTTTTGATAGTATCTCCCTTCGCATTTATCGCAGTGACGCCAAACGCAGCGCCGCCGCCTCTGGTACTAAGCCGGAGGCTCCGTCCAAGGAGGATAATGGAAAGGCCGACGATCCCGCTGGTTCTGAGAACCAAGAAGACTCCCAGTCTACCACAGGTATAATGGGTGAGCTTCTTGGCAATCTGAAGTTAGCGGAGGATGGAGACAGTTCGCAGGATTCCGATCCTGAGGACGTCGACGTCACTGTCGTGTACGATCCTGATCTCGGAGATGGTGAAGGTAACCCAGATTAACCTTCACCACTCCAAAGCAGCATCAGCTGCTTTGCTCCTCCGGATGGCTGAGAGAGGGGAGGAGCTCATCTTGGTCCAAGAACCGTGGACCCACCACGGCAAAATCCTTGGACTATCTCTCAGAGGTTACAAACTTCTGTTTTCAAATCCTGCAGGTAATATTAAAAATATTAGAGCCTGTATTCTGGCCAAAAACCATTTAGATATCTTCATCTTATCTGATTACAGCGATGAGGATACGGTAGCGGCGGCACTTGAGACCGGAAACTCCACCATCTGGCTCCTTAGCTGCTATATGGCGCATGACCATGGTGAACAACCGCCAAACGACCTGGTCAGAGATCTAATGCGCGAAGCAAATAGGCGTCACGTTCCTGTGATAATTGGCGCTGATGCAAATGCTCATCACAGTGTCTGGGGCAGTTCAGACACCAACAGTAGAGGTGAGTGTTTACTTGACTTTTTATTAGAATTTAATATGACAGTCGTTAATAGAGGTTCAGAACCTACTTTTGTTGTGACAAACAGAAAGGAAGTTCTGGATATTACAGCTATTAGTACAAACTACATAGAATTGATCAAAGATTGGAATGTCTCCAATGACTGCTCCTTCTCTGATCACCGCTACCTGGACTTTGACATAGTGGTCCAGGTCAAAGTTTCAAAACCCTTTCTAAATAGAAGGAAAATAAATTGGGAGAGGCACAAAGCTTCTCTGAGTACTATTCTTCCCTCTGCTCCGACGGTAGAGAGCATAAGGGATATTGATTTGGCTGCAAATTGGATTGCTAGTTCTCTGAGCGTTGCCACGAAGAGATCTTGTAGATTATCCAGTGGCCTAAAAAAGGACAAACCACCGTGGTGGAGTCCTGACATAGCGAGCATGAGAAGGACATGCCGCCGTTCTTTTAACGAGGCTAAGAGATCAGGTAACTGGTCCCTTTATAAGGCAAACGTTAATAAGTTTAAAAATTTGGTTCGGAATGCGAAGCGGAACTCGTGGAGGGTTTTCTGTAGCAATATTGAAAGCTCTTCCGAAACCAGTCGTCTCCGTAAAATTTTGTCAAAGTCCCCTTCTGTTCCTAGCTATATACAGAAAATGGATGGGAGCTGGACTTCAGGTAGTCAGGAGACTTTAGAGCTTCTCCTTAGTACTCACTTTCCTGGTTGTATTCCAATTAGTGATTTGACTAATTTCTCTCCAACTTCAATGCGGACTGTAACACACGTGCCTATTGAAGATGACATTATCCGTTGGGCAATTAAAAGCTTTGATCCTTTCAAAGCGCCCGGCCCTGATGGTATTATTCCTGCAGATCTTCAACACAATATAGATCTTGTAGTTCCTTGGCTGCGGAACTTATACACAGCCTGTCTCTCTTGGTCATACATTCCTACTCAATGGACCAAGTGTAATGTGATTTTTATTCCCAAGGGGGGAAAAACTTCACACACTAAGGCAAAAGATTACAGACCAATATGTCTGGCATCATTTATGCTGAAAACATTGGAAAGGATAATCGATATCCACATTAGAACCTAGATAGATAAATCCTTTCTCTCTGCCTCTCAACATGCATACACGAAGGGCAAATCTGTTGAGACGGCTCTTCATACTCTCGTTGGTCATATTGAAAAATCCATGAGGTATGGAAATTATTCACTGGTTGCCTTTCTTGATATAGAAGGCGCTTTTAATAACGTCAATCCTGCATCTATCTGCCAATCTCTATCTCGGGCTGGGTTTGGTAGGTCAGTTGTGGGATTTGTCGAGAGTCTTCTCTCAAATAGGATCATTGAATCCTCCTTAGGAGATACAGTAATCTCTAGTAAAGCTTTAAGAGGTACTCCACAATGGGGAGTACTATCACCACTCTTATGGAACATGGCCATAAATGATATTCTGGTAAAACTAGACTCTCTTGGCTATAAAACAGTCGCCTATGCTGATGACGTCGCGGTTGCGGTATCAGGCGATCACCTTGAAACCATATCCCAAAGGCTAGAACAAGCACTAAAGATCATTAGCTCGTGGAGTGTCGAATGTGGTCTTAGTGTAAATCCTAGTAAAACGGAACTTGTGCTATTCTCTAGCAAATACAAGATTCCTTTATTTCCTCTTCCTTGCCTTAACGGCGAAGTATTAAAACTCTCGGACAGCGCTAAATATCTTGGCGTTATCCTAGATAAGAGACTATCTTGGAGTACAAATGTACTCTCTAGGGCATCTAAAGCCATTACGGCACTATATGTTTGTAGGAAGGCTATAGGAACATGCTGGGGCATAAATCCAAAGAATGTTCACTGGCTCTTTGAGGCAGTTATTAAACCTATTATGCTATATGGGGTTGTTGTATGGTGGCACGCGCTTGAAAAGGCTTCACTCAGACAACAACTGGAAAAAGTAATGAGATCAACTGCGCTTCTTATAACAGGCGCTCTCAGAACAACTCCTTCGAAGGCGCTGTTCACTATGCTCAACTGGCTCTCGGTCGATCTCCTTGCAAGGAAATTGGCTATGTCAACTGCGGCCAGATTGAGTGTAACTGGCAAATGGAAACAATGCTCCATAGGCCATGCTAGGATCATAGATCTTATACCGGATAATCAGTACATTGTTGATTATTGTATTCCAGTACCATCTCTAGTGAGAAAGTTCCAATATCATATATCTTCGGAGTATGAGGAATCTCTCCTTCCGCCGAATAATTGCTTCCGAGTGTATACAGACGGATCCAAGACGACGAAAGGAGTTGGTGGTGGCATTTTCATTGAGGAATTTGGAACGAAAATCTCCTTTCGACTTAATGATGAATGTAGTATCCTTCAGGCTGAAATATCGGCGATAAGGAGGGCGGTAAATTGGCTAAGGTACTATCGGATATCTAATAGGGATATCAGAATTTATACTGATAGTCAAGCTGCTATTAAATCCCTAACTGGTGTGTTCTCCACATCCAAAATTGTCCATGAATGCCGGACGTCTCTCAATGAGATGGCGAGACATTCGAACATCACCCTAATCTGGGTAAAGGGACATGGGAATTCGTATGGCAACGGTATTGCTGACACATTGGCAAGAGCTGGCACTATGCTTAGCAGAATGGATATTGATCAGTTCTGCGGTATACCACTACTTGCAGTTAAGAGGCAAATCAGTGAAAAATGCCTCTGCATCGCTCGCGACAAATGGTCGCGTGAACACACGTGCTCAACATGTAGAGCACTGTGGCCACAAATGGATCCTCAAAGGTCTAAATATCTTCTTGGTCTCCAAAGACCGCAGTTAAGTAGGCTGATATCAATAATCACTGGCCACTGTAAATTTGGGAACCATGCTAGACGCATTGGTCTCCCGTTCAACGACTACTGTAGGAGTTGTCAAAACGAGGATGAAGAAGAGACTATTACTCATCTTCTCTGCGATTGTCCTGCCTTGGCGGAGGCCCGTTTTCAGACGCTTGGATCGACCTATTTTGGTGATCTAACCGAATTGTCAAACATTCAATTAGAACGTCTTCTAGAGTTCATTAATTTGTCAAAATGGGTGTGAATCCTATTACTCACACTACTCATCCACAGCAGCTGCCCTGGCTTTCTCATTTCTCATCATCTTCTTCTCTCTGCAAATGTCTCTGTTCTTTCACTCTCCTCTATCTCTCCCTCTCTTTTCTTTTCTTCTTCTTACAGGTATTTTTACAAAGGGATCAACATGGACCCAAGTAAAGCCGAAATTGGCTACCTGTGTAAACCTAAACCTAACCTAAAATTTCTAAAAAGTCAACTAAATAGAAAAAAATTTCACAAAAGTAGAAATATCTTGCAAATTTCTAAAAAGTCAACTGAATAGAGACATATTTCACAAAATCTTAGAATTTTGCCAACGATTTGTTTTACAAAGTTACCCAAATAGTGAAATATTTCTCAAAATCTTGCAATTTACTGAATAGTTGATATTCTACAAACTTTCTTATATTCAGATACAAAATTTAAAAAAATGCAAAGATTTCTCAAAATCTCTAAAAAATATTTCACAAAAGTAGAAATATCTTGCAAATTTCTAAAAAGTCAACTGAATAGAGACATATTTCACAAAATCTTAGAATTTTGCCAACGATTTGTTTTACAAAGTTACCCAAATAGTGAAATATTTCTCAAAATCTTGCAATTTACTGAATAGTTGATATTCTACAAACTTTCTTACATTCAGATAAAAAATTTAAAAAAATGCAAAGATTTCTCAAAATCTCTATAAAAAGTTGAAATATCTTGCAAATTTCTGAAAAGTCAACTGAATAGTAAAGTATTTCACAAAAGTAGAAATATCTTTCAAATTTCTAAAAAGTAACTGAATAGAGACATATTTCACAAAATCTTCGAATTTTGTCAACGATTTGTTTTACATAGTCAACCAAATTTTGAGAAATCTTTGTTTTTTTCAAATTTGCATGAATGATAGACTGTTTCTAGAATATCAACTATTCAGTAAATTGCAAGATTTTGCGAAATATTTCACTATTTGTGTGACTTTCTAAAATAAATCGGTGGCAAAATTCGAAGATTTCGTGAAATATGTCTCCATTCAGTTGACTTTTATAAATTTGCAAGATATTTCTACTTTTGTGAAATATTTTACTATTCAGTTGACTTTTTGAAATTTGAGAAATCTTTGCATTTTTTTAAAATTTGTGACTGAATGTAAGACTGTTTCTAAAATGTCAACTATACAGTAAATTGTAAGATTTTGTGAAATATTTCACTATTTGTGTGACTTTCTAAAAGACATCGTTGACAAAATTAGAAGATTTTGTGAAATATGTCTATTCAGTTGACTTTTAGAAATTTGCAAGATATTTCTACTTTTGTGAAAAAATCGTTGACAACATTAGAAGATTTTGAGAAATATATCACTATATAGTTGACTTTATAGAAATTTGCAAGATATTTCTTCTTTTGTGAAATATATCATTATTTAATTGACTTTTTACAAATTTGCAATACTTTTGTGAAATGTGTCTCTATTCAGTTGACTTTTTAGAAATTTGCAAGATATTTCAACTATTTATAGAGATTTTGATAAATCTTTGCACTTTTTTAAATTTTGTATCTGAATGTAAGACAGTTTGTAGAACATCAAATATTCAGTAAATTGCAAGGTTTTGTGAAATATTTCACTATTTCTGTAACTTTCTAAAAGAAATCGTTGACAAAATTAGAAGATTTTGTGAAATATGTCTCTGTTCAGTTGGTTTTTTAGAAACATGTTTCTAGAAAATCAACTGTTCAGAACATTGCAAGATTTTGTGAAATATTTCACTATTTGGTTGACTTTTCATTTTTTTTAATTTGTTTCTGAATGTAAGACTATTTCTAGAATATCGACTCTTCAGCAAATTGTAAGATTTTGTGATGTTTTTGTGCTCCAGAGTTTCACTGTCGTCTCCACATGCTCTACATTCGTCTGAATCCGCACGTCCAATTTTGCATAGATGTGCTCATAGTCCTGTGTGTCCACTCAGAATACGAAGCATCATACTAACCTTAGACTTGCTCATTTTGAGGAGATCTTCGTGGTTCTACCCACTGTTTCATTATTCCAGCTCAAGGCTGTATTCAAAGCCACCTCAGCTCTTCAACACAAGTAATTTGGATCCTTTCCCTTTAAAAGTATTACGACATCGTCTGCATAGCAGACAGGTCTAAGTCCTTTCTCAGTTAGGGTCCTTAGGAGGCTATTAATCGTGGTAAGCCAGAGTAAAGTTGACAAAAAGCCACCTTTTTCCTGGTAGTTATATCGTACATCTCGCAGCTTATCCATCTGTTCCTTAGCATGTGGTTGATCCAGTTTCGGAGCAGCCGGTCAACATAAAACTGATCTAGGGATTGGATAAGAGTATCAGTGTGCACGTTATTGAAAGCGCCTTCGATGTCAATGCCTACCGCCAGTGTATACAGTTTGCTATCAAAGGATGAACCTATGTAGTGGACAACTTCGTTTAAAGCGATCGTCCCTTTACATAAGTATGCTGCTTAAATTTTAGGTCTTTGTCGGGTATACTGCGTTTCACCATACTATCAACTATTCGTTCAAAGTTTTAAGAAGGAAGGACGTAAGACTTATCGGTCGATAAGACTTAGGTGTCGAATAGCTAGGTTTCCCTGGTTTAGGTATAAATATTACCCTTGCATCCTGCATTTAATGGGGGTATATGTGAATTTCAAGCATGCAGTGAATATCTGAGACAGATGTACGGAAACCAGTCCCGCCTCCATCTGTAAGAGTGCCGGGAAAATGCCACCCGGCCCTGCAGCTTTATAGGGAGCGAAGCTCTTGATTGCCCCTTTAACCATATCAGATGTAATTACAATTTCCGTGTTAGCCTCCCCTTCCTCCAATATCGCTTCATCTATGTTATTCGATATACCGGGTGGAAAATGAGAATCCATTAGGAGTTTCATTGTCTCCTCCATATCCTCCAACCTCCTGCCCGTATCATCGACCATAGATTCTGGTTGGACATGAGTTTTGGATAGGAATTTTTTTTATCTTCGATACGTCATTTACGCTGTCTACCTGTTCACAGAAAAGTTTCCAGGAGTCTCGTTTGGCTTTACGAACAATTTTCTTATATTCACCAATTTTACTACGATACTCATCCCAATACACTGCGGTCTTTTTACGCCGTGCCCGGTTAAATAGTTTGCGAAGAGTTTTACCAAGGTTCCGGATATCCCCGGTTACCCAGGGCAGATCTCCGCTCTCGCAGAGGGCAGCTGTCCTCGAACGATTCAACCAAGGCAGTTGTGAGCATTTCTACTTTGGCGTCTTTGTCCTCTTTATTTCGACATTGAAAAGTGTTCTGACATTAACGGTTCTTTAGTAAGGAACCGAACATTGTCCAATTAGTTTTAGACTTATTCCGAAACTTTATCGGCTTTGGTGGCGGCCGTAGTATTTTGAATCTTATGTACCGATGGTCAGAAAAGGAGTGCTCGTCCGAAACTCTCCAATCCTGAATTTCGTTTATAAGCTCTTCTGAACATATAGTTATATCTAATACTTCTTCTCTGATTCTATTGACGAAGGTAGCTTTATTACCTAAGTTCGATGTGATCAAGTCTTTAGTATTAAGGAAATCCATAAGGGCTTGTCCCCTGCGATTGGTGTTTGTACTACCCCAAGCTACATGGTGGGAGTTGGCATCACAACCTATTAAAATGTTCTTATTTTGCCTTTGTGCCTCTTCGACCAGTTTCATCAGCTCCGACGTTGATGGTAGTGTCGGAGAATCGAAAGGCAGGTAAACAGATGCAAGGTATATGTTGCCACGACCTTGCTTCAGTACCGTTGCATCCGATGTGGATAATCCTGTTAAGAGGAGAAAACATAAATTCTTGTGACATAAGAAACATGTTCTCGGTCGAGACCCTATAGAAAAGTTGGAAATTTACGTGATTTAATCCAGAAACCTTGTTGCGAATCGTCCAAGGTTCCTGGATTAAAGCTATATGTATCTTACCTGTGTTAATTTTAGCCATCAGAGCGTTAGTAGCTGTCTCGCTCCGATGGAGGTTTATTTCATCCATTTAAATTGGCTTCCAGCGAGCTAGTGATCACATCCCCGCTCGTTGGATTTGACTCCTCCGGGTAACCTGAAATGGCTATTGATGCAGTGGGTACATTGATGGCACTTTTAATAGACACTTTCCCAATTTTGGACAGCACTGTTGTTCTGTCTTCTGGCGAGTGAGTGATTTCCTCCTCGCTTTTAGGATTTGACTCCTCAAAATTACCTAATGCTAATGATGCTTTGGGTACCGTCTTAGGTGTTTTAGTGTCCATATCGGGGCCGGTTTTGACATCCCTTTCAATCGGCACCTCCCCAATTTTGGAAAGGGCAGCTGCACCTTCTTTTGGCGAGTTAGTGGTATCTTCCTCGCTTTTAGGATTTGACTCCTTAACGTTATCAGAAATTGCATACTGATGCTGTGGTCTTAGGTATTTTAGTGTCCTTTTCGAGGCTTGTTGTAACAGCCCTTCCAATCGGCACCTTCCCAGTTTTGAATCAGGTTCTTCTTCCCTGTAAAAGACGTCCCATTTTTCCACGGCCAGGTCAGCATTTTGACCACCAAGAATTTCCAGTATACGTTCATTAGCCAGTTTACTGCCCCATCCTTTTATGTAGACAGTGGACTTTAAGAGCACCGGAAGCTCGCTCTTCTTTGCCAGTCCCAGCTTAGCGCCGTCCCAGGGAGGAGGGATACTTTCCACCAAGTTCTTTAGGGTGCTCATACATTGGTGAGATGCTAACCTCATCAACATCACGGCCATTCTGAACTCGCAGCTCACGCTCTCTATTGGTTGTTTGCCCTTTGAAGCGATTGCGTGGTCCACTATTTTATTGTTCACCAGATCTTCTACCTTACTCTGTTGGTCTATTGGAATTTTGCCTGTCGGATTACCGGCATCGTAAACTGCATAACAGAGATTGTCCCGGTGTCTTCTTTTGGCAACTTTGGCGTAAGATGGCGGCTCTTTTCCTTTTCCACTGTCAAGCCTATCTTTCCTCGCTTTTCGGGGTTTCTTTTGGGATACCCTTGCCTTCGAGGATGATTTCGCCGACGTGGTCGTCTTCGGGATATCTATCTTAGCGTTGTCACCCTTACTCTCAGGATTCTGACTTGAGGTTTCTTTGAGTGAAGTATGGCTTGGCTTCGACTGTGTATTAGAAGACGGGGAGCTCTTTTTCTTCTTAGGCTTATTCTCAGTTGTCAACTCCTCGGGAGACCTGATCCTTTTTGCCTCAGATCTTGTGAGAGAGTCCGATTTTTCCTTTGGAGTGTCGTGGGATTGACTAACTATGATTTCCTGAAGCATCTTTTTCAACTTCCTCCTCTGTGCTCCAGAAAGTCTTTTCTTAGTAATAGGTAGTTTAGCTATGCTATCACTCACCTCTTTCACCATTTGCTCTACTTCATCCTTTTTGGGATTTGCTATAATGGTATTATTATTATTATCATCTGAGGATTCAGAGTCGGAACCCTCACCTATATTTAAAGGCTGAGGTAGCTTAGAGCTCTCTCCGAGTACATCCTTCTCTTTCACCCCTATATTTTTGCCAGCGGCATGCTGTACACTTGACGCATTGTCCGCCACGGAGGCCAAGGTACCCACCTCCGTAGTAGTATTCTGCTCACGATTGCAGGATGACGACGACACGTGACTCGCGAGTAGATCAACACTTGCCGCCGGTACTGGGTTATTTAGGCCCTGCACCGTAACTTTTATCTTTTTATTTTTATTTTCCATATTTGTTTTTTTTTTTCCAGTTTTTTGGTCCGCGGGGAATATAATATTCCCAGGTGGTGGACAATCTGCCCTCCCTCAGCTTAAGTGAAATTAAAGCTGGGAGAGGACAGATGGTCCATCACCACCCCCTATCCGCCACCCGGGGACGCGCTCGGTAGGAAAAATCTGGAAAACTCCCCCGAGTCTGGAAAACTCCCCCGAGAGTTTTGTAAAACAAATCGTTGGCAAAATTCGAAGATTTTGTGAAATATGTCTCTATTCAGTTGACATTTTAGAAATTTGCAAGTTATTTAAACTTTTTATAGAGATTTTGAGAAATCTTTGCATTTTTTTAAATTTTTTATCTGAATGTAAGACAGTTTGTAGAATATCAACTATTCAGTCAATTGCAAGATTTTGTGAAAATTTCACTATTTGTGAAAATTTCATTATTTTTTTTTAATTTGTATCTGAATGTAAGACTATTTCTAGAAAATCAACTCTTCAGTAAATTGTAAGTTTTTGTGAAATATTTCACTATTTGGGTGACTTTCTAGAAAAAAATCGTTGACAAACATAGACGATTTTATGAAATATATCTCTATTTAGTTGGCTTTTTATAAATTTGCAAGATATTTCTACTTTTGTTTCTAAAAAATCAACTGTTCAGAACATTGCAAGATTTTGTGAAATATTTCATTATTTGGTTGACTTTCTGGAAAAATCGTTGACAAACTTAAAAGGTTTTCTGAAATATTTCACTATCCAGTTGACTTTTCATAAATTTCGAAAGATATTTCTACTTTTGTGAAATATTTTAATATTCAGTTGAGTTTTTAGAAATTGTTATAGAAATTTTGAGAAATCTTTGTATTTTTTTAAATTTTCATGAATGATAGATTTTCTGAAATATTTTGTTTCTAAAAAATCAACTGTTCAGAACATTGCAAGATTTTGTGAAATATTTCATTATTTGGTTGACTAGAAAAAATCGTTGACAAACTTAAAAGCAAAGAATAAACAAGAAGTGAAACGCTGTCATTTTTTTACAACAATAACATTACGCTCTTCTCACAGACGAGTGCTGTGTAAATCCAACACATATGTAAAAATTTTATTCTCTCTCCAAACTTCAAAACTTTTTCTCGAAAATTTGAGGATAACAGCACTTCGAAATATTTTTTATCACTTAACATTATATTTTATAATTTTTTTGCACAATTTAAACACATTTAATAGCCCGAAAATAATATATTTTTTATAAACGAAAAAAAAATATTTTTTATTTTTTGACATTGAATTTTTGTTGGTTGTAATTAAAACTAAAAAAAACAATGTTGTAAATTTTCGTATGGTAAACGAAAAAGATATTTCCAAGAAATTATTCTATTTATTCAATATTATAGATTAAAAAACAAATAGACGTGTTTATAAAATGTTTGTAGATAAAATATGTGGAAAATATCTTAAGAAACCTTTCAAAGTATAAATTGAAATGTAATATTTTTTTCAATATTTTTCAATACGATTTTTTGCAACTATGTTGACTTGAGAATTCTACTAATACATTCTTAGAGTTAGGTACCGGATGACAGTAGACTTAGGTACTTTTGACAACAGTTTCATTTCTTATTTATTCTTTGCTTAAAAGGTTTTCTGAAATATTTCACTATACAGTTGACTTTTCATAAATTTCGAAAGATATTTCTACTTTTGTGAAATATTTTAATATTCAGTTGAGTTTTTAGAAATTGTTATAGAAATTTTGAGAAATCTTTGTATTTTTTTAAATTTTCATGAATGATAGATTTTGTGAAATATTTCATTATTTGGTTGACTAGAAAAAATCGTTGACAAACTTAAAAGGTTTTCTGAAATATTTCACTATCCAGTTGACTTTTCATAAATTTCGAAAGATATTTCTACTTTTGTGAAATATTTTAATATTCAGTTGAGTTTTTAGAAATTGTTATAGAAATTTTGAGAAATCTTTGTATTTTTTTAAATTTTCATGAATGATAGATTTTGTGAAATATTTTGTTTCTAAAAAATCAACTGTTCAGAACATTGCAAGATTTTGTGAAATATTTCATTATTTGGTTGACTAGAAAAAATCGTTGACAAACTTAAAAGGTTTTCTGAAATATTTCACTATACAGTTGACTTTTCATAAATTTCGAAAGATATTTCTACTTTTGTGAAATATTTTAATATTCAGTTGAGTTTTTAGAAATTGTTATAGAAATTTTGAGAAATCTTTGTATTTTTTTAAATTTTCATGAATGATAGATTTTGTGAAATATTTCATTATTTGGTTGACTAGAAAAAATCGTTGACAAACTTAAAAGGTTTTCTGAAATATTTCACTATCCAGTTGACTTTTCATAAATTTCGAAAGATATTTCTACTTTTGTGAAATATTTTAATATTCAGTTGTGTTTTTAGAAATTGTTATAGAAATTTTGAGAAATCTTTGTATTTTGTTTAAATTTTCATGAATGATAGATTTTGTGAAATATTCCAGTATTTGGGTGACTTCTAGAAATAATCGTATAGAAATATCATAAAATTGACTGCTCAGTAATATTCAAGATTTTGTGAAATATTTCACTATTCTCTCTTTCTTTGTATTTTTAAAATTTGTATCTGAATGTAAGACTGTTTCTTTTCAGTAAATTGCAAGATCTTGTGAAATATTTCACTATTTGGGTGACTATGTAAAACAATCGTTGGCAAAATTCGAAGATTTTGTGAAATATGTCTCTATTCAGTTGACTTTTTGAAATTTGCAAGATATTTCAACTTCTTATTGATATTTTGAGAAATCTTTGCATTTTTTTAAATTTTGTATCTGAATGTAAGACAGTTTGTAGAATATCAACTATTCAGTAAATTGCAAGATTTTGTGAAATATTTCACTATTTTGGTGAAAAACAAATCGTTGGCAAAATTCAAAGATTTTGTGATATATGTCTCTATTCAGTTGACTTTTTAGAAATATATCTACTTTCGTTTCAAGAAAATCAACTGTTCAGTACACTGCAAGATTTTGTGAAATATTTCACTATTCTCTCTTTCTTTGTATTTTTAAAATTTGTAACTGAATGTAAGACTGTTTCTAAAATATCAACTATACAGTAAATTGCAAGATTTTGTGAAATATTTCACTATTTTGGTGAAAAACAAATCGTTGGCAAAATTCGAAGATTTTGTGATATATGTCTCTATTCAGTTGACTTTTTAGAAATATTTCTACTTTCGTTTCAAGAAAATCAACTGTTCAGTACACTGCAAGATTTTGTGAAATATTTCACTATTCGGTTGACCTTCTAGAAAAAATCGTTGACAACATTAGAAGATTTTTAGAAATATATCACTATAAGTTGACTTTTTAGAAATTTGCCAGATATTTCAACTTTTTATAGAGATTTTAAGAAATCTTTGCATTTTTTAAATTTTTTATCTTTGTATTTTTACAATTTGTAACTGAATGTAAAACTGTTTCTAAAATATCAACTATTCAGTAAATTGCAAAATTTTGTGAAATATTTCACTATATGGGTAACTTTGTAAAACAAATCGTTGGCAAAATTCGAAGATTTTGTGAAATATGTCTCTATTCAGTTGACTTTTTAGAAATTTGCTAGTTATTTAAACTTTTTATAGAGATTTTGAGAAATCTTAGCATTTTTTTAAATTTTTTATCTGAATGTAAGACAGTTTGTAGAATATCAACTATTCAGTCAATTGCAAGATTTTGTGAAAATTTCACTATTTGGTTAACCTTCTAGAAAAAATCGTTTACAAACTTAGAAGATTTTGTGAAATATTTCACTATCCAGATGACTTTTCACTATTTGGTTGACCTTCTAGAAAAAATCGTTTACAAACTTAGAAGATTTTGTGAAATATTTCACCATCCAGATGACTTTTCATAAATTTGCAAAATATTTCTACTCTTGTGAAATATTTTACTATTCAGTTGAATTTTTAGAAATTTGAAAGATATTTCTACTTTTTATAGTAATTTTGTGAAATCTTTGCATTTTTTTAATTTGTATCTGAATGTAAGACTATTTCTAGAAAATCAACTATTCAGTAAATTGTAAGATTTCTATCGTTGACAAACATAGAAGATTTTATGAAATATATCTCATTCAGTTGGCTTTTTATAAACTTGCAAGATATTTATACTTTTGTTTCTAAAAAATCAACTGTTCAGAACATTGCAAAAAAAATCAACTGTTCAGAACATTGCAAGATTTTGTGAAATATTTCACTATTTGGTTGACCTTCTAGGAAAAATCGTTTACAAACTTAGAAGATTTTGTGAAATATTTCACTATCAAGATGACTTTTCATAAATTTGCAAGATATTTCTACTTTTGTGAAATATTTTACTACTCAGTTGAGTTTTTAGAAATTTGAAAGATATTTCTACTTTTTATAGAAATTTTGTGAAATCTTTGCATTTTTTTAATTTGTATCTGAATGTAAGACTATTTCTAGAAAATCAACTCTTCAGTAAATTGTAAGTTTTTGTGAAATATTTCACTATTTGGGTGACTTTCTAGAAAAAAATCGTTGACAAACATAGACGATTTTATGAAATATATCTCTATTTAGTTGGCGTTTTATAAATTTGCAAGATATTTCTACTTTTGTTTCTAAAAAATCAACTGTTCAGAACATTGCAAGATTTTGTGAAATATTTCATTATTTGGTTGACTTTCTGGAAAAATCGTTGACAAACTTAAAAGGTTTTCTGAAATATTTCACTATCCAGTTGACTTTTCATAAATTAAAGATATTTCTACTTTTGTGAAATATTTTAATATTCAGTTGAGTTTTTAGAAATTGTTATAGAAATTTTGAGAAATCTTTGTATTTTTTTAAATTTTCATGAATGATAGATTTTGTGAAATATTTTGTTTCTAAATCAACTATACAGTAAATTGCAAGATTTTGTGAAATATTTCACTATTCTGGTGAAAAACAAATCATTGGCAAAATTCGAAGATTTTGTGATATATGTCTCTAATCAGTTGACTTTTTAGAAATATTTCTACTTTCGTTTCAAGAAAATCAACTGTTCAGTACACTGCAAGATGTTGTGAAATATTTCACTATTCGGTTGGCCTTCTAGAAAAAATCGTTGACAACATTAGAAGATTTTTAGAAATATATCACTATAAGTTGACTTTTTAGAAATTTGCTAGATATTTCAACTTTTTATAGAGATTTTGAGAAATCTTTGCATTTTTTAAATTTTTTATCTTTGTATTTTTACAATTTGTAACTGAATGTAAAACTGTTTCTAAAATATCAACTATTCAGTAAATTGCAAGATTTTGTGAAATATTTCACTATATGGGTAACTTTGTAAAACAAATCATTGGCAAAATTCGAAGATTTTGTGATATATGTCTCTATTCAGTTGACTTTTTAGAAATTTGCAAGATATTTCTACCTTTGTTTCAAGAAAATCAACTGTTCAGTACATTGCAAGATTTTGTGAAATATTTCACTATTCGGTTGACCTTCTAGAAAAAATCGTTGACAACATTAGAAGATTTTTAGAAATATATCACTATAAGTTGACTTTTTAGAAATTTGCCAGATATTTCAACTTTTTATAGAGATTTTAAGAAATCTTTGCATTTTTTAAATTTTTTATCTTTGTATTTTTACAATTTGTAACTGAATGTAAAACTGTTTCTAAAATATCAACTATTCAGTAAATTGCAAGATTTTGTGAAATATTTCACTATATGGGTAACTTTGTAAAACAAATCGTTGGCAAAATTCGAAGATTTTGTGAAATATGTCTCTATTCAGTTGACTTTTTAGAAATTTGCTAGTTATTTAAACTTTTTATAGAGATTTTGAGAAATCTTTGCATTTTTTTAAATTTTTTATCTGAATGTAAGAAAGTTTGTAGAATATCAACTATTCAGTCAATTGCAAGATTTTGTGAAAATTTCACTATTTGGTTAACCTTCTAGAAAAAATCGTTTACAAACTTAGAAGATTTTGTGAAATATTTCACTATCCAGATGACTTTTCACTATTTGGTTGACCTTCTAGAAAAAATCGTTTACAAACTTAGAAGATTTTGTGAAATATTTCACTATCAAGATGACTTTTCATAAATTTGCAAGATATTTCTACTTTTGTGAAATATTTTACTACTCAGTTGAATTTTTAGAAATTTGAAAGATATTTCTACTTTTTATAGAAATTTTGTGAAATCTTTGCATTTTTTTAATTTGTATCTGAATGTAAGACTATTTCTAGAAAATCAACTCTTCAGTAAATTGTAAGTTTTTGTGAAATATTTCACTATTTGGGTGACTTTCTAGAAAAAAATCGTTGACAAACATAGACGATTTTATGAAATATATCTCTATTTAGTTGGCTTTTTATAAATTTGCAAGATATTTCTACTTTTGTTTCTAAAAAATCAACTATTCAGAACATAGCAAGATTTTGTGAAATATTTCATTATTTGGTTGACTTTCTGGAAAAATCGTTGACAAACTTAAAAGGTTTTCTGAAATATTTCACTATCCAGTTGACTTTTCATAAATTTCGAAAGATATTTCTACTTTTGTTAACTTAAAAGGTTTTCTGAAATATTTCACTATACAGTTGACTTTTCATAAATTTCGAAAGATATTTCTACTTTTGTGAAATATTTTAATATTCAGTTGAGTTTTTAGAAATTGTTATAGAAATTTTGAGAAATCTTTGTATTTTTTTAAATTTTCATGAATGATAGATTTTGTGAAATATTTCATTATTTGGTTGACTAGAAAAAATCGTTGACAAACTTAAAAGGTTTTCTGAAATATTTTACTATCCAGTTGACTTTTCATAAATTTCGAAAGATATTTCTACTTTTGTGAAATATTTTAATATTCAGTTGAGTTTTTAGAAATTGTTATAGAAATTTTGAGAAATCTTTGTATTTTTTTAAATTTTCATGAATGATAGATTTTGTGAAATATTTTGTTTCTAAAAAATCAACTGTTCAGAACATTGCAAGATTTTGTGAAATATTTCGTTATTTGGTTGAATAGAAAAAATCGTTGACAAACTTAAAAGGTTTTCTGAAATATTTCACTATACAGTTGACTTTTCATAAATTTCGAAAGATATTTCTACTTTTGTGAAATATTTTAATATTCAGTTGAGTTTTTAGAAATTGTTATAGAAATTTTGAGAAATCTTTGTATTTTTTTAAATTTTCATGAATGATAGATTTTGTGAAATATTTGATTATTTGGTTGACTAGAAAAAATCGTTGACAAACTTAAAAGGTTTTCTGAAATATTTCACTATCCAGTTGACTTTTCATAAATTTCGAAAGATATTTCTACTTTTGTGAAATATTTTAATATTCAGTTGAGTTTTTAGAAATTGTTATAGAAATTTTGAGAAATCTTTGTATTTTGTTTAAATTTTCATGAATGATAGATTTTGTGAAATATTCCAGTATTTGGGTGACTTCTAGAAATAATCGTATAGAAATATCATAAAATTGACTGCTCAGTAATATTCAAGATTTTGTGAAATATTTCACTATTCTCTCTTTCTTTGTATTTTTAAAATTTGTAACTGAATGTAAGACTGTTTCTTTTCAGTAAATTGCAAGATCTTGTGAAATATTTCACTATTTGGGTGACTATGTAAAACAATCGTTGGCAAAATTCGAAGATTTTGTGAAATATGTCTCTATTCAGTTGACTTTTTGAAATTTGCAAGATATTTCAACTTCTTATTGATATTTTGAGAAATCTTTGCATTTTTTTAAATTTTGTATCTGAATGTAAGACAGTTTGTAGAATATCAACTATTCAGTAAATTGCAAGATTTTGTGAAATATTTCACTATTTTGGTGAAAAACAAATCGTTGGCAAAATTCAAAGATTTTGTGATATATGTCTCTATTCAGTTGACTTTTTAGAAATATTTCTACTTTCGTTTCAAGAAAATCAACTGTTCAGTACACTGCAAGATTTTGTGAAATATTTCACTATTCTCTCTTTCTTTGTATTTTTAAAATTTGTAACTGAATGTAAGACTGTTTCTAAAATATCAACTATACAGTAAATTGCAAGATTTTGTGAAATATTTCACTATTTTGGTGAAAAACAAATCGTTGGCAAAATTCGAAGATTTTGTGATATATGTCTCTATTCAGTTGACTTTTTAGAAATATTTCTACTTTCGTTTCAAGAAAATCAACTGTTCAGTACACTGCAAGATTTTGTGAAATATTTCACTATTCGGTTGACCTTCTAGAAAAAATCGTTGACAACATTAGAAGATTTTTAGAAATATATCACTATAAGTTGACTTTTTAGAAATTTGCCAGATATTTCAACTTTTTATAGAGATTTTAAGAAATCTTTGCATTTTTTAAATTTTTTATCTTTGCATTTTTACAATTTGTAACTGAATGTAAAACTGTTTCTAAAATATCAACTATTCAGTAAATTGCAAGATTTTGTGAAATATTTCACTATCCAGATGACTTTTCACTATTTGGTTGACCTTCTAGGAAAAATCGTTTACAAACTTAGAAGATTTTGTGAAATATTTCACCATCCAGATGACTTTTCATAAATTTGCAAGATATTTCTACTCTTGTGAAATATTTTACTATTCAGTTGAATTTTATGAAATTTGAAAGATATTTCTACTTTTTATAGTAATTTTGTGAAATCTTTGCATTTTTTTAATTTGTATCTGAATGTAAGACTATTTCTAGAAAATCAACTCTTCAGTAAATTGTAAGTTTTTGTGAAATATTTCACTATTTGGGTGACTTTCTAGAAAAAATCGTTGACAAACATAGAAGTTTTTATTTTATCTCTATTCAGTTGGCTTTTTATAAATTTGCAAGATATTTCTACTTTTGTTTCTAAAAAATCAACTGTTCAGTACATTGCAAGATTTTGTGAAATATTTCACTATTTGGTTGACCTTCTAGAAAAAATCGTTTACAAACTTAGAAGATTTTGTGAAATATTTCACCTTCCAGATGACTTTTCATAAATTTTGAAAGATATTTCTACTTTTGTGAAATATTTTAATATTCAGTTGAGTTTTTAGAAATTGTTATAGAAATTTTGAGAAATCTTTGTATTTTTTTAAATTTTCATGAATGATAGATTTTGTGAAATATTTTGTTTCTAAGAAATCAACTGTTCAGAACATTGCAAGATTTTGTGAAATATTTCATTATTTGGTTGACTAGAAAAAATCGTTGACAAACTTAAAAGGTTTTCTGAAATATTTCACTATCCAGTTGACTTTTCATAAATTTCGAAAGATATTTCTACTTTTGTGAAATATTTGAATATTCAGTTGACTTTTTAGAAATTGTTATAGAAATTTTGAGAAATCTTTGTATTTTGTTTAAATTTTCATGAATGATAGATTTTATGAAATATTCCGGTATTTGGGTGATTTCTAGAAATAATCGTATAGAAATGTCATAAAATTGACTGCTCAGTAATATTCAAGATTTTGTGAAATATTTCACTATTCTCTCTTTCTTTGTATTTTTAAAATTTGTAACTGTATGTAAGACTGTTTCTTTTCAGTAAATTGCAAGATCTTGTGAAATATTTCACTATTTGGGTGACTATGTAAAACAATCGTTGGCAAAATTCGAAGATTTTGTGAAATATGTCTCTATTCAGTTGACTTTTTGAAATTTGCAAGATATTTCAACTTCTTATTGATATTTTGAGAAATCTTTGCTTTTTTTTTAAATTTTGTATCTGAATGTAAGACAGTTTGTAGAATATCAACTATTCAGTAAATTGCAAGATTTTGTGAAATATTTCACTATTCTCTCTTTCTTTGTATTTTTAAAATTTGTAACTGAATGTAAGACTGTTTCTAAAATATCAACTATTCAGTAAATTGCAAGATCTTGTGAAATATTTCACTATTTGGGTGACTATGTAAAACAATCGTTGGCAAAATTCGAAGATTTTGTGAAATATGTATCTATTCAGTTGACTTTTTGAAATTTGCAAGATATTTCAACTTCTTATTGATATTTTGAGAAATCTTTGCATTTTTTTAAATTTTGTATCTGAATGTAAGACAGTTTGTAGAATATCAACTATTCAGTAAATTGCAAGATTTTGTAAAATATTTCACTATTTTGGTGAAAAACAAATCGTTGGCAAAATTCGAAGATTTTGTGATATATGTCTCTATTCAGTTGACTTTTTAGAAATATTTCTACTTTCGTTTCAAGAAATCTTTGCTTTTTTAAATTTTTTATCTTTGTATTTTTACAATTTGTAACTGAATGTAAAACTGTTTCTAAAATATCAACTATTCAGTAAATTGCAAGATTTTGTGAAATATTTCACTATATGGGTAACTTTGTAAAACAAATCGTTGGCAAAATTCGAAGATTATTTAAACTTTTTATAGAGATTTTGAGAAATCTTTGCATTTTTTTAAATTTTTTATCTGAATGTAAGACAGTTTGTAGAATATCAACTATTCAGTAAATTGCAAGATTTTGTGAAAATTTCACTATTTGGTTAACCTTCTAGAAAAAATTGTTTACAAACTTAGAAGATTTTGTGAAATATTTCACCATCCAGATGACTTTTCATAAATTTGCAAGATATTTCTACTCTTGTGAAATATTTTACTATTCAGTTGAATTTTTAGAAATTTGAAAGATATTTCTACTTTTTATAGTAATTTTGTGAAATCTTTACATTTTTTTAATTTGTATCTGAATGTAAGACTATTTCTAGAAAATCAACTCTTCAGTAAATTGTAAGATTTTGTGAAATATTTCACTATTTGGGTGACTTTCTAGAAAAAATCGTTGACAAACATAGAAGAATTTATTTTATCTCTATTCAGTTGGCTTTTTATAAATTTGCAAGATATTTCTACTTTTGTTTCTAAAAAATCAACTGTTCAGTACATTGCAAGATTTTGTGAAATATTTCACTATTTGGTTGACCTTCTAGAAAAAATCGTTTACAAACTTACAAGATTTTGTGAAATATTTCACCATCCAGATGACTTTTCATAAATTTGCAAGATATTTCTACTTGTGTTAAATATTTTACTACTCAGTTGAATTTTTAGAAATTTGAAAGATATTTCTACTTTTTATAGAAATTTTGTGAAATCTTTGAATTTTTTTTAATTTATATCTGAATGTAAGACTATTTCTAGAAAATCAACTCTTTCTAGAAAAAATCGTTGACAAACATAGAAGATTTTATGAAATATATCTCATTCAGTTGGCTTTTTATAAATTTGCAAGATATTTATACTTTTGTTTCTAAAAAATCAACTGTTCAGAACATTGCAAGATTTTGTGAAATATTTCACTATTTGGTTGACTTTCTAGAAAAAATCGTTGACAAACTTAAAAGATTTTGTGAAATATTTTACTATCCAGTTGACTTTTCATAAATTTCGCAAGATATTTCTACTTTTGTGAAATATTTTACTATTCAGTTTACTTTTTGAAATTTGCAAGATATTTCAACTTTTTATAGAGATTTTGAGAAATCTTTGCATATTTTTAAATTTTGTATCTGAATGTAAGACAGTTTGTAGAATATCAACTATTCAGTAAATTGCAAGATTTTGTGAAAATTTCACTATTTGGTTAACCTTCTAGAAAAAATCGTTTACAAACTTAGAAGATTTGTGAAATATTTCACTATCCAGATGACTTTTCACCATTTGGTTGACCTTCTAGAAAAAATCGTTTACAAACTTAAAAGATTTTGTGAAATATTTCACCATCCAGATGACTTTTCATAAATTTGCAAGATATTTCTACTCTTGTGAAATATTTTACTATTCGGTTGAATTTTTAGAAATTTGAAAGATATTTCTACTTTTTATAGTAATTTTGTGAAATCTTTGCATTTTTTTAATTTGTATCTGAATGTAAGACTATTTCTAGAAAATCAACTCTTTAGTAAATTGTAAGATTTCTAGAAAAAATCGTTGACAAACATAGAAGATTTTATGAAATATATCTCATTCAGTTGGCTTTTTATAAACTTGCAAGATATTTATACTTTTGTTTCTAAAAAATCAACTGTTCAGAACATTGCAAAAAAATCAACTGTTCAGAACATTGCAAGATTTGATGAAATATAAGATTTTGTGAAATATTTCACTATTTGGGTGACTTTCTAGAAAAAAATCGTTGACAAACAGAGACGATTTTATGAAATATATCTCTATTTAGTTGGCATTTTATAAATTTGCAAGATATTTCTACTTTTGTTTCTAAAAAATCAACTGTTCAGAACATTGCAAGATTTTGTGAAATATTTCATTATTTGGTTGACTTTCTAGAAAAATCGTTGACAAACTTAAAAGGTTTTCTGAAATATTTCACTATACAGTTGACTTTTCATAAATTTCGAAAGATATTTCTACTTTTGTGAAATATTTTAATATTCAGTTGAGTTTTTAGAAATTGTTATAGAAATTTTGAGAAATTTTTGTATTTTTTTAAATTTTCATGAATGATAGATTTTGTGAAATATTTCATTATTTGGTTGACTAGAAAAAATCGTTGACAAACTTATTTCACTATTCTCTCTTTCTTTGTATTTTTAAAATTTGTAACTGAATGTAAGACTGTTTCTAAAATATCAACTATTCAGTTGCAAGATTTTGTGAACTATTTCACTATTTGGGTAACTTTGTAAAACAAATCGTTGGCAAAATTCGAGGATTTTGTGAAATATGTCTCTATTCAGTTGACTTTTAGAAATTTGCAAGGTATTTCTACTTTTGTGAAATTTCTACTATTCAGTTGACGTTATAGAAATTTGCAAGATATTTCAACTTTTATAGAGATTTAGATAAATCTTTGTATTTTTTTAATTTGTAACTGAATGGTAAGATAAGATATATCTCTATTCAGTTGGCTTTTTAAAAATTTGCAAGATATTTCTACTTTTGTTTCTAAGAATCAACTGTTCAGAACATTGCAAGATTTTGTGAAATATTTCACTATTTGGTTGACTTTCTAGAAAATATCGTTAACAAACTTAAAAGATTTTGTGAAATATTTCACTATCCAGTTGACTTTTTAAAAATTTCGCAAGATATTTCTACTTTTGTGAAATATTTTACTATTCAGATGAGTTTTTAGAAATTGTTATAGAAATTTTGAGAAATCTTTGTTTTTTTTTTTAATTTTCATGAATGATAGATTTTGTGGTGAAATAATCCAGTATTTGGGTGACTTCTAGAAAAAATCGTATAGGAATGTCCTAAAATTGAATGCTCAATAATGTTCAAAATTTTGTGAAATATTTCAATATTCTCTCTTTCTTTGTATTTTTAAAATTTGTAACTGAATGTAAGACTGTTTCAAAAATATCAACTATTTAGTAAATTGCAAGATTTTGTGAAATATTTCACTATTTGGGTGACTATGTAAAACAATCTTTGGCAAAATTCGAAGATTTTTTGAAATATGTCTCTATTCAGTTGACTTTTAGAAATTTGCAAGATATTTCTACTTTTGTGAAATATTTTACTATTTAGTTGACTTTTTGAAATTTGCAAGATATTTAAACTTTTTATAGAGATTTTGAGAAATCTTTGCATTTTTTTAAATTTTGTATCTGAATGTAAGACAGTTTGTAGAATATCAATTATTCATTAAATTGCAAGATTTTGTGAAACATTTCCATATTTGGGTGACCTTCTATAATAAATCGCTGACAAAATTCGAAGATTTTGTGAAATATGTATCTCTACTCATTTGAGTTTTTAGAAATTTGAAAGATATTTCTACTTTTTATAGAGATTTTGTGAAATCTTTGCATATTTTAATTTGTATCTGAGTGTAAGACTATTTCTAGAAAATCAACTCTTCAGTAAGTTGTAAGATTTTGTGAAATATTTCACTATTTGGGTGACTTTCTAGAAAAAATAGTTTACAAACATAGAAGATTTTATGAAATATATCTCTGTTGGGTTTTTATAAATTTGCAATATATTTATACTTTTGTTTCTAAAAAATCAACTGTTCAGAACATTGCAAGATTTTGTGAAATATTTCACCATCCAGTTGACTTTTCATAAATTTCGCAAGATATTCAGTTGCAAGATTTTGTGAACTATTTCACTATTTGGGTAACTTTGTAAAACAAATCGTTGGCAAAATGTGAAATATGTCTCTATTCAGTTGACTTTTAGAAATTTGTGAAATTTCTACTATTCAGTTGACGTTATAGAAATTTGCAAGATATTTCAACTTTTATAGAGATTTAGATAAATCTTTGTATTTTTTTAATTTGTAACTGAATGGTAAGATAAGATATATCTCTATTCAGTTGGCTTTTTAAAAATTTGCAAGATATTTCTACTTTTGTTTCTAAAAATCAACTGTTCAGAAGTTCATTGCAAGATTTTGTGAAATATTTCACTATTTGGTTGACTTTCTAGAAAATATCGTTAACAAACTTAAAAGATTTTGTGAAATATTTCACTATCCAGTTGACTTTTCATAAATTTCGCAAGATATTTCTACTTTTGAGAAATATTTTACTATTCAGTTGAGTTTTTAGAAGTTGTTATAGAAATTTTGAGAAATCTTTGTTTTTTTTTGAATTTTCATGAATGATAGATTTTGTGGTGAAATATTCCAGTATTTGGGTGACTTCTAGAAAAAATCGTATAGAAATGTCCTAAAATTGACTGCTCAGTAATGTTCAAGATTTTGTGAAATATTTCACTATTCTTTCTTTCTTTGTATTTTTAAAATTTGTAACTGAATGTAAGACTGTTTCTAAAATATCAACTATTCAGTAAATTGCAAGATATTGTGAAATATTTCTCTATTTGGGTAACTTTGTAAAACAAATCGTTGGCAAAATTCGAAGATTTTGTGAAATATGTCTCTATTCAGTTAACTTTTAGAAATTCGCAAGATATTTCTACTTTTGTGAAATATTTTACTATTCAGTTGACTTTTTAAAATTTGCAAGATATTTCAACTTTTTGAAGAGATTTTGAGAAATCTTTGAATTTTTTTAAATTTTGTATCTGAATGTAAGACAGTTTGTAGAATATCAATTATTCAGTAAATTGCAAAAGATTTTGTGAAATATTTCCATATTTGGGTGACTTTCAAAAATAAATCGCTGACAAAATTCGAAGATTTTGTGAAATATGTTTCTATTCTGATGACGTTTTAGAAATTTGTAAGATATTTTTACTTTCGTTTCTAGAAATTCAACTGTTTCACCATTTGTGTGACTTTCTAGAAAAAAAAATGAAGCAAAATGTCCTAATAATCAGTAATGTTCAAGATTTTGTGAAATATATCACTATTCAGTTGACCTTTTAGAAATTATCAAGATATTTCAACTTTTTGTAGATATTTTGAGAAATCTTTGTATTTTTAAAATTTGTTTCTGAAACAATTCAGTTGCAAGATTTTGTGAACTATTTGTCTATTTGGATAACTTTGTACAACAAATCGTTGGCAACATTCGAAGATTTTGTGAAATATGTCTCTATTCAGTTGACTTTTAGAAATTCGCAAGATATTTCTACTTTTGTGAAATATTTTACTATTCAGTTGACTTTTTGAAATTTGCAATATGGTTCAACTTTTTGAAGACATTTTGAGAAATCTTTGCATTTTTTTAAATTTTGTATCTGAATGTAAGACAGTTTGTAGAATATCAATTATTCAGTAAATTGCAAAAGATTTTGTGAAATATTTCCATATTTGGGTGACTTTCAAAAATAAATCGCTGACAAAATTCGAAGATTTTGTGAAATATGTTTCTATTCTGATGACGTTTTAGAAATTTGCAAGATATTTTTTTTTTGTTTCTAGAAATTCAACTGTTTCACTATTTGTGTGACTTTCTTGAAAAAATCGTAGAAAAATGTCCTAAAAATCGACTGTTGAGTAATGTTCAAGATTTTGTGAAATATTTCACCATTCAGTTGACTTTTTAGAAATTAGCAAGATATTTCAACTTTTTATTGATATTTTGAGAAATCTTTGTATTTTTAAAATTTGTAACTGAATGTAAGACTGTTTCTAAAACATCAACTATACAGTAAATTGCAAGATTTTGTGAAATATTTCACTATTTTGGTGAAAAACAAATCGTTGGCAAAATTCGAAGATTTTGTGATATATGTCTCTATTCAGTTGACTTTTTAGAAATTTACAAGATATTCTACTTTTGTTTCAAGAAAATCAACTGTTCAGTACACTGCAAGATTTTGTGAAATATTTCACTATTTGGGTGACTATGTAAAACAAATCGTTGGCAAAATTCGAAGATTTTGTGAAATATTTCTCTATTTAATTGACTTTTTAGAAATTTGCAAGATATTTCTACTTTTGTGAAATATTTTACTATTCAGTTGACTTTTCAGAAATTTGCAAGTTATTTAAACTTTTTATAGAGATTTTGAGAAATCTTTGCATATTTTTAAATTTTTTATCTGAATGTAAGACAGTTTGTAGAATATCAACTATTCAGTAAATTGCAAGATTTTGTGAAAATTTCACTATTTGGTTGACCTTCTAGAAAAAATCGTTTACAAACTTAGAAGATTTTGTGAAATATTTCACTATCCAGATGACTTTTCATAAATTTGCAAGATATTTCTACTTTTGTGAAATACTTTACTACTCAGTTGAGTTTTTAGAAATTTGAAAGATATTTCTACTTTTAATAGATATTTTGTGAAATCTTTGCATTTTTTTAATTTGTACCTGAATGTAAGACTATTTCTAGAAAATCAACTCTTCAGTAAATTGTAAGATTTTGTGAAATATTTCACACTTTCTAGAAAAAATCGTTGACAAACATAGAAGATTTTATGAAATATATCTCTATTCAGTTGGCTTTTTAAAAATTTGCAAGATATTTCTACTTTTGTTTCTAAAAAATCAACTGTTCCAAACAATGCAAGATTTTGTGAAATATTTCACTATTTGGTTGACTTTCTAGAAAAAAATCGTTAACAAACTTAAACGATTTTGTTAAATATTTCACTATCCAGTTGACTTTTCATAAATTTCGCAAGATATTTCTACTTTTGTGAAATATTTTACTATTCAGTTGAGTTTTTAGAAATTGTTATAGAAATTTTGAGAAATCTTTGTTTTTTTTAATTTCCGTGAATGGTAGATTTTGTGAACTATTCCAGTATTTGGGTGACTTCTAGAAAAAATCGTATAGAAATGTCCTAAAATTGACTGCTCAGTAATGTTCAAGATTTTGTGAAATATTTCACTACTATCTCTTTCTTTGTATTTTTAAAATTTGTAACTGAATGTAAGACTGTTTCTAAAATATCAACTAATCAGTAAATTGCAAGATTTTGTGAAATATTTCACTATTTGGGTGACAATGTAAAACAATCTTTGGCAAAATTCGAAGATTTTGTGAAAAATGTCTCTATTCAGTTGACTTTTAGAAATTTGCAAGATATTTCTACTTTTGTGAAATATTTTACTATTCAGTTGACTTTTTGAAATTTGCAAGATATTTCAACTTTTTAAAGAGATTTTGAGAAATCTTTGCATTTTTTTAAATTTTGTATCTGAATGTAAGACAGTTTGTAGAATATCAATTATTCATTAAATTGAAAGATTTCGTGAAATATTTCCATATTGGGTGACCTTCTAAATAAATCGCTAGCAAAATTCGAAGATTTTGTGAAATATGTTTCTATTCTGATGACGTTTTAGAAATTTGTAAGATATTTTTACTTTTGTTTCTAGAAATTCAACTGTTTCACCATTTGTGTGACTTTCTAGAAAAAAATCGTAGAAAAATGTCCTAAAAATCGAATGTTCAGTAATGTTCAATATTTCACTATTCAGTTGACCTTTTTGAAATTATCAAGATATTTCAACTTTTTGTAGATATTTTGAGAAATCTTTGTATTTTTAAAATTTGTTTCTGAAACTGTTTCTAAAATATCAACTATTCAGTTGCAAGATTTTCTGAACTATATCACTATTTGGGTAACTTTGTAAAACAAATAGTTGGTAAAAGTGGAAGATTTTGTGAAATATGTCTCTATTCAGTTGACGTTATAGAAATTTGCAAGATATTTCTACTTTTGTGAAATATTTTACTATTCAGTTAACTTTTGAAATTTGCGAGATATTTCAACTTTTTGAAGAGATTTTGAGAAATCTTTGAATTTTTTTAAATTTTGTATCTGAATGTAAGACAGTTTGTAGAATATCAATTATTCAGTAAATTGCAAAAGATTTTGTGAAATATTTCCATATTTGGGTGACTTTCTAAAATAAATCGCTGGCAAAATCCGAAGATTTTGTGAAATATGTTTCTATTCTGATGACGTTTTAGAAATTTGCAAGATATTTTTACTTTTGTTTCTAGAAATCGTAGAAAAAATGTCCTAAAAATCGAATGTTCAGTAATGTTCAAGATTTTGTGAAATATTTCACTATTCAGTTGACCTTTTAGAAATTATCAAGACATTTCAACTTTTTGCAGATATTTTGAGAAATCTTTGTATTTTTAAAATTTGTTTCTGAAACTGTTTCTAAAATATCAACTATTCAGTTGCAAGATTTTGTGAACTACTTCACTATTTGGGTAACTTTGTAAAACAAATCGTTGGCAAAATTCGAAGATTTTGTGAAATATGTCTCTATTCAGTAAATTTTTAAAATTTGCAAGATATTTCTACTTTTGTGAAATTTTTACTATTCAGTTGACGTTATAGAAATTTGCAAGATATTTCAACTTTTATAGAGATTTAGATAATCTTTGTATTTTTTTAATTTGTAACTTTTTAAAAATTTCCAAGATATTTCAACTTTTGTTTCTAAAAATCATCTGTTCAGAACATTGCAAGATTTTGTGAAATATTTCACTATTTGGTTGACCTTCTAGGAAAAATCGTTTACAAACTTAGAAGATTTTGTGAAATATTTCACTATCAAGATGACTTTTCATAAATTTGCAAGATATTTCTACTTTTGTGAAATATTTTACTACTCAGTTGAGTTTTTAGAAATTTGAAAGATATTTCTACTTTTTATAGAAATTTTGTGAAATCTTTGCATTTTTTTAATTTGTATCTGAATGTAAGTCTATTTCTAGAAAATCAACTCTTCAGTAAATTGTAAGATTTCTAGAAACAATCGTTGACAAACATAGAAGATTTTATGAAATATATCTCTATTCAGTTGGCTTTTTATAAATTTGCAAGATATTTATACTTTTCCATATTTCATTTCCATATTTGGGTGACTTTCTAAAATAAATCGCTAACAAAATTTGAAGATTTTGTGAAATGTTTCTATTCTGATGGCGTTTTAGAAATTTGCAAGATATTTTTACTTTTGTTTCTAGAAATTCAACTGTTTCACTATTTGTGTGACTTTCTAGAAAAAATCGTAGAAAAATGTCCTAAAAATCGACTGTTCAGTAATGTTCAAGATTTTGTGAAATATTTCACTATTCAGTTGACTTTTAGAAATTTGAAAGATATTTCTACTTTTTATAGAAATTTTGTGAAATCTTTGTATTTTTAAAATTTGTAACTGACTGTGAAATGATCTCTTTTCAGTTGGCTTTTATAAATTTGCAATATATTTATACTTTTGTTTCTAAAAAATCAACTGTTCAGAACATTGCAAGATTCTGTGAAATATTTCACAATTTTGTTGACTTTCTAGAAAAAATCGTTGACAAACTTCAAAGCTTTTGTGAAATATTTCACTATCCAGTTGACCTTTCATAAGTTTCGCAAGATATTTCTACTTTTGTGAAATATTTTACTATTCAGTTGACTTTTTGAAATTTGCAAGATATTTCTACTTTTTTGAAATATTTTACTATTTAGTTGACTTTTTGAAAATTGCAAGATATTTCAACTTTTTGAAGAGATTTTGAGAAATCTTTGCATTATTTTAAATTTTGTATCTGAATGTAAGACAGTTTGTAGAATATCAATCATTCAGTAAATTGCAAAAGATTTTGTGAAATATTTCCATATTTGGGTGACTTTCTAAAATAAATCGCTGACAAAATCCGAAGATTTTGTGAAATATGTTTCTATTCTGATGACGTTTTAGAAATTTGCAAGATATTTCTACTTTTGTTTCTATAATATGAACTAATTAGTAAATTGCAAGATTTTGTGAAATATTTCACTATTTGGGTGACTATGTAAAACAAATCGTTGGCAAAATTCGAAGATTTTGTGAAATATGTCTCTATTCAGTTGACGTTTGAGAAATTTGCAAGATATTTCTACTTTTGTGAAATATTTTACTATTCAGTTGACTTTTTAGAAATTTGCAAGATATTTCTAGTTTTGTTCCTAAAATATCAACTATTCAGTAAATTGCAAGATTTTGTGAAATATTTCACTATTTGGGTGACTATGTAAAACAAATCGTTGGCAAAATTCGAATATTTTATGAAATATTTCACTATCCAGATGACTTTTCATAAATGTGCATGATATTTCTACTTTTGTGAAATATTTTACTACTCAGTTGAGTTTTTAGAAATTTGAAAGATATTTCTACTTTTTACAGAAATTTTGTGAAATCTTTGCATTTTTTTAATTTGTATCTGAATGTAAGACTATTTCTAGAAAATCAACTCTTCAGTAAATTGTAAGATTTTGTGAAATATTTCACTATTTGGGTGACTTTCTAGAAAAAATCGTTGACAAACATAGAAGATTTTATGAAATATGTTTCTATTCAGTTGGCTTTTTTATAAATTTGCAAGATATTTCTACTTTTGTATCTAAAAAATCAACTGTTCAGAACATTGCAAGATTTTGTGAAATATTTCACTATTTGGTTGACTTTCTAGAAAAAATCGTTGACAAACTTAAAAGATTTTGTGAAATATTTCACTATCCATTTGACTTTTCTTAAATTTCGCAAGATATTTCTACTTTTGTGAAATATTTTACTATTCAGTAAAGTTTTTAGAAATTGTTATAGAAATTTTGAGAAATCTTTGTTTTTTTTTAATTTTCATGAAAGATAGATTTTGTGAAATATACCAGTATTTGGGTGACTATGTAAAACAATCGTTGGCAAAATTCGAAGATTTTGTGAAATATGTCTCTATTCAGTTGACGTTTTAGAAATTTGCAAGATATTTCTACTTTTGTTTCTAAAATATGAACTATTCAGTAAATTGCAAGATTTTGTGAAATAATTCACTATTTTGAGAAATCTTTGCATTTTTTTAAATTTTGTATCTGAATGTAAGACAGTTTGTAGAATATCAACTATTCAGTAAATTGTAAGATTTTGTGAAATATTTCACTATTTGGGTGACTTTCTAGAAAAAATCGTTGACAAACATAGAAGATTTTATGAAATATGTTTCTATTCAGTTGGCTTGTTATAAATTTGCAAGATATTTCTACTTTTGTTTCTAAAAAATCAACTGTTCAGAACATTGCAAGATTTTGTGAAATATTTCACTATCAAGATGACTTTTCATAAATTTGCAAGATATTTCTACTTTTGTGAAATATTTTACTACTCAGTTGAGTTTTTAGAAATTTGAAAGATATTTCTACTTTTTATAGAAATTTTGTGAAATCTTTGCATTTTTTTAATATGTATCTGAATGTAAGACTATTTCTAGAAAATCATCTCTTCAGTAAATTGTAAGATTCTAGAAACAATCGTTGACAAACATAGAAGATTTTATGAAATATATCTCTATTCAGTTGGCTTTTTATAAATTTGCAAGATATTTATACTTTTCCATATTTCATTTGAAATGTTTCTATTCTGATGGCGTTTTAGAAATTTGCAAGATATTTTTACTTTTGTTTCTAGAAATTCAACTGTTTCACTATTTGTGTGACTTTCTAGACAAAATCGTAGAAAAATGTCCTAAAAATCGACTGTTCAGTAATGTTCAAGATTTTGTGAAATATGTTTCTATTCAGTTGACTTTTAGAAATTTGCAAGATATTTCTACTTTTGTGAAATTTTTACTATTCAGTTGACGTTATAGAAATTTGCTAGATATTTCAACTTTTATAGAGATTTAGATAAATCTATGTATTTTTTTAATTTGTAACTGAATGGTAAGATAAGATATATCTCTATTCAGATATTTCTACTTTAGTTTCTAAAAATCAACTGTTCAGAACATTGCAAGATTTTGTGAAATATTTCACTATTTGGTTGACTTTCTAGAAAATATAGTTAACAAACTTAAAAGATTTTGTGAAATATTTCACTATCCAGTTGACTTTTCATAAATTTCGCAAGATATTTCTACTTTTGTGAAATATTTTACTATTCAGTTGAGTTTTTAGAAATCGTTATAGAATTTTTGAGAAATCTTTGTTTTTTTTTTAATTTTCATGAATGATAGATTTTGTGGTGAAATATTCCAGTATTTGGGTGACTTCTAGAAAAAATCGTATAGGAATGTCCTAAAATTGACTGCTCAGTAATGTTCAAAATTTTGTGAAAAATTTCAATATTCTCTCTTTCTTTGTATTTTTAAAATTTGTACTGAATGTTTCTAAAATATCAACTATTTAGTAAATTGCAAGATTTTGTGAAATGTTTCACTATTTGGGTGACTATGTAAAACAATCTTTGGCAAAATTAGCAGATTTTGTGAAATATGTCTCTATTCAGTTGACTTTTAGAAATTTGCAAGACATTTCTACTTTTGTGAAATATTTTACTATTCAGTTGACTTTTTGAAATTTGCAAGATATTTCAACTTTTTATAGAGATTTTGAGAAATCTTTGCATTTTTTTAAATTTTGTATCTGAATGTAAGATAGTTTGTAGAATATCAATTATTAATTAAATTGCAAGATTTTGTGAAATATTTCCATATTTGGGTGACCTTCTATAAATAATCGCTGACAAAATTCGAAGAGTTTGTGAAATATGTTTCTCTACTCATTTGAGTTTTTAGAAATTTGAAAGATATTTCTACTTTTTATAGAGATTTTGTGAAATCTTTGCATTTTTTTTTAATTTGTATCTGAATGTAAGACTTTTTCTAGAAAATCAACTCTTCAGTAAGTTGTAAGATTTTGTGAAATATTTCACTATCCAGTTGACTTTTCATAAATTTCGCAAGATATTTCTACTTTTGTGAAATATTTTACTATTCAGTTGAGTTTTTAGAAATTGTTATAGAAATTTTGAGAAATCTTTGTTTTTTTTTTTTAATTTTCATGAATGATAGATTTTGTGGTGAAATATTCCAGTATTTGGGTGACTTCTAGAAAAAATCGTATAGAAATGTCCTAAATTGACTGCTCAGTAATGTTCTTGATTTTGTGAAATATTTCACTATTCTCTCTTTCTTTGTATTTATAAAATGTGTAACTGAATGTAAGACTGTTTCTAAAATATCAACTATTCAGTAAATTGCAAGATTTTGTGAAATATTTCTCTATTTGGGTAACTTTGTAAAACAAATCGTTGGCAAAATTCGAAGATTATGTGAAATATGTCTCTATTCAGTTGACTTTTAGAAATTCGCAAGATATTTCTACTTTTGTGAAATATTTTACTATTCAGTTGACTTTTTGAAATTTGCAAGATATTTCAACTTTTTGAAGAGATTTTGAGAAATCTTTGAATTTTTTTAAATTTTGTATCTGAATGTAAGACAGTTTGTAGAATATCAATTATTCAGTAAATTGCAAAAGATTTTGTGAAATATTTCCATATTTGGGTGACTTTCAAAAATAAATCGCTGACAAAATTCGAAGATTTTGTGAAATATTTCTCTATTTGGGTAACTTTGTAAAACAAATCGTTGGCAAAATTCGAAGATTATGTGAAATATGTCTCTATTCAGTTGACTTTTAGAAATTCGCAAGATATTTCTACTTTTGTGAAATATTTTACTATTCTGCTGACGTTTTAGAAATTTGCAAGATATTTTTACTTTCGTTTCTAGAAATTCAACTGTTTCACTATTTGTGTGACTTTCTAGAAAAAATCGTAGAAAAATGTCCTAAAAATCGACTGTTCAGTAATGTTCAAGATTTTGTGAAATATTTCACCATTCAGTTGACTTTTTAGAAATTTGCAAGATATTTCAACTTTTTATTGATATTTTGAGAAATCTTTGTATTTTTAAAATTTGTAACTGAATGTAAGACTGTTTCTAAAATATCAACTATACAGAATATTGCAAGATTTTGTGAAATATTTCACTATTTGGGTGACTATGTAAAACAATCGTTGGCAAAATTCGAAGATTTTGTGAAATATGTCTCTATTCAGTTGACTTTTTAGAAAAAATCGTTGACAAACATAGAAGATTTTATGAAATATGTCTCTATTCAGTTGACTTTTTAGAAATTTGCAAAATATTTCTAGTTTTGTTTCTAAAATATCAACTGTTCAGTAAATTGCAAGATTTTTTGAAATATTTCACTATTTTGGTGAAAAACAAATCGTTGGCAAAATTCGAAGATTTTGTGATATATGTCTCTATTCAGTTGACTTTTTTGAAATTTACAAGATATTTCTACTTTTGTTTCAAGAAATCAACTGTTCAGTACACTGCAAGATTTTGTGAAATATTTGACTATTCGGTTTAGCTTCTAGAAAAAATCGTTGACAGCATTAGAAGATTTTGAGAAATATATCACTATAAGTTGACTTTTTAGAAATTTGCAAGATATTTCAACTTTTTATAGAGATTTTGAGAAATCTTTGCATTTTTTTAAATTTTTTATCTTTGTATTTTTACAATTTGTAACTGAATGTAAAACTGTTTCTAAAATTTCAAATATTCAGTAAATTGCAAGATTTTGTGAAGTATTTCACTATATGGGTAACTTTGTAAAACAAATCGTTGGCAAAATTCAAAGATTTTGTGAAATATGTCTCTATTCAGTTGACTTTTTAGAAATTTGCAAGATATTTCTACTTTTGTTTCTAAAATAGCAACTATTCAGTAAATTGCAAGATTTTGTGAAATATTTCACTATTTGGGTGACTATGTAAAACAAATCGTTGGCAAAATTCGAAGATTTGTGAAATATTTTTCTATTTCATTGAGTTTTTAGAAATTTGCAAGATATTTCTACTTTTGTGAAATATTTTACTACTCAGTTGAGTTTTTAGAAATTTGAAAGATATTTCTACTTTTTATAGAGATTTTGTGAAATCTTTGCATTTTTTTTTAAATTTTGTATCTGGATGTAAGACTATTTCTAGAAAATCAATACTTCAGTTAATTGTAAGATTTTGTGAAATATTACACACTTTCTAGAAAAAATCGTTGACAAACATAGAAGATTTTATGAAATATATCTCTATTCAGTTGGCTTTTTAAAAATTTGCAAGATATTTCTACAATTGTTTCTAAAAAATCAACTGTTTAGAACATTGCAATATTTTGTGAAATATTTCACTATTTGGTTGACTTTCTAGAAAAAATCGTTAACAAGCTTAAAAGATTTTGTTAAATATTTCACCATCCAGTTGACTTTTCGTAAATTTCGCAAGATATTTCTACTTTTGTGAAATATTTTACTATTCAGTTGAGTTTTTAGAAATTTTGAGAAATCTTTGTTTTTTTAATTTTCATGAATGGTAGATTTTGTGAAATATTCCAGTATTTGGGTGACTTCTAGAAAAAATCGTATAGAAATGTCCTAAAATTGACTGCTCAGTAATGTTCAAGATTTTGTGAAATATTTCACTATTAGCTCTTTCTTTGTATTTTAAAATTTGTAACTGAATGTAAGACTGTTTCTAAAATATCAACTATTCAGTAAATTGCAAGATTTTGTGAAATATTTCACTATTTGGGTGACTATGTAAAACAATCTTTGGCAAAATTCGAAGATTTTGTGAAATATGTCTCTATTCATTTGACTTTTAGAAATTTGCAAGATATTTCTACTTTTGTGAAATATTTTACTATTCAGTTGACTTTTTGAAATTTGCAAGATATTTGAACTTTTTAAAGAGACTTTGAGAAATCTTTGCATTTTTTTAAATTTTGTATATGAATGTAAGACAGTTTGTAGAATATCAATTATTCAGTAAATTGCAAAAGATTTTGTGAAATATTTTTATATTTGGGTGACCTTCTAAATAAATCGCTGACAAAATTCGAAGATTTTGTGAAATTTGTTTCTATTCTGATGACGTTTTAGAAATTTGTAGGATATTTTTACTTTCGTTTCTAGAAATTCAACTGTGACTTTCTAGAAAAAAATAGTAGCAAAATGTCCTAAAAATCGAATGTTCAGTAATGTTCAAGATTTTGTGAAATATTTAACTATTCAGTTGACCTTTTAGAAATTATCAAGATATTTCAACTTTTTGTAGATATTTTGAGAAATCTTTGTATTTTTAATTGTATTTTTAATTCAGTAAATTGCAAGATTTTGTGATAGTTTCACTATTTGGTTGACCTTCTACAAAAAATCGTTTACAAACATAGAAGATTTTATGATATATATCTCTATTCATATAAATTTTGCAAGATATTTCTACTTTTGTTTCTAAAAAATAAACTGTTCAGAACATTGCAAGATTTTGTGAAATATTTCACTATTTGGTTGACTTTCTAGAAAAATCGTTAACAAACTTAAAAGATTTTTTGAAATATTTCACTATCAAGATTTTGTGAAATGTTTCACTATTTGGGTGACTATGTAAACAAATCGTTGGCAAAATTCGAAGATTTTGTGAAATATGTCTCTATTCAGTTGACGTTTTAGAAATTTGCAAGATATTTCTAGTTTGGTTTCTAAAATATCAACTATTCAGTAAATTGCAAGATTTTGTGAAAATTTCACTATTTGGTTGACCTTCTAGAAAAAATCGTTTACAAACTTAGGAGATTTTGTGAAATATTTCACTATCCAGATGACTTTTCATAAATTTGCAAATTTGTGAAATATTTTACTACTCAGTTGAGTTTTTAGAAATTGTTATAGACATTTTGAGAAATCTTTGTTTTTTTTTAATTTTCATGAATAATAGATGTTGTGAAATATTCCAGAAAAAATCGTATAGAAATGTATAAAATTGACTGCTCAGTAATGTTCAAGATTTTGTGAAAAATCGTATAGAAATGTTTAAAATTGACTGATCAGTAATGATCAAGATTTTGTGAAAATATGTCACTATTCACACTTTCTTTGTATTTTTAAAATTTGTAGCTGAATGTAAGACTGTTTCTAAAATATCAACTATTCAGTAAATTGCAAGATTTTGTGAAATATTTCATTATTTAGGTGACTATTTAAAACAATCGTTGGCAAAATTCGAAGACGTTGTGAAATATGTCTCTATTCAGTTGACTTTTTAGAAATTTGCAAGTTATTTAAACTTTTTATAGAGATTTTGAGAAATCTTTGCATTTTTTTAAATTTTGTATCTGAATGTAAGACAGTTTGTAGAATATCAACTATTCAGTAAATTGTAAGATTTTGTGAAAATTTCACTATTTGGTTGACCTTCTAGAAAAAATCGTTTACAAACTTAGAAGATTTTGTGAAATATTTCACCATCCAGATGACTTTTCATAAATTTGCAAGATATTTCTACTCTTGTGAATTTTTAGGAATTTGAAAGATATTTCTACTTTTTATAGAAATTTTGTGAAATGTTTGCATTTTTTTAATTTGTATCTGAATGTAAGACTATTTCTAGAAAATCAACTCTTCAGTAAATTGTAAGATTTTGTGAAATATTTCACTATTTAAGTGACTTTCTAGAAAAAATCGTTGACAAACATAGAAGATTTTATGAAATATTTCACTATCAAGATTTGTGAAATGTTTCACTATTTGGGTGACTATGTAAACAAATCGTTGGCAAAATTCGAAGATTTTGTGAAATGTTTCACTATCCAGATGACTTTTCATAAATTTGCATGATATTTCTACTTTTGTGAAATATTTTACTACTTTGCATTTTTTAATTTGTATCTGAATGTAAGACTATTTCTAGAAAATCAACTCTTTAGTAAATTGTAAGATTTTGTGAAATATTTCACTATTTGGGTGACTTTCTAGAAAAAATCGTTGACAAACATAGAAGATTTTATGAAATATGTTTCTATTCAATTGGCTTTTTATAAATTTGCAAGATATTTCTACTTTTGTTTCTAAAAAATCAACTGTTCAGAACATTGCAAGATTTTGTGAAATATTTCACTATTTGGTTGACTTTCTAGAAAAAATCGTTGACAAACTTAAAAGATTTTGTGAAATATTTCACTATCCATTTTACTTTTCTTAAATTTCGCAAGATATTTCTACTTTTGTGAAATATTTTACTATTCAGTTGAGTTTTTAGAAATTGTTATAGAAATTTTGAGAAATCTTTGTTTTTTTAATTTTCATGAAAGATAGATTTTGTGAAATATACCAGTATTTGGGTGACTATGTAAAACAATCGTTGGCGAAATTCGAAGATTTTGTGAAATATATTCAGTTGACTTTTTGAAATTTGCAAGATATTCAACTTTTTATTGATATTTTGAGAAATCTTTGCATTTTTTAAAATTTTGTATCTGAATGTAAGACAGTTTGTAGAATATCAACTATTCAGTAAATTGCAAGATTTTGTGAAAATTTCACTATTTGGTTAACCTTCTAGAAAAAATCGTTTACAAACTTAGAAGATTTTGTGAAATATTTCACTATCCAGATGACTTTTCACTATTTGGTTGACCTTCTAGAAAAAATCGTTGACAAACTTAGAAGATTTTGTGAAATATTTCACCATCCAGATGACTTTTCATAAATTTGCAAGATATTTCTACTCTTGTGAAATATTTTACTATTCAGTTGAATTTTTAGAAATTTGAAAGATATTTCTACTTTTTATAGAACTTTTGTGAAATCTTTGGATTTTTTTAATTTGTATCTGAATGTAAGACTATTTCTAGAAAATCAACTCTTCAGTAAATTGTAAGATTTTGTGAAATATTTCACTATTTGGGTGACTTTCTAGAAAAAATCGTTGACAAACATAGAAGATTTTATTTTATCTCTATTCAGTTGGCTTTTTATAAATTTGCAAGATATTTCTACTTTTGTTTCTAAAAAATCAACTGTTCAGTACATTGCAAGATTTTGTGAAATATTTCACTATTTGGTTGACCTTCTAGAAAAAATAGTTTACAAAATTAGAAGATTTTGTGAAATATTTCACTATCAAGATGACTTTTCATAAATTTGCAAGATATTTCTACTTTTGTGAAATATTTTACTACTCAGTTGAGTTTTTAGAAATTTGAAAGATATTTCTACTTTTTATAGAAATTTTGTGAAATCTTTGCATTTTTTTCATTTGTATCTGAATGTAAGACTATTTCTAGAAAATCAACTATTCAGTAAATTGTAAGATTTCTAGAAACAATCGTTGGCAAACATAGAAGATTTTATGAAATATATCTCTATTCAGTTGGCTTTTTATAAATTTGCAAGATATTTATACTTTTGTTTCTAAAAAATCAACTGTTCAGAACATTGCAAGATTTTGTGAAATATTTCACTATTTGGATGACTTTCTAGAAGAAATAGTTGACAAACTTAAAGATTTTGTGAAATAATTCACTATCCTGTTGACTTTTCATAAATTTCGCAAGATATTTCTACTTTTGTGAAATATTTTTAATTTTCATGGATGATTTTGTGAAATATTCCAGTATTTGGGTGAATTCTAGAAAAAATCGTAAAAAAATGTCCTAAAAATCGACTGTTCAGTAATGTTCAAGGTTTTTGAGAAATCTTTGCATATTTTTAAATTTTGTATCTGAATGTAAGACAGTTTGTAGAATATCAATTATTCAGTAAATTGCAAGATTTTGTGAAATATTTCCATATTTGGGTGACTTTCTAAAATAAATCGCTAACAAAATTTGAAGATTTTGTGAAATATGTCTCTATTCTGATGGCGTTTTAGAAATTTGCAAGATATTTTTACTTTTGTTTCTAGAAATTCAACTGTTTACCATTTGTGTGACTTTCTAGAAAAAATCGTAGAAAAATGTCCTAAAAATCGTTCAGTAATGTTCAAGATTTTGTGAAATATTTCACTATTCAGTTGACTTTTTAGAAATTAGCAAGATATTTCAACTTTTTATTGATATTTTGAGAAATCTTTGTATTTTTTAAATTTGTAACTGACTGTGAAATGAAATATTTCTCTTTTCAGTTGGCTTTTTATAAGTTTGCAATATATTTATACTTTTGTTTCTAAAAAATCAACTGTTCAGAACATTGCAAGATTCTGTGAAATATTTCACTATTTTGTTGACTTTCTAGAAAAAATCGTTGACAAACTTCAAAGTTTTTGTGAAATATTTCACTATCCAGTTGACCTTTCATAAATTTCGCAAGATATTTCTACTTTTGTGAAATATTATACTATTCAGTTGACTTTTTGAAATTTCCAAGATATTTCAACTTTTTGAAGAGATTTTGAGAAATCTTTGCATTTTTTTAAATTTTGTATCTGAATGTAAGACAGTTTGTAGAATATCAATCATTCAGTAAATTGCAAAAGATTTTGTGAAATATTTCCATATTTGGGTGACTTTCTAAAATAAATCGCTGACAAAATCCGAAGATTTTGTGAAATATGTTTCTATTCTGATGGCGTTTTAGAAATTTGCAAGATATTTTTACTTTTGTTTCTAGAAATCGTAGAAAAATGCCCTAAAAATCGAATGTTCAGTAATGTTCAAGATTTTGTGAAATATGTCTCTATTCAGTTGACTTTTAGAAATTTGCAAGATATTTCTACTTTTGTGAAATTTTTACTATTCAGTTGACGTTATAGAAATTTGCAAGATATTTCAACTTTTATAGTGATTTAGATAAATATTTGTATTTTTTTAATTCGTAACTGAATGGTAAGATAAGATATATCTCTATTCAGACATTTCTACTTTTGTTTCTAAAAATCAACTGTTCAGAACATTGCAAGATTTTGTGAAATATTTCACTATTTGGTTGACTTTCTAGAAAATATAGTTAACAAACTTAAAAGATTTTGTGAAATATTTCACTATCCAGTTGAATTTTCATAAATTTCGCAAGATATTTCTACTTTTGTGAAATATTTACTATTCAGTTGAGTTTTTAGAAATTGTTATAGAATTTTTGAGAAATCTTTGTTTTTTTTTTTTTTTTTTTTCATGAATGATAGATTTTGTGGTGAAATATTCCAGTATTTGGGTGACTTCTAGAAAAAATCGTATAGGAATGTCCTAAAATTGACTGCTCAGTAATTTTCAAAATTTTGTGAAATATTTCAATATTCTCTCTTTCTTTGTATTTTTAAAATTTGTACTGAATGTAAGACTGTTTCTAAAATATCAACTATTTAGTAAATTGGAAGATTTTGTGAAATGTTTCACTATTTGGGTGACTATGTAAAACAATCTTTGGCAAAATTCGAAGATTTTGTGAAATATGTCTCTATTCAGTTGACTTTTAGAAATTTGCAAGACATTTCTACTTTTGTGAAATATTTTACTATTCAGTTGACTTGTTGAAATTTGCAAGATATTTCAACTTTTTATAGAGATTTTGAGATATCTTTGCATTTTTTTAAATTTTGTATCTGAATGTAAGACAGTTTGTAGAATATCAATTATTAATTAAATTGCAAGATTTTGTGAAATATTTCCATATTTGGGTGACCTTCTATAATAAATCGCTGACAAAATTCGAAGATTTTGTGAAATATGTTTCTCTACTCATTTGAGTTTTTAGAAATTTGAAAGATATTTCTACTTTTTATAGAGATTTTGTGAAATCTTTGCATTTTTTTTAATTTGTATCTGAATGTAAGACTATTTCTAGAAAATCAGCTCTTCAGTAAGTTGTAAGATTTTGTGAAATATTTCACTATTTGGGTGACTTTATAGAAAAAATAGTTTACAAACATAGAAGATTTTATGAAATATATCTCTATTCAGTTGGCTTTTTATAAATTTGCAATATATTTATACATTTGTTTCTAAAAAATCAACTGTTTAGAACATTGCAAGATTTTGTGAAATATTTCACTATCCAGTTGACTTTTCATAAATTTCCCAAGATATTTCTACTTTTGTGAAATATTTTACTATTCAGTTGAGTTTTTAGAAATTGTTATAGAAATTTTGAGAAATCTTTGTTTTTTTTTAATTTTCATGAATGATAGATTTTGTGGTGAAATATTCCAGTATTTGGGTGACTTCTAGAAAAAATCGTATAGAAATGTCCTAAAATTGACTGCTCAGTAATGTTCTTGATTTTGTGAAATATTTCACTATTCTCTCTTTCTTTGTATTTTTAAAATTTGTAACTAAATGTAAGACTGTTTCTAAAATATCAACTATTCAGTAAATTGCAAGATTTTGTGAAATATTTCTCTATTTGGGTAACTTTGTAAAACAAAAACAAAAATTCGAAGATTATGTGAAATATGTATCTATTCAGTTGACTTTTAGAAATTCGCAAGATATTTCTACTTTTGTGAAATATTTTACTATTCAGTTGACTCTTTGAAATTTGCAAGATATTTCAACTTTTTGAAGAGATTTTGAGAAATCTTTGAATTTTTTTAAATTTTGTATCTGAATGTAAGACAGTTTGAAGAATATCAATTATTCAGTAAATTGCAAAAGATTTTGTGAAATATTTCCATATTTGGGTGACTTTCAAAAATAAATCGCTGACAAAATTCGAAGATTTTGTGAAATATTTCTCTATTTGGGTAACTTTGTAAAACAAATCGTTGGCAAATTTCGAAGATTATGTGAAATATGGTCTATTCAGTTGACTTTTAGAAATTCGCAAGATATTTCTACTTTTGTGAAATATTTTACTATTCTGATGACGTTTTAGAAATTTGCAAGATATTTTTACTTTTGTTTCTAGAAATTCAACTGTTTCACTATTTGTGTGACTTTCTAGAAAAAATCGTAGAAAAATGTCCTAAAAATCGACTGTAAAAGATTTTGTTAAATATTTCACCATCCAGTTGACTTTTCATAAATTTCGCAAGATATTTCTACTTTTGTGAAATATTTTACTATTCAGTTGAGTTTTTAGAAATTTTGAGAAATCTTTGTTTTTTTAATTTTCATGTGAAATATTCCAGTATTTGGGTGACTTCTAGAAAAAATCGTATAGAAATGTCCTAATATTGACTGCTCAGTAATGTTCAAGATTTTGTGAAATATTTCACTATTATCTCTTTCTTTGTATTTTTAAAATTAGTAACTGAATGTAAGACTGTTTCTAAAATATCAACTATTCAGTAAATTGCAAGATTTTGTGAAATATTTCACTATTTGGGTGACTATGTAAAACAATCTTTGGCAAAATTCGAAGATTTTGTGAAATATGTCTCTATTCAGTTGACTTTTAGAAATTTGCAAGATATTTCAACTTTTTAAAGAGATTTTGAGAAATCTTTGCATTTTTTTACATTTTGTATCTGAATGTAAGACAGTTTGTAGAATATCAATTATTCAGTAAATTGCAAAAGATTTTGTGAAATATATTTATATTTGGGTGACCTTCTAAATAAATCGCTGACAAAATTCGAAGATTTTGTGAAATATGTTTCTATTCTGATGACGTTTTAGAAATTTGTAAGATATTTTTACTTTCGTTTCTAGAAATTCAACTGTGACTTTCTAGAAAAAAATCGTAGCAAAATATCCTAAAAATCGAATGTTCAGTAATGTTCAAGATTTTGTGAAATATTTCACTATTCAGTTGACCTTTTAGAAATTATCAAGATATTTCAACTTTTTGTAGATATTTTGAGAAATCTTTGTATTTTTAAAATTTGTTTCTAAAATATCAACTATTCAGTTGCAAGATTTTGTGAACTATTTCACTATTTGGGTAACTTTGTAAAACAAATCGTTGATAGATTTAGATAAATCTTTGTATTTTTTTAATTTGTAACTGAATGTTAAGATAAGATATATCTCTATTCAGTTGGCTTTTTAAAAATTTGCAATATATTTCTACTTTTGTTTCTAAAAATCAACTGTTCAGAACATTGCAAGATTTTTGAAATATTTCACTATTTGGTTGACTTTCTAGAAAATATTGTTAACAGACTTAAAAGATTTTGTGAAATATTTCACTATCCAGTTGACTTTTTGAAATTTCGCAAGATATTTCTACTTTTGTGAAATATTTTACTATACAGTTGAGTTTTTAGAAATTGTTATAGAAATTTTGAGAAATCTTTGTTTTTTTTTAATTTTCATGAATGGTAGATTTTGTGAAATATTCCAGTATTTGGGTGACTTCTAGAAAAAATCGTATAGGAATGTCCTAAAATTGACTGCTCAGTAATGTTCAAAATTTTGTGAAATATTTCAATATTCTCTCTTTCTTTATATTTTTAAAATTTGTAACTGAATGTAAGACTAAAATATCAACTATTCAGTAAATTGCAAGATTTTGTGAAATATTTCACTATTTGGGTGACTATATAAAACAATCTTTGGCAAAATTCGAAGATTTTGTGAAATATGTCTCTATTCAGTTGACTTTTAGAAATTCGCAAGATATTTCTACTTTTGTGAAATATTTCACTATTCAGTTGACATTTAGAAATTCGAAAGATATTTCTATCGTTAACAAACTGTAATGAACAAAACGATAACTATACTGAATAAAGTTTTTAAAAGAAGAGCTGTTAATATGAGTATAGAACTATTGACGTATGGTGCTCTATAAAGAAAATTTGAAAACGGATGGGAGCCATTGATATCCACTAGCGGTCAGTCGGTTGGGGGAGTTCTTGTTCTCAAAATTTTCTCTTATCAATAGATTACGTCCATTCATAAATATTATTATAGACTCCCGAAGTCTTTAAAATAACATGGACCGGAAATTGATCTTAAATTACAAATTAAGATGGTGATTAACCCCGATATACCTAGATCAATAAAAAACGGAAACTAACAAATATAAACAGATCAACCATAACAAGTTATGTTGGTCTACCATAGGTGTGGTTTGGTAGACTTGCGTCTCTTTACCCTCCCTACCGTTGATTTTAGTGACGCTGAACTATGTACTAAAATCCCACAAAAGATCTACCTCTCCCTAGTCACACTCACATTTAGTAAGAAATTATTTTAAGAAAATTATTCTTCCATCTTAAATTCAATGACTTTATTTTCAATAAATTTCAAAAACATTCATAATATTAAGTATTTACTTCTTCGAATCACCGAAATATTCAAAAACAAAACTAGGCTCTATTTTAATCATTAAAACTATTTAACATTAATAAAAAAAAATATATAACAAAATATTTGTTTGTTCTTAAACATACATATATAATTATTTTCTTTATGCATATATATTTTATTAAATATTAGTTAATTTTGACAATTCTCTAAAAAAAAAAACATAATATTATATTATAATTTCTATTCGTGAAGTTATAATACATTTAATGACATCAAAAAAAAATATATATATGCATAAAAGACCGACAATAGCGTACCCACAAGCAATAATTGAGAGCAGTGATAACTGTTATAAACATATACATGTAAATTTAATTTAAGTGTTTATAAAGAGATGTTTATCAACATCTTAAAGCTTAGCTTAAGAATGTTGTATGTTTATATTTAATTACATCAACATTTATATGCACATGTCTCTTTAAATATACATATGTTTATAGAGAGATACATATGTTTATAGAGAGATGTTTATAAACATTTTAAAGCTTAGCTTTAAGAATATTTTAAGGGTAATTGCTTGTAGGTAATGCTTAAAAATAATAAAATACTTGTTTTGTTTTTGTGATTTTTCACTCACCGATAAAAAAAAAATGTTGAGAGCAGCTGTTGATGAGGCCTCGCCAATGCTGGTTCTTATCGGGTTAATGATGTTAAAATATTACGTTGATAAACAAAATAAGTATGGATATTCACTTAAAATTAGCTAGATAAAAGGTTTAAAAAAAATAATTAATACTAAAAATACTATATAAAAATAAATTCCATAATGCTTTTTTTTTTTAGAAAATTACTGTGATATTTTGTGCAATATAGTTAGTAAGTTTAATTTATTAATTATTTATTTTCATGAATTGTATGTTTTTATTTAGTTGTAAGAATTAATTTCTATATTTATCACTTTTATTTTTTTTTCTTAATATTATCACACTCTTTTAAGCATTATGCAATTTATTTATTGGAAATTTATGCAATATTCACTGTGATTTTTAAATATTTTTTATATAAACAAATTTTTTTATTATTAGATGATGTCTTCGCACTTAATGGTTGTCACAAATTTTGGTTGATGTTTCACTTTGATGCCAATGTTAAGATGCCAATCACCAATTTAGTTTTCAATTTTCCGAATTTCCAAAGTTAGTTTATTTGCTTAGTGCTCTTAATATATTTTCAATGTATTCTTCTTTAATTTTTTTTCAAGCTTAATAATAATTTTTTTCTTTTCTCATTGAAATCAAATTTAATTGTGTAGATAAGGTTTAGTGTTTCTCCTTGTTCTTGTTTTTTCTGGTTCTTTTTTTCTGTTTCTTCTTTTGTAGAAGAATATGCGTGTGCCTTCGCAACAATTGAGAATTGGTAGATTGGTGAAGATGTTGATAAGCTTGAGACTATTAAGAAGAACACAAAAACAACACAGTGGTGGCTCCAATAATAAGACCACCACGAAGATAAAAATAATTGCACAAGCACGACTTTCTAAATGAAATATAATGTTCTATGTTAAATACAATAAATATTTAACTTTTAAACTTTTAAACTTTTAAACTTTTACCTGTATTATTTTACAATTTTTGGTAAATTGAATCTTGTCAGAATTTTGACCAAATAAAATAGACAAATGGTTGTCTTGAAAAGCTTCAAATAAATATTTCCTTTAAGATGAGAGATTTTTTCATCGGGATTTGATTATCCCTTAATAGGAAGTAGGAAGGCTTTTTCTTCCAATCTAATACTGAAAATATTTATTATATTAAATTTCGCGAAAAATTACAATATTATAAAACATATTAATTACCTTTTTCTCATTAATTTCCACTATTTTTAATTATATTCACACTATTGATGAAAAATAACTTTTTATTTCTTTTAAGAATTTTTTTATTTTATAATAAATTAAAAAAAAACTTTTACTTTTGACAAAATTTGATTTTGGCTTCTGTAGGTTTTCGCAGTTTATCAAAAAAGACTTATTTCCGATAGAAATTCTTATTAGAACACCTCGGCTTACATGAGAAGTCTTAAGGGCTTGAATGATTGTCAATCAAATGATTGAAAAGTTTGTACTTTTACGGTAACGTTATTGGCATCATTGGCTGAATTGGCAACAATATAATGATAAAACGGTATCTTATGTTAGCAATTCGTTATTAGTTTTATATTTGTTAAAAAATATTTGTTTTATAATGAATAGTATTCCAATAAACGCTATTTAATCTTTAAAAAACTCTTCTTCTTTATTTTCCCATGTAGAAGAAAGACTAACATTAAAACTTTTAAAATTGATTTAACATTAATAACTTAGTGCAGACACCAACCAAATTTATAACAATTTCAATTTGTAAACATCAATTGCATCTGTTAAAATTTATAACATTATTGGTTTAGCAAGAGCTTCAATAAAATATAAATGTAAAAGTTGAATAATGTTGTTAATGTTAAACTATAACATAAGTAAATTTTAACAGTTTAATATACATATATGTAAGTAAGTTTCAATAACTATGGTTTTAATAATTCAAAAGCTTGTATGAAAAAATTTATTACAATTATATTAAACGAATATTTGTTTATACAAATATTTTAATAAATATACTAATAGTAAAATAAATATAATATACTAATACACTATTTACTTAACTTTAATTATAAAACGAAATGTATTTCATATATTAAGATGTTACGAAATATTTAAAATTTTTTCTGTTTGTAATTTCTGCAAATATCGTACATTACAAACCACATAATACTGGTCTGTTAGACAACAGTATTAGGAGGAAGTAAAACTATATACGCAGGTCTTTTGCGTGATATGTGCCCAAAATTTTTCCATTCTCATCTTCTAATATATAATAATTATTTCCTACTTTTTTCCGTATTTTCGATTTCAGAAATGTTGGCGCAAGTTTTGAATTGAATTTTTTCTCAAAATTTGATTGAGCAAAATTCCTTCTATAAACATATTGTCCTACCTCGTATGAAATAGGTCTTGCTCTCAGGTTATACTGATTTTGGTTTCTTTCATATGCTTTGTCCATATGGTTTTTAAGTTCGTTATGAATTAATTGGAGTTTGTCATCTTTTTCTAATGTTATTGAAGGTTCTTCAAGCAATTTTAAATTCTTTAGTAATGTATATGAACTGCCATGTGTTATCATTTCCTGACCGAAAACGGCATGATATGGAGAACCCTGTATGGTTTGGTGAAATGAATTTCTCAATGCACAGCTGATTGAGCTTAAGTTTTTGTCCCATAGTGTTTGGTCTTTTTTCAAATATGATTTAATGCCAGATATAATGGACCTATTAACCCTCTCTGAGGCGTTAGATTGAGGTGAATATATAGCAGTGTAGGTGTGTTTAACTCCCATTTCCGTTAAAAATGAGTTGAACTCATTGGCTTTGAACTGCGAGCCATTGTCGCTTACTAAAGTTTCCGGAACACCGTATACATGAAAAATTTGTTCTAAAAGATATTTTTGAATTACCGCTGAGGTAAACTTTTTAAGAGGACATAACCAGTGGAACTTGGTCATGTGATCCAAAACTATTAGTATGCCAATATTACCCTGTTTGCTACGAGGATATGGTCCTAAAATGTCGACATATAGTCGTTGAAATGGTCTAGAGGTTATTACTTGATTTCCCATATTTGGTTTTAAGATGGTGTTTGGTGCTTTGCACTCTTTACAAGTTTCACATGAGCCTACATATTTTCTAACGTCGCGTACCATCCCTGGCCAATAAAACTGTCTCCGAATTAGCTCCAGGGTTTTCACCATACCACCATGTGATGCTATAGGGGAGTCATGAAATCTTTTAATTATCCCTATTCTTAAACCTAGAGGTAACCAAAGCTTCCAGGCGTCATTTTCTTGACTTACATCACCTGTATAGTGAGCAGTTCTAATATAAACAAAATTATCTAGAACTTTTATATCAGGAAATTTAGATGCATTTTCCTTAAATTTATTTATTAGTATCAAATAGTCTTGATCCTGGAAATGTGGTGAATTTAAATCTAATTCTGGTTCAGCCAGATCTATTCCTGCAATCTCCTCAAAGGGGATTCTCGATAAAGCATCTGGTACCACATTATCTTTCCCTTTCCGATGACTGATCGAAAATTTGAACCCTTGCAACTTCCATACCCACCTCGCTAACCGACCTGTCACATCCTGCTGTTTCATAAGCCATACCAACGAAGAATGATCAGTTATGACCTCAAATTCTTGAAGTTCAAGATAGCATCTGAACTTCTTAATTGCCTCTAGCGCTGCCAAGCATTCGCGTTCGGTGACGCTATAATTGCGCTGGGCAGAATTCAACTTCTTCGACATAAAAGCTATAGGCTTTTCATTGCCGTCGTCGTCGAACTGCACCAGAACAGCACCGATGCCAAAGTCGCTGGCGTCGCAATGTAAATAAAACTTTTTTGAAAAGTCAGGATTTGACAGTACAGGAGCGGAAGTGAGTAAGTTTTTGATTAGTTCAAATGATTTTTGGGCCTCTGGGGTCCAACAAAATTTTCGTTTGGTCGACAGTACTTCGGTAATAGGAAAGACAATGGAAGAAAAGTTTGACACAAATCTTCGGTACCAGCCTGCTAGACCGAGAAATCCACGCACCTGTTTTAAATTCCTAGGGGTTGGCCAATTCCTAATTGATTCTACCTTATCGGGATCAGTTTTAATGCCGCCGTTGCCTATTATATACCCTAGGTAATTTACTTCAGTTACGCAAAATTTTGATTTAGAAATATTTAAGGTAAGGTTTGCTTTTCGGAATTGATCTGCTATACGAACAAGTATTGATAAATGTGAACTAAAGTCCTCGGAAACGATAACAAGATCGTCCAGGTATCCAAAAACAGAGTGACGGAGATCTGGAGGAATAAGGCTATCCATTAAACGACACATCGTGGATGGAGCATTACATAGCCCAAAGGGCATTACTAAAAACTGATATAAGGGTCTGCCAGGGACCGTAAAGGCAGTAAGGGGTTTTGCTTCATCTGACAATCCTATTTGCCAGTAGGCATCTTTTAAATCCAATTTCGAAATAATATTAGCCTTAGGTAATCTTGAAAATATACCCTCAATATTGGGCAAGGGATATGCGTCTTTTCGCGTAACTTCATTTAGTTTGCGGGCGTCTAAACATAGCCTAACCTTGTTGGGTTTAACTACCAACCTCATGGGCGAGCTCCATGGTGAAGTAGAAGGCTCAATCACTCCCAAAGCTAGCATGCGATCAATTTCTTTAAACATTAAATTTTCAACAGCAGGCGAAACGGGATAAAACCGCTGTTTCACTGGCTTCGCATTGCCAATATCAATATTGTGGGTAATTAAACTAGTTCGGCCTAAGCCCTGCTCTTCAAAATTGGGAAAAAGTTTAACAACCACAGCAAGCTGCTCTTTTTGAGAGGATGTTAAGAGATATTCATTAATACCATTAGAATCGGACAGAACCTCGGACAAAATAGATTTTCGGTGAGAATTAGTGGCATAAGTTTATCTGGACTTTCCTTAATAGAAGTCAAAACAACATTTTCAAAAATTTGTGGAGCAAGATTGAAATTTTTCCAAAAATCTAAACCTAATATTAGTCTTTGGATGATTGATGGTACAATTAGGATTTTCATTTTTCTTACGATGTCCTTAAAAGTAACATCAACATGAAGAAAACCAATTACTTTTTGTATCCCGCCATCAGCAGTTTTGACCCAGGTTTTCATGGGACTAAATTCTTTAAATTGTTTAAAATCTACATTTGCTAACTCAGAGCCAATACAGGAGACATTGGCTCCAGTATCTAACAGACCATATTCAGCGAAAGATAAGAATTTCACAGGAGCATAATAGCGTTTATCGGAAGAATTATTAATAATAGAAGAGAAAATGTACTTGGAACAAAATTTACGATTTTTGAAATACCTACGTAGCCTTATGGTTGAACGTTTTGGTTGTCGCAAAAGGCAATCATTAAGGGCATTCACTTAAAAATTTGTTTTCTTTTTTCCAAATATTTTTGTAATCTAACATGATATGGGATTATATTATGAATAAATCTATAATTATTTTCTTTATCAACATTTTCTTTAGAAACATTTTTATTAGTAAGTATTTGCTATATTTTCAAAATATTCAGATGTTTTACTTTCAGAGCCACACGCGGAATTATCTGGATTTAACAGAATAGTTTTTAGGGCAAATTTCGAACATTGTTCGGAGGCAATTGGTTTTTTGAAAAATTAAGTTTTCTGTTGGCACATTTAGAGCATTGGGGCTTATAGGTATTTTTCATACCACACCCATAGCAAAATATATTTCTGGGTTCTAGACAATCTTCCCAATGATGGCCTGTTTTATCACAATTCCAGCATTTAAAAGTTTGAGTAGTTTGCTGAATTGCATCTACGGATATTTCTGGTTCATTTTGGGAATCTGAAGGACTTAATTCTTGGCTACAATCTACCTCTGCCACTTGTCTTCTTATATTAAAATTTGATGGAATTCTATTGGAAATACTTTTTCGAAAATGATCAGACTCCATTAAATGTTCTCTCATCTGAACCAATTTTCTCAAATGAGCAAGAGAATATACCGGAACATAAAGCAATTCATGCCTGATTTCTGGGCGAAGATTTCGAGTCAGTATTTCTACTAAATCAGACTCTGGTATAGGGGTAGAAAGTTTATCAAGCATACTACACACAGACTCATAGAATGTTTCAAAACTTTCATTTGGTTTCATTTTTCTATTCCTAATCTCCTCATGTATGTCGAAACTGGATTTAAACTCTTTATACTGGTACTTGAGAGCTTCACAAAACTCTTTCCACTCTACAACTTCCACCTGTTTGTGGTAGCGCCAGTACCAATCGCGAGCTCTACCAGCTAATAGAATATGAAGATTTCGGCAAATTAAAGAAAAATCGTTATTAAAATTCTCGCGAGTCAAACTTCTCACTCTATACAAAAACTCATCAACACTTATACCTTGACTAGAGCCATCAAATCTTACATTCCAGTTTTGGATAATTGAGGTAATTTTGTCGGCTCAATGGCAAAATTTTCACATGGGAATGAGGCAAATTAAATAAAAATCGTTATTAAAATTCTCGCGAGTCTTGGAAAATTTGAGGGATTATATTGTGGTTGAGAAGGGGGGTAGTTGTAGGTTTGTGTTATTCATTGAATTTTGAAGATTCGGAACCAAATTTAAGTTTTGTAACAAACGGGTTACTGTATTCTCGATTACACTAGTTAACTGAGCCTGATCAAAATTTCTATTATTGTTACCAAAACTATTTCTAGGATTATAAGTTCTTTGAGGCTGAGGAGTAGTATTAGAAATTGGTTGGTTTCTTTCAGTAGTAGGTGAATCATCTACTAGTATATTAACATTTGATGTCTGTGCAAAAGAAGGTGTTTGTGGTTCATTAAACAAATTTGCTGCGGCACTTCTGGTGTGGTATTGTTTTGCCATAGCACCACGAAGTTTACCACGATTAGCATTTTTCGACTTCTTATCCAATTGGGACTGATCTTGCAAATTGATGGTTTTTAATTCTGATAAAGAACAACGTCGATTACAAGATGGACATTCAGAGGAGTTTGATAAATGATTTTCAATGCAATTACGATGAAACGTATGATTGCACTCTGAAATTATTAAACAATCTTGCCTTTCTAACATTTTCTCGTTACAAAGTACACAAAATTGATCTGAACTACCAGATGCTACAGCCGAAGCTTGAACTTGTGGTGTAGGTGAACGTTCCATCATTGTAAATTTAATTAAAAGAAAATTAACTAATTAAGAAATCAAAAAGCTTACAAAAATTTTGAAACAAAGAAATGCTGATAAATGCAAACAATTGCTATAATTATTGGTACAAAATAATAGTATTTATGCCACTGTTTATGAAAAATTTGGATCTTTTTCTTAAAAAAATACCAAAAGAAAAACAAGTAAGAGTGTTATATTCGGCCATGCCGAATCTTTTATACCCACCATCAAATCATCCTTATAAATAAACTTTGATATTATCGATCTTTTGGGAGAGGGAATTTAATAAGGGCTTAAGCATGGACCGTGCTCTTCCGAATTAAAAATATTACTTTTGTTTGATCCAATATTTATAACCATAAACTGTTTTTTTGTAAGAGTGGTTATATGGAGGGTAGAGTCAATTATGGACCTATCCTTGTCTGTTTATACAATAATTATTTGTATCTAATGTAGCTGTACTTGTATCTTTAATTCAGTCATGAGGTTTGAAGTCATTATCTGAAGGAAACCGAAAATGGGTGTTTGATTAGTTATCGACCAATTTTCATCAAATTCAGTTGAAAAATACCGTAACTTGGAAGAACTTTTGAGCTATACATGAGCGTTAAATTGATTCTAGGGTCAATTATAGACCGATTTTTATAAACTTTCGTACATAAATTACGTTCGTAAGTCGTAATTTTAAGCAACTATTGAGAGTTAAAGTAATTTTACTGAAGTGGTCATTTATCGATCCATCTTCATCAATGTCGGTAGGAAGATTTCAGTTCCCATAACACTTATGTTGAATTGCAAATATCTTCTCGTATTTTTATGCCAGTAATGAGCGTTAAAGGCGCCCCTATACCCTCGTATAAGGCAATTATTGATCGATACTTCTAAAATTTAGAACGATTTTTGTACATACAAATATTGTTTATGTCGCATTTTTGAGCCAGTAATGAGCTTTAAAGTAATTTTCTAATGGGGACCTTAATAGGGGCATAGGGTAGGGGCTCATACAAAACTTGTTTATGTGAAATTTCATCGCTGTAGTCGCTGCTATCGCACTGCTGTAATCGCATTTTTGAGTCAGTAATGAGCGTTAAAGTCATTTTCTGAAGGGGACCTTATAGGGGCGTATGGTTAATTACAGACTGATCCTCATAAAATTTAGTGGGAGATTTTAACTAATACGAAATTGTTCATGTCGAATTTCATCGCTGTACACGCAGTTTTAATCTAGTAATGAACTTTAAAGTCATTTTCTGAAGGGGACCTTACAAGGGGGATAGAGCTAATTAAGGACCAATCCTTATAAAATTTGATAAAGAACTTTTGGCCCGCACAAAACTTGTTTATGTAGAATTTTACTACTGTACTCACATTTTTGAGTCAGTAATAAGCCTAAAAGTCATTTTCTGAAGGGGACTTTATATGGGGGGTAGGGTCAATTATGGACCGATCCTTATAAAATTATATGAAGAGATTTATGTTCCCATAAAACATGTTTGTGGCGAATTTCACCGCCATTGATGCTTCTCTTAGCCAGTTATGGTCGATAAAGTCATTTTCTGAAGGGGACTTTAAATGGGGGGTAGGGTCAATCCTTATAAAATTTCACAAAGAGATTTAGGTTCCCTTAAAACATGTTTGTGCCGAATTTCACCGCTATTGATGCTTCTCTTAGACAGTTATGGGCAATAAAGTCATTTTCTGAAGGGGACTTTATATGGGGGGTAGGGTAATTATGGACCGATCCTTATAAAATTATACAAAGAGATTTGTGTTCCCATAAAACATGTTTGTGGCGAATTTCACCGCTATTGATGCTTCTCTTAGCCAGTTATGGTCGATAAAGTTATTTTCTGAAGGGGACTTTATATGGGGGGTAGGGTCAATTATGGGCCTATCCTTATAAAATTTTACAAAGAAATTTAGGTTCTCATTAAACATGTTTGTGCCGAATTTCGCCGCTATTGACGTTTTCTTAGCCAGTTATGAGCGATAGAGTCATTTTCTGAAGGGGACTTTATATGGGGGGTAGGGTCAATTATGGACCGATCCTTATAAAATGATACCATAAAACATGTTTGTGGCGAATTTCACCGCTATTGATGCTTCTCTTAGCCATTTATGGTCGATAAAGTCATTTTCTGAAGGGGACTTTATATGGGGGGTAGGGTCAATTATGAGCCTATCCTTATAAAATTATATGAAGAGATTTATGTTCCCATAAAACATGTTTGTGCCGAAGTTCACCGCTATTGATGCTTCTCTTAGCCAGTTATGGGCGATAAAGTCATTTTTTGAAGGGGAGTTTATATGGGGGGTAGGGTCAATTACGGGCCTATCCTTATAAAATTTTATAAAGAGATTTAGGTTCTCATAAACATGTTTGTGTCGAAGTTCACCGCTCTTGATGCTTTTCTTAGCCAGTTATGGGCGATAAAGTCATTTTCTGAAGGGAACTTTATATGGGGGTAGGGTCAATTATGGACCGATCCTTATTAAATTCCACGAGAAGATTTATGTTCCCATAAGACATGTTCGTGCCGAATTTCATTGCTATTGGTTCTTCCGTTACCAAGTTATGAGCGATAAAGTCATTTTCTGAAGGGGGCCTTATATGGGGGATAGGCGAAATTGTGGACCGATATAGCCCATTTTCAATACCAAACAAACTGCATCAACTAGAAGTATCTTTCATTTGGGCTCTATCGTGTTTTCAACAGACAGACAGACAGACGGACAGACGGACGGACATGGCTAGATCGTCTTAGAATCTAATAAGGACCCAGAATATATATACTTTTATGGGTCTTAGACGAATATTTCAATGTGTTACAAACGGAATGACAAAAACAATATACCCCCCATCTTTTTTGATGGTGGGTATAATAAAAGAGAGACAAACCAATGTATATATACTGATTTAGCTCAATAAATTGTCTAATTTGAAATTTTCTAAGACAACAAATCAATAAATCAATATATGTAAATAACTAAAATATTTCTATTTTCACAATAATAAATGAATCCTTTGCAAACCGGTATAAATATGAGTTGACTGTTAGTTATTAAATTTGTATTTCAAGAGCAACTAGAAACGAAAACCGATAATGCTGCATAAAACTGGGCAAATGGATCGTGTTAAACGAAAGACTGAAGAACCAAACGCTTTATACGTATGATAAACAAAAAGATAATATAATTTAGAATAGATAAACTAAGATTTATTTATCAAAACAAAAGAGCTATAATAGTAAATAATCTTGGGACTCTAACTCAATTAATAAAAAAATGTTTTCTATGCACATAAATATAAACTGTTTATATAAGAGATATATCAAGAATTTAGTTTCACCAAAAGAAAAATACCAAGATTTAAAAAAAAAATAACAAAAAAATATTATTTCATTCAAAATAAGAGGAAATGGGTTCCTTAATAAAACGTAATTAATATCACGTATATATTAAATATCTCAAGTATAAAGTATGTATATCTCAACGAACTTTACAAATAATTTCTTACTTTTTATGAGGTGAATTAGAAAGGATAGTTAAAGAATTAAAACTCTGTGTATGGTTGATAAAAAAACTAATCTGGTCTATTGAGTTCAAAAAGTATTTCAACACCATATTTAAAATAAACAAACCGATATGCAATTGTTTTTTAATCTTATTAAACTGATTTTAACGGACAATAAATCGCAGATACAAAGCAGAATTATTGTAAATCCAGGGAAAAATCAGGATATCGATACCTTAGTTACATTAAAAGAATGATGTTAAAAAACTTTCTAAACCACTACAAAATTTATTATTTCTATGTTAAATGAATACTTAAATTTCAAAAGGATTAATAGTTCATTACTGGTCAATAAATCCGAACCGAAAAACCTCAGATAATCGAAATCCGAATAACTCTAATAATTATTTGAAAAATAAGTTTCGTAAAACATAAAAATAAAAAAAAATTATATGTTAATGAATCCGAATAACTCTAATAATTATTTGAAAAATAAGTTTCGTAAAACATAAAAATAAAAAAAATTATATGTTAATGAAATCTAATAAATTAAGGCCAAATTTTAAAGGATGTTTTAATGTAGAGCAAAGAAAATCTAATACGTTTTAAGAAAACCAATATTAAACCTTCTGGGCCCCACGTTGGGCGCCAATTTATGTAATGAACAAAACGATAACTATACTGAATAAAGTTTTTAAAAGAAGAGATGTTAATATGAGTATAGAACTATTGACGTATGGTGCTCTATAAAGAAAATTTGAAAACGGATGGGAGCCATTGATATCCACTAGCGGTCAGTCGGTTGGGGGGAGTTCTTGTTCTCAAAATTTTCTCTTATCAATAGATTACGTCCATTCATAAATATTATTATAGACTCCCTAAGTCTTTGAAATAATATGGACCGGAAATTGATCTTAAATTACAAATTAAGATGGTGATTAACGCCGATATACCTAGATCAATAAAAACGGAAACTAAAAAATATAAACAGATCAACCATAACAAGTTATGTTGGTCTACCATAGGTGTGGTTTGGTAGACTTGCGTCTCTTTACCCTGCCTACCATTGATTTTAGTGACGCTGAACTATGTACTAAAATCCCACTAAAGATCTACCTCTACCTAGTCACACTCACATTTAGTAAGAAATTATTTTAAGAAAATTATTCTTCCATCTTAAATTCAATGACTTTATTTCCAATAAATTTCAAAAACACTCATAATATTAAGTATTTACTTCTTCGAATCACCGAAATATTCAAAAAAAAAAAAAAAACTAGGCTCTATTTTAATCATTAAAACTATTTAACATTAATGAAAAAAAAAATATATAACAAAATATTTGTTTGTTCTTAAACATACATATATAATTATTTTCTTTATGCATATATATTTTATTAAATATTAGTTAATTTTGGCAATTCTCTAAAAAAAAAAACATAATATTATATTATAATTTCTATTCGTGAAGTTATAATACATTTAATGACATCAAAAAAATATATCTGCATAAAGACCGACAATAGCGTACCCACAAGCAATAATTGAGAGCAGTGATAACTGTTATAAACATATACATGTAAATTTAATTTAAGTGTTTATAAAGAGATGTTTATCAACATCTTAAAGCTTAGCTTAAGAATGTTGTATGTTTATATTTAATTACATCAACATTTATATGCACATGTCTCTTTAAATATACATATGTTTATAGAGAGATGTTTATAAACATTTTAGAGCTTAGCTTTAAGAATATTTTAAGGGTAATTGCTTGTAGGTAATGTTTAAAAATAATAAAATACTTGTTTTGTTTTTGTGATTTTTCACTCACCGATAAAAAAATTTGAGAGCAGCTTTTGATGAGGCCTCGCCAATGCTGGTTCTTATCGGGTTAATGATGTTAAAATATTACGTTGATAAACAAAATAAGTATGGATATTCACTTATAATTAGCTAGATAAAAGGTTTTAAAAAAAATAATTAATACTAACAAGTAAGAGTGTTATATTCGACCATGCCGAATCTTTTATACCCACCATCAAATCATCCTTATAAATAAACTTTGATATTATCGATCTTTTGGGAGAGGGAATTTAATAAGGGCTTAAACATGGACCGTGCTCTTCCGAATTAAAAATATTACTTTTGTTTGATCCAATATTTATAACCATAAACTGTTTTTTTGTAAGAGTGGTTATATGGAGGGTAGAGTCAATTATGGACCTATCCTTGTCTGTTTATACAATAATTATTTGTATCTAATGTAGCTGTACTTGTATCTTTAATTCAGTCATGAGGTTTGAAGTCATTATCTGAAGGAAACCGAAAATGGGTGTTTGATTAGTTATCGACCAATTTTCATCAAATTCAGTTGAAAAATACCGTAACTTGGAAGAACTTTTGAGCTATACATGAGCGTTAAATTGATTCTAGGGTCAATTATAGACCGATTTTTATAAACTTACGTTCGTAAGTCGTAATTTTAAGCAACTATTGAGAGTTAAAGTAATTTTACTGAAGTGGTCATTTATCGATCCATCTTCATCAATGTCGGTAGGAAGATTTCAGTTCCCATAACACTTATGTTGAATTGCATATATCTACTCGTATTTTTATGCCAGTAATGAGCGTTAAAGGCGCCCCTATACCGTCGTATAAGGCAATTATTGATCGATACTTCTAAAATTTAGAACGATTTTTGTACATACAAATATTGTTTATGTCGCATTTTTGAGCCAGTAATGAGCTTTAAAGTAATTTTCTAATGGGGACCTTAATAGGGGCATAGGGTAGGGGCTCATACAAAACTTGTTTATGTGAAATTTCATCGCTGTAGTCGCTGCTATCGCACTGCTGTAATCGCATTTTTGAGTCAGTAATGAGCGTTAAAGTCATTTTCTGAAGGGGACCCTATAGGGGCGTATGGTTAATTACAGACTGATCCTCATAAAATTTAGTGGGAGATTTTAACTAATACGAAAATTGTTCATGTCGAATTTCATCGCTGTACACGCAGTTTTAATCTAGTAATGAACTTTAAAGTCATTTCCTTATAAAATTTGATAAAGAACTTTTGGCCCGCACAAAACTTGTTTATGTAGAATTTTACTACTGTACTCACATTTTTGAGTCAGTAATAAGCCCTAAAAGTCATTTTCTGAAGGGGACTTTATATGGGGGGTAGGGTCAATTATGGACCGATCCTTATAAAATTATATGAAGAGATTTATGTTCCCATAAAACATGTTTGTGGCGAATTTCACCGCCATTGATGCTTCTCTTAGCCAGTTATGGTCGATAAAGTCATTTTCTGAAGGGGACTTTAAATGGGGGGTAGGGTCAATCCTTATAAAATTTCACAAAGAGATTTAGGTTCCCTTAAAACATGTTTGTGCCGAATTTCACCGCTATTGATGCATCTCTTAGACAGTTATGGGCAATAAAGTCATTTTCTGAAGGGGACTTTATATGGGGGGTAGGGTAATTATGGACCGATCCTTATAAAATTATATAAAGAGATTTGTGTTCCCATAAAACAAGTTTGTGGCGAATTTCACCGCTATTGATGCTTCTCTTAGCCAGTTATGGTCGATAAAGTTATTTTCTGAAGGGGACTTTATATGGGGGGTAGGGTCAATTATGAGCCTATCCTTATAAAATTATATGAAGAGATTTATGTTCCCATAAAACATGTTTGTGCCGAAGTTCACCGCTATTGATGCTTCTCTTAGCCAGTTATGGGCGATAAAGTCATTTTTTGAAGGGGACTTTATATGGGGGGTAGGGTCAATTACGGGCCTATCCTTATAAAATTTTATAAAGAGATTTAGGTTCTCATAAAACATGTTTGTGTCGAAGTTCACCGCTCTTGATGCCTATCCTTATAAAATTTTACAAAGAAATTTAGGTTCTCATTAAACATGTTTGTGCCGAATTTCGCCGCTATTGACGTTTTCTTAGCCAGTTATGAGCGATAGAGTCATTTTCTGAAGGGGACTTTATATGGGGGGTAGGGTCAATTATGGACCGATCCTTATAAAATTATATAAAGAGATTTATGTTCCCATAAAACATGTTTGTGGCGAATTTCACCGCTATTGATGCTTCTCTTAGCCATTTATGGTCGATAAAGTCATTTTCTGAAGGGGACTTTATATGGGGGGTAGGGTCAATTATGAGCCTATCCTTATAAAATTATATGAAGAGATTTATGTTCCCATAAAACATGTTTGTGCCGAAGTTCACCGCTATTGATGCTTCTCTTAGCCAGTTATGGGCGATAAAGTCATTTTTTGAAGAGGACTTTATATGGGGGGTAGGGTCAATTACGGGCCTATCCTTATAAAATTTTATAAAGAGATTTAGGTTCTCATAAAACATGTTTGTGTCGAAGTTCACCGCTCTTGATGCTTTTCTTAGCCAGTTATGGGCGATAAAGTCATTTTCTGAAGGGAACTTTATATGGGGGTAGGGTCAATTATGGACCGATCCTTATTAAATTCCACGAGAAGATTTATGTTCCCATAAGACATGTTCGTGCCGAATTTCATTGCTATTGGTTCTTCCGTTAGCAAGTTATGAGCGATAAAGTCATTTTCTGAAGGGGGCCTTATATGGGGGCTAGGCGAAATTGTGGACCGATATAGCCCATTTTCAATACCAAATAAACTGCATCAACTAGAAGTATCTGTGCAAAATTTCAGCTCGCTAGCTACTTTCATTTGGGCTCTATCGTGTTTTCAACAGACAGACGGACAGACGGACAGACGGACGGACATGGCTAGATCGTCTTAGAATCTAATAAGGACCAGAATATATATACTTTTATCGGTCTTAGACGAATATTTCAATGTGTTACAAACGGAATGACAAAAACAATATACCCCCCATCTTTTTTGATGGTGGGTATAAAAATACTATATAAAAATAAATTCCATAATGCTTTTTTTTAGAAAATTACTGTGATATTTTGTGCAATATAGTTAGTAAGTTTAATTATTAATTATTTATTTTCATGAATTGTATGTTTTTATTTAGTTTTAAGAATTAATTCTATATTTATCACTTTTATTTTTTTTCCTTAATATTATCACACACTTTTAAGCATTATGCAATTTATTTATTGGAAATTTATGCAATATTCACTGTGATTTTTAAATATTTTTTATATAAAACAAATTTTTTTATTATTCGATGATGTCTTCGCACTTAATGGTTGTCACAAATTTTGGTTGATGTTTCACTTTGATGCCACTGTTAAGATGCCAATCACCAATTAATTTTCAATTTTCCGAATTTCCAAAGTTAGTTATTTGTTTAGTGTTCTTAATATATTTTGCAATGTATTCTTCTTTAATTTTTTTCAAGCTTAATAATAATTTTTTTCTTTTCTCATTGAAATCAAATTTAATTGTGTAGATAAGGTTTAGTGTTTCTCCTTGTTCTTGTTTTTTCTGGTTCTTTTTTTTCCTGTTTCTTCTTTGTAGAAGAATATGCATGTGCCTTCGCAACAATTGAGAATTGGTAGATTGGTAAAGATGTTGATAAGCTTGAGACTATTAAGAAGAACACAAAAAACAACACAGTGGTGGCTCCAATAATAAGACCACCACGAAGATAAAAATAATTGCACAAGCACGACTTTCTAAATGAAATATAATGTTCTATGTTAAATACAATAAATATTTAACTTTTAACTTTTACCTGTATTATTTTACAATTTTTGGTAAATTGAATCTTGTCAGAATTTTGACCAAATAAAATAGACAAATGGTTGTCTTGAAAGATTCAAATAAATATTTCCCTTAAGATGAGAGATTTTTTCATCGGGATTTGATTATCCCTTAATAGGAAGTAGGAAGGTTTTTCTTCCAATCTAATACTGAAAATATTTATTATATTAATTTCGCGGAAAATTACAATATTATAAAACATATTAATTACCTTTTCTCATTAATTTCCACTATTTTTAATTATATTCACACATTGATGAAAAATAACTTTTTATTTCTTTTAAGAATTTTTTTATTTTATCATAATTAAAAAAATTAAGTAATAGGAAGTAGAAGGTTTTTTCTTCCAATCTAATGCTGGGAAATATTTATTATATTAAATTTCGCGGAAAATTACAATATTATAAAACATATTAATTACCTTTTTCTCATTAATTTCCACTATTTTTAATTATATTCACACTATTGATGAAAATAACTTTTATTTCTTTAAGAATTTTTTTTATTTATTAAAAAAAATTTTACTTTTGACAAAATTTGATTTGGCTTCTGTAGGTTTTCGCAGTTTATCAA